>NC_054500.1:26869624-27207922 GCF_017639515.1 Carcharodon carcharias
AAACTCAACTCGAGACCACCTGCATCCTGCATCCAGCTGTTACAGATCACAAACTCAACTCGAGACCACCTGCATCCTGCATCCAGCTGTTACAGATCACAAACTCAACTCGAGACCACCTGCATCCTGCATCCAGCTGCTACAGATCACAAACTCAACTCGAGACCACCTGCATCCTGCATCCAGCTGCTACAGATCACAAACTCAACTCGAGACCACCTGCATCCTGCATCCAGCTGTTACAGATCACAAACTCAACTCGAGACCACCTGCATCCTGCATCCAGCTGTTACAGATCACAAACTCAACTCGAGACCACCTGCATCCTGCATCCAGCTGCTACAGATCACAAACTCAACTCGAGACCACCTGCATCCTGCATCCAGCTGTTACAGATCACAAACTCAACTCGAGACCACCTGCATCCTGCATCCAGCTGTTACAGATCACAAACTCAACTCGAGACCACCTGCATCCTGCATCCTGCTGCTACAGATCACAAACTCAACTCGAGACCACCTGCATCCTGCATCCAGCTGCTACAGATCACAAACTCAACTCGAGACCACCTGCATCCTGCATCAGCTGTTACAGATCACAAACTCAACTCGAGACCACCTGCATCCTGCATCCAGCTGCTACAGATCACAAACTCAACTCGAGACCACCTGCATCCTGCATCCAGCTGTTACAGATCACAAACTCAACTCGAGACCACCTGCATCCTGCATCCAGCTGTTACAGATCACAAACTCAACTCGAGACCACCTGCATCCTGCATCCAGCTGTTACAGATCACAAACTCAACTCGAGACCACCTGCATCCTGCATCCAGCTGCTACAGATCACAAACTCAACTCGAGACCACCTGCATCCTGCATCCAGCTGTTACAGATCACAAACTCAACTCGAGACCACCTGCATCCTGCATCCAGCTGTTACAGATCACAAACTCAACTCGAGACCACCTGCATCCTGCATCCAGCTGCTACAGATCACAAACTCAACTCGAGACCACCTGCATCCTGCATCCAGCTGTTACAGATCACAAACTCAACTCGAGACCACCTGCATCCTGCATCCAGCTGTTACAGATCACAAACTCAACTCGAGACCACCTGCATCCTGCATCCAGCTGCTACAGATCACAAACTCAACTCGAGACCACCTGCATCCTGCATCCAGCTGTTACAGATCACAAACTCAACTCGAGACCACCTGCATCCTGCATCCAGCTGCTACAGATCACAAACTCAACTCGAGACCACCTGCATCCTGCATCCAGCTGTTACAGATCACAAACTCAACTCGAGACCACCTGCATCCTGCATCCAGCTGTTACAGATCACAAACTCAACTCGAGACCACCTGCATCCTGCATCCAGCTGCTACAGATCACAAACTCAACTCGAGACCACCTGCATCCTGCATCCAGCTGTTACAGATCACAAACTCAACTCGAGACCACCTGCATCCTGCATCCAGCTGCTACAGATCACAAACTCAACTCGAGACCACCTGCATCCTGCATCCAGCTGCTACAGATCACAAACTCAACTCGAGACCACCTGCATCCTGCATCCAGCTGTTACAGATCACAAACTCAACTCGAGACCACCTGCATCCTGCATCCAGCTGTTACAGATCACAAACTCAACTCGAGACCACCTGCATCCTGCATCCAGCTGTTACAGATCACAAACTCAACTCGAGACCACCTGCATCCTGCATCCAGCTGTTACAGATCACAAACTCAACTCGAGACCTCCTGCATCCTGCATCCAGCTGCTACAGATCACAAACTCAACTCGAGACCACCTGCATCCTGCATCCAGCTGTTACAGATCACAAACTCAACTCGAGACCACCTGCATCCTGCATCTAGCTGTTACAGATCACAAACTCAACTCAAGACCACCTGCATCCTGCATCCAGCTGTTACAGATCACAAAGTCAACTCGAGACCACCTGCATCCTGCATCCAGCTGTACAGATCACAAACTCAACTCGAGACCACCTGCATCCTGCATCCAGCTGTTACAGATCACAAACTCAACTCGAGACCACCTGCATCCTGCATCCAGCTGTTACAGATCACAAACTCAACTCGAGACCACCTGCATCCTGCATCCAGCTGTTACAGATCACAAACTCAACTCGAGACCACCTGCATCCTGCATCCAGCTGTTACAGATCACAAACTCAACTCGAGACCACCTGCATCCTGCATCCAGCTGTTACAGATCACAAACTCAACTCGAGACCACCTGCATCCTGCATCCAGCTGCTACAGATCACAAACTCAACTCGAGACCACCTGCATCCTGCATCCAGCTGTTACAGATCACAAACTCAACTCGAGACCACCTGCATCCTGCATCCAGCTGTTACAGATCACAAACTCAACTCGAGACCACCTGCATCCTGCATCCAGCTGTTACAGATCACAAACTCAACTCGAGACCACCTGCATCCTGCATCCAGCTGTTACAGATCACAAACTCAACTCGAGACCACCTGCATCCTGCATCCAGCTGCTACAGATCACAAACTCAACTCGAGACCACCTGCATCCTGCATCCAGCTGTTACAGATCACAAACTCAACTCGAGACCACCTGCATCCTGCATCCAGCTGTTACAGATCACAAACTCAACTCGAGACCACCTGCATCCTGCATCCAGCTGTTACAGATCACAAACTCAACTCGAGACCACCTGCATCCTGCATCCAGCTGTTACAGATCACAAACTCAACTCGAGACCACCTGCATCCTGCATCCAGCTGCTACAGATCACAAACTCAACTCGAGACCACCTGCATCCTGCATCCAGCTGTTACAGATCACAAACTCAACTCGAGACCACCTGCATCCTGCATCCAGCTGCTACAGATCACAAACTCAACTCGAGACCACCTGCATCCTGCATCCAGCTGTTACAGATCACAAACTCAACTCGAGACCACCTGCATCCTGCATCCAGCTGTTACAGATCACAAACTCAACTCGAGACCACCTGCATCCTGCATCCAGCTGTTACAGATCACAAACTCAACTCGAGACCACCTGCATCCTGCATCCAGCTGTTACAGATCACAAACTCAACTCGAGACCACCTGCATCCTGCATCCAGCTGTTACAGATCACAAACTCAACTCGAGACCACCTGCATCCTGCATCCAGCTGTTACAGATCACAAACTCAACTCGAGACCACCTGCATCCTGCATCCAGCTGTTACAGATCACAAACTCAACTCGAGACCACCTGCATCCTGCATCCAGCTGTTACAGATCACAAACTCAACTCGAGACCACCTGCATCCTGCATCCAGCTGCTACAGATCACAAACTCAACTCGAGACCACCTGCATCCTGCATCCAGCTGCTACAGATCACAAACTCAACTCGAGACCACCTGCATCCTGCATCCAGCTGTTACAGATCACAAACTCAACTCGAGACCACCTGCATCCTGCATCCAGCTGTTACAGATCACAAACTCAACTCGAGACCACCTGCATCCTGCATCCAGCTGTTACAGATCACAAACTCAACTCGAGACCACCTGCATCCTGCATCCAGCTGCAACAGATCACAAACTCAACTCGAGACCACCTGCATCCTGCATCCAGCTGTTACAGATCACAAACTCAACTCGAGACCACCTGCATCCTGCATCCAGCTGTTACAGATCACAAACTCAACTCGAGACCACCTGCATCCTGCATCCAGCTGTTACAGATCACAAACTCAACTCGAGACCACCTGCATCCTGCATCCAGCTGTTACAGATCACAAACTCAACTCGAGACCACCTGCATCCTGCATCCAGCTGTTACAGATCACAAACTCAACTCGAGACCACCTGCATCCTGCATCCAGCTGTTACAGATCACAAACTCAACTCGAGACCACCTGCATCCTGCATCCAGCTGTTACAGATCACAAACTCAACTCGAGACCACCTGCATCCTGCATCCAGCTGTTACAGATCACAAACTCAACTCGAGACCACCTGCATCCTGCATCCAGCTGTTACAGATCACAAACTCAACTCGATAACTCCTGCATCCTGCATTCAGCTGTTACAGATCACAATCTCATCTCGAGACCACCTGCATCCTATATCCAGCTGCTACAGATCACAAACTCAACTCGAGACCACCTGCATCCTGCATCCAGCTGTTACAGATCACAAACTCAACTCGAGACCACCTGCATCCTGCATCCAGCTGTTACAGATCACAAACTCAACTCGAGACCACCTGCATCCTGCATCCAGCTGTTACAGATCACAAACTCAACTCGAGACCACCTGCATCCTGCATCCAGCTGCTACAGATCACAAACTCAACTCGAGACCACCTGCATCCTGCATCCAGCTGTTACAGATCACAAACTCAACTCGAGACCACCTGCATCCTGCATCCAGCTGCTACAGATCACAAACTCAACTCGAGACCACCTGCATCCTGCATCCAGCTGCTACAGATCACAAACTCAACTCGAGACCACCTGCATCCTGCATCCAGCTGTTACAGATCACAAACTCAACTCGAGACCACCTGCATCCTGCATCCAGCTGTTACAGATCACAAACTCAACTCGAGACCACCTGCATCCTGCATCCAGCTGTTACAGATCACAAACTCAACTCGAGACCACCTGCATCCTGCATCCAGCTGTTACAGATCACAAACTCAACTCGAGACCACCTGCATCCTGCATCCAGCTGTTACAGATCACAAACTCAACTCGAGACCACCTGCATCCTGCATCCAGCTGTTACAGATCACAAACTCAACTCGAGACCACCTGCATCCTGCATCCAGCTGTTACAGATCACAAACTCAACTCGAGACCACCTGCATCCTGCATCCAGCTGCTTACAGATCACAAACTCAACTCGAGACCACCTGCATCCTGCATCCAGCTGCTACAGATCACAAACTCAACTCGAGACCACCTGCATCCTGCATCCAGCTGTTACAGATCACAAACTCAACTCGAGACCACCTGCATCCTGCATCCAGCTGTTACAGATCACAAACTCAACTCGAGACCACCTGCATCCTGCATCCAGCTGTTACAGATCACAAACTCAACTCGAGACCACCTGCATCCTGCATCCAGCTGCTACAGATCACAAACTCAACTCGAGACCACCTGCATCCTGCATCCAGCTGTTACAGATCACAAACTCAACTCGAGACCACCTGCATCCTGCATCCAGCTGTTACAGATCACAAACTCAACTCGAGACCACCTGCATCCTGCATCCAGCTGTTACAGATCACAAACTCAACTCGAGACCACCTGCATCCTGCATCCAGCTGCTACAGATCACAAACTCAACTCGAGACCACCTGCATCCTGCATCCAGCTGTTACAGATCACAAACTCAACTCGAGACCACCTGCATCCTGCATCCAGCTGTTACAGATCACAAACTCAACTCGAGACCACCTGCATCCTGCATCCAGCTGCTACAGATCACAAACTCAACTCGAGACCACCTGCATCCTGCATCCAGCTGTTACAGATCACAAACTCAACTCGAGACCACCTGCATCCTGCATCCAGCTGTTACAGATCACAAACTCAACTCGAGACCACCTGCATCCTGCATCCAGCTGTTACAGATCACAAACTCAACTCGAGACCACCTGCATCCTGCATCCAGCTGCTACAGATCACAAACTCAACTCGAGACCACCTGCATCCTGCATCCAGCTGTTACAGATCACAAACTCAACTCGAGACCACCTGCATCCTGCATCCAGCTGTTACAGATCACAAACTCAACTCGAGACCACCTGCATCCTGCATCCAGCTGTTACAGATCACAAACTCAACTCGAGACCACCTGCATCCTGCATCCAGCTGCTACAGATCACAAACTCAACTCGAGACCACCTGCATCCTGCATCCAGCTGTTACAGATCACAAACTCAACTCGAGACCACCTGCATCCTGCATCCAGCTGTTACAGATCACAAACTCAACTCGAGACCACCTGCATCCTGCATCCAGCTGTTACAGATCACAAACTCAACTCGAGACCACCTGCATCCTGCATCCAGCTGTTACAGATCACAAACTCAACTCGAGACCACCTGCATCCTGCATCCAGCTGTTACAGATCACAAACTCAACTCGAGACCACCTGCATCCTGCATCCAGCTGTTACAGATCACAAACTCAACTCGAGACCACCTGCATCCTGCATCCAGCTGTTACAGATCACAAACTCAACTCGAGACCACCTGCATCCTGCATCCAGCTGCTACAGATCACAAACTCAACTCGAGACCACCTGCATCCTGCATCCAGCTGCTACAGATCACAAACTCAACTCGAGACCACCTGCATCCTGCATCCAGCTGTTACAGATCACAAACTCAACTCGAGACCACCTGCATCCTGCATCCAGCTGTTACAGATCACAAACTCAACTCGAGACCACCTGCATCCTGCATCCAGCTGTTACAGATCACAAACTCAACTCGAGACCACCTGCATCCTGCATCCAGCTGTTACAGATCACAAACTCAACTCGAGACCACCTGCATCCTGCATCCAGCTGTTACAGATCACAAACTCAACTCGAGACCACCTGCATCCTGCATCCAGCTGTTACAGATCACAAACTCAACTCGAGACCACCTGCATCCTGCATCCAGCTGTTACAGATCACAAACTCAACTCGAGACCACCTGCATCCTGCATCCAGCTGCTACAGATCACAAACTCAACTCGAGACCACCTGCATCCTGCATCCAGCTGTTACAGATCACAAACTCAACTCGAGACCACCTGCATCCTGCATCCAGCTGCTACAGATCACAAACTCAACTCGAGACCACCTGCATCCTGCATCCAGCTGTTACAGATCACAAACTCAACTCGAGACCACCTGCATCCTGCATCCAGCTGTTACAGATCACAAACTCAACTCGAGACCACCTGCATCCTGCATCCAGCTGCTACAGATCACAAACTCAACTCGAGACCACCTGCATCCTGCATCCAGCTGCTACAGATCACAAACTCAACTCGAGACCACCTGCATCCTGCATCCAGCTGTTACAGATCACAAACTCAACTCGAGACCACCTGCATCCTGCATCCAGCTGTTACAGATCACAAACTCAACTCGAGACCACCTGCATCCTGCATCCAGCTGTTACAGATCACAAACTCAACTCGAGACCACCTGCATCCTGCATCCAGCTGTTACAGATCACAAACTCAACTCGAGACCACCTGCATCCTGCATCCAGCTGTTACAGATCACAAACTCAACTCGAGACCACCTGCATCCTGCATCCAGCTGTTACAGATCACAAACTCAACTCGAGACCACCTGCATCCTGCATCCAGCTGTTACAGATCACAAACTCAACTCGAGACCACCTGCATCCTGCATCCAGCTGTTACAGATCACAAACTCAACTCGAGACCACCTGCATCCTGCATCCAGCTGTTACAGATCACAAACTCAACTCGAGACCACCTGCATCCTGCATCCAGCTGTTACAGATCACAAACTCAACTCGAGACCACCTGCATCCTGCATCCAGCTGTTACAGATCACAAACTCAACTCGAGACCACCTGCATCCTGCATCCAGCTGTTACAGATCACAAACTCAACTCGAGACCACCTGCATCCTGCATCCAGCTGTTACAGATCACAAACTCAACTCGAGACCACCTGCATCCTGCATCCAGCTGCTACAGATCACAAACTCAACTCGAGACCACCTGCATCCTGCATCCAGCTGTTACAGATCACAAACTCAACTCGAGACCACCTGCATCCTGCATCCAGCTGTTACAGATCACAAACTCAACTCGAGACCACCTGCATCCTGCATCCAGCTGTTACAGATCACAAACTCAACTCGAGACCACCTGCATCCTGCATCCAGCTGCTACAGATCACAAACTCAACTCGAGACCACCTGCATCCTGCATCCAGCTGTTACAGATCACAAACTCAACTCGAGACCACCTGCATCCTGCATCCAGCTGTTACAGATCACAAACTCAACTCGAGACCACCTGCATCCTGCATCCAGCTGTTACAGATCACAAACTCAACTCGAGACCACCTGCATCCTGCATCCAGCTGTTACAGATCACAAACTCAACTCGAGACCACCTGCATCCTGCATCCAGCTGTTACAGATCACAAACTCAACTCGAGACCACCTGCATCCTGCATCCAGCTGCTACAGATCACAAACTCAACTCGAGACCACCTGCATCCTGCATCCAGCTGCTACAGATCACAAACTCAACTCGAGACCACCTGCATCCTGCATCCAGCTGTTACAGATCACAAACTCAACTCGAGACCACCTGCATCCTGCATCCAGCTGCTACAGATCACAAACTCAACTCGAGACCACCTGCATCCTGCATCCAGCTGTTACAGATCACAAACTCAACTCGAGACCACCTGCATCCTGCATCCAGCTGTTACAGATCACAAACTCAACTCGAGACCACCTGCATCCTGCATCCAGCTGTTACAGATCACAAACTCAACTCGAGACCACCTGCATCCTGCATCCAGCTGCTACAGATCACAAACTCAACTCGAGACCACCTGCATCCTGCATCCAGCTGTTACAGATCACAAACTCAACTCGAGACCACCTGCATCCTGCATCCAGCTGTTACAGATCACAAACTCAACTCGAGACCACCTGCATCCTGCATCCAGCTGTTACAGATCACAAACTCAACTCGAGACCACCTGCATCCTGCATCCAGCTGTTACAGATCACAAACTCAACTCGAGACCACCTGCATCCTGCATCCAGCTGTTACAGATCACAAACTCAACTCGAGACCACCTGCATCCTGCATCCAGCTGTTACAGATCACAAACTCAACTCGAGACCACCTGCATCCTGCATCCAGCTGTTACAGATCACAAACTCAACTCGAGACCACCTGCATCCTGCATCCAGCTGTTACAGATCACAAACTCAACTCGAGACCACCTGCATCCTGCATCCAGCTGTAACAGATCACAAACTCAACTCGAGACCACCTGCATCCTGCATCCAGTTGTTACAGATCACAACACAACTCGAGACAAACTGCATCCTGCATCCAGCTGCTACAGATCACAAACTCAACTCGAGACCACCTGCATCCTGCATCCAGCTGTTACAGATCACAAAGTCAACTCGAGACCACCTGCATCCTGCATCCAGCTGTTACAGATCACAAACTCAACTCGAGACCACCTGCATCCTGCATCCAGCTGTTACAGATCACAAACTCAACTCGAGACCACCTGCATCCTGCATCCAGCTGCTACAGATCACAAAGGCATGTCGAGACCACCTGCATCCTGCATCCAGCTGTTACAGATCATAAACTCAACTTCAGACCACCTGCATCCTGCATCCAGCTGTTACAGATCACAAAGTCAACTCGAGACCACCTTCATCCTGCATCCAGCTGTTACAGATCACAAACTCAACTCGAGACCACCTGCATCCTGCATCCAGCTGTTACAGATCACAAACTCAACTCGAGACCACCTGCATCCTGCATCCAGCTGTTACAGATCACAAAGTCAACTCGAGACCACCTGCATCCTGCATCCAGCTGTTACAGATCACAAACTCAACTCGAGACCAACTGCATCCTGCATCCAACCGCTACAGATCACAAACTCAACTCGAGACCACCTGCATCCTGCATCCAGCTGTTACAGAACACAAACTCAACTCGAGACCACCTGCATCCTGCATCCAGCTGTTACAGATCACAAACTCAACTCGAGACCACCTGCATCCTGCATCCAGCTGCTACAGATCACAAACTCAACTCGAGACCACCTGCATCCTGCATCCAGCTGTTACAGATCACAAACTCAACTCGAGACCACCTGCATCCTGCATCCAGCTGTTACAGATCACAAACTCAACTCGAGACCACCTGCATCCTGCATCCAGCTGTTACAGATCACAAACTCAACTCGAGACCACCTGCATCCTGCATCCAGCTGCTACAGATCACAAACTCAACTCGAGACCACCTGCATCCTGCATCCAGCTGTTACAGATCACAAACTCAACTCGAGACCACCTGCATCCTGCATCCAGCTGCTACAGATCACAAACTCAACTCGAGACCACCTGCATCCTGCATCCAGCTGCTACAGATCACAAACTCAACTCGAGACCACCTGCATCCTGCATCCAGCTGTTACAGATCACAAACTCAACTCGAGACCACCTGCATCCTGCATCCAGCTGTTACAGATCACAAACTCAACTCGAGACCACCTGCATCCTGCATCCAGCTGTTACAGATCACAAACTCAACTCGAGACCACCTGCATCCTGCATCCAGCTGTTACAGATCACAAACTCAACTCGAGACCACCTGCATCCTGCATCCAGCTGTTACAGATCACAAACTCAACTCGAGACCACCTGCATCCTGCATCCAGCTGTTACAGATCACAAACTCAACTCGAGACCACCTGCATCCTGCATCCAGCTGTTACAGATCACAAACTCAACTCGAGACCACCTGCATCCTGCATCCAGCTGTTACAGATCACAAACTCAACTCGAGACCACCTGCATCCTGCATCCAGCTGTTACAGATCACAAACTCAACTCGAGACCACCTGCATCCTGCATCCAGCTGCTACAGATCACAAACTCAACTCGAGACCACCTGCATCCTGCATCCAGCTGTTACAGATCACAAACTCAACTCGAGACCACCTGCATCCTGCATCCAGCTGTTACAGATCACAAACTCAACTCGAGACCACCTGCATCCTGCATCCAGCTGTTACAGATCACAAACTCAACTCGAGACCACCTGCATCCTGCATCCAGCTGTTACAGATCACAAACTCAACTCGAGACCACCTGCATCCTGCATCCAGCTGTTACAGATCACAAACTCAACTCGAGACCACCTGCATCCTGCATCCAGCTGTTACAGATCACAAACTCAACTCGAGACCACCTGCATCCTGCATCCAGCTGCTACAGATCACAAACTCAACTCGAGACCACCTGCATCCTGCATCCAGCTGTTACAGATCACAAACTCAACTCGAGACCACCTGCATCCTGCATCCAGCTGTTACAGATCACAAACTCAACTCGAGACCACCTGCATCCTGCATCCAGCTGCTACAGATCACAAACTCAACTCGAGACCACCTGCATCCTGCATCCAGCTGTTACAGATCACAAACTCAACTCGAGACCACCTGCATCCTGCATCCAGCTGTTACAGATCACAAACTCAACTCGAGACCACCTGCATCCTGCATCCAGCTGCTACAGATCACAAACTCAACTCGAGACCACCTGCATCCTGCATCCAGCTGTTACAGATCACAAACTCAACTCGAGACCACCTGCATCCTGCATCCAGCTGTTACAGATCACAAACTCAACTCGAGACCACCTGCATCCTGCATCCAGCTGCTACAGATCACAAACTCAACTCGAGACCACCTGCATCCTGCATCCAGCTGCTACAGATCACAAACTCAACTCGAGACCACCTGCATCCTGCATCCAGCTGTTACAGATCACAAACTCAACTCGAGACCACCTGCATCCTGCATCCAGCTGTTACAGATCACAAACTCAACTCGAGACCACCTGCATCCTGCATCCAGCTGCTACAGATCACAAACTCAACTCGAGACCACCTGCATCCTGCATCCAGCTGTTACAGATCACAAACTCAACTCGAGACCACCTGCATCCTGCATCCAGCTGTTACAGATCACAAAGTCAACTCGAGACCACCTGCATCCTGCATCCAGCTGCTACAGATCACAAACTCAACTCGAGACCTCCTGCATCCTGCATCCAGCTGCTACAGATCACAAACTCAACTCGAGACCACCTGCATCCTGCATCCAGCAGCTACAGATCACAAACTCAACTCGAGACGACCTGCATCCTGCATCCAGCTGTTACAGATCACAAACTCAACTCGAGACCACCTGCATCCTGCATCCAGCTGTTACAGATCACAAACTCAACTCGAGACCACCTGCATCCTGCATCCAGCTGTTACAGATCACAAACTCAACTCGAGACCACCTGCATCCTGCATCCAGCTGTTACAGATCACAAACTCAACTCGAGACCACCTGCATCCTGCATCCAGCTGTTACAGATCACAAACTCAACTCGAGACCACCTGCATCCTGCATCCAGCTGCTACAGATCACAAACTCAACTCGAGACCACCTGCATCCTGCATCCAGCTGTTACAGATCACAAACTCAACTCGAGACCACCTGCATCCTGCATCCAGCTGCTACAGATCACAAACTCAACTCGAGACCACCTGCATCCTGCATCCAGCTGCTACAGATCACAAACTCAACTCGAGACCACCTGCATCCTGCATCCAGCTGTTACAGATCACAAACTCAACTCGAGACCACCTGCATCCTGCATCCAGCTGTTACAGATCACAAACTCAACTCGAGACCACCTGCATCCTGCATCCAGCTGCTACAGATCACAAACTCAACTCGAGACCACCTGCATCCTGCATCCAGCTGCTACAGATCACAAACTCAACTCGAGACCACCTGCATCCTGCATCCAGCTGTTACAGATCACAAACTCAACTCGAGACCACCTGCATCCTGCATCCAGCTGTTACAGATCACAAACTCAACTCGAGACCACCTGCATCCTGCATCCAGCTGCTACAGATCACAAACTCAACTCGAGACCACCTGCATCCTGCATCCAGCTGCTACAGATCACAAACTCAACTCGAGACCACCTGCATCCTGCATCCAGCTGTTACAGATCACAAACTCAACTCGAGACCACCTGCATCCTGCATCCAGCTGCTACAGATCACAAACTCAACTCGAGACCACCTGCATCCTGCATCCAGCTGCTACAGATCACAAACTCAACTCGAGACCACCTGCATCCTGCATCCAGCTGTTACAGATCACAAACTCAACTCGAGACCACCTGCATCCTGCATCCAGCTGTTACAGATCACAAACTCAACTCGAGACCACCTGCATCCTGCATCCAGCTGCTACAGATCACAAACTCAACTCGAGACCACCTGCATCCTGCATCCAGCTGTTACAGATCACAAACTCAACTCGAGACCACCTGCATCCTGCATCCAGCTGTTACAGATCACAAACTCAACTCGAGACCTCCTGCATCCTGCATCCAGCTGCTACAGATCACAAACTCAACTCGAGACCACCTGCATCCTGCATCCAGCTGCTACAGATCACAAACTCAACTCGAGACCACCTGCATCCTGCATCCAGCTGTTACAGATCACAAACTCAACTCGAGACCACCTGCATCCTGCATCCAGCTGTTACAGATCACAAACTCAACTCGAGACCACCTGCATCCTGCATCCAGCTGTTACAGATCACAAACTCAACTCGAGACCACCTGCATCCTGCATCCAGCTGTTACAGATCACAAACTCAACTCGAGACCTCCTGCAGACTGCATCCAGCTGCTACAGATCACAAACTCACCTCGAGACCACCTGCATCCTGCATCGCGCTGCTCCAGATCACAAACTCAACTCAAGACCAACAGCATCCTGCATCCAGCTGCTACAGGTCACCAACTCAACTCGAGACAACCTGCATCCTGCATCCAGCTGTTACAGATCACAAACTCAACTCGAGACCACCTGCATCCTGCATCCAGCTGTTACAGATCACAAACTCAACTCGAGACCACCTGCATCCTGCATCCAGCTGTTACAGATCACAAACTCAACTCGAGACCACCTGCATCCTGCATCCAGCTGTTACAGATCACAAACTCAACTCGAGACCACCTGCATCCTGCATCCAGCTGTTACAGATCACAAACTCAACTCGAGACCACCTGCATCCTGCATCCAGCTGTTACAGATCACAAACTCAACTCGAGACCACCTGCATCCTGCATCCAGCTGTTACAGATCACAAACTCAACTCGAGACCACCTGCATCCTGCATCCAGCTGCTACAGATCACAAAGTCAACTCGAGACCAACTGCATCCTGCATCCAGCAGCTACAGATCACAAACTCACCTCGAGACCACCTGCATACTGCATCCAGCTGCTACAGATCACAAACTCAACTCGAGACCACCTGCATCCTGCATCCAGCTGTTACAGATCACAAACTCAACTCGAGACCACCTGCATCCTGCATCCAGCTGTTACAGATCACAAACTCAACTCGAGACCACCTGCATCCTGCATCCAGCTGCTACAGATCACAAACTCAACTCGAGACCACCTGCATCCTGCATCCAGCTGTTACAGATCACAAACTCAACTCGAGACCACCTGCATCCTGCATCCAGCTGTTACAGATCACAAACTCAACTCGAGACCACCTGCATCCTGCATCCAGCTGCTACAGATCACAAACTCAACTCGAGACCACCTGCATCCTGCATCCAGCTGTTACAGAACACAAAGTCATCTCGAGACCACCTGCATCCTGCATCCAGCTGTTACAGATCACAAACTCAACTCGAGACCACCTGCATCCTGCATCCAGCTGCTACAGATCACAAACTCAACTCGAGACCACCTGCATCCTGCATCCAGCTGCTACAGATCACAAACTCAACTCGAGACCACCTGCATCCTGCATCCAGCTGTTACAGATCACAAACTCAACTCGAGACCACCTGCATCCTGCATCCAGCTGTTACAGATCACAAACTCAACTCGAGACCACCTGTCTCCTACATCCAGCTGCTACAGATCACAAACTGAACTCGAGACCACCTGCATCCTGCATCCAGCTGCTAGAGATCACAAACTCAACTCGAGACCACCTGCATCCTGCATCCAGCTGTTACAGATCACAAAGTCAACTCGAGACCACCTGCATCCTGCATCCAGCTGTTACAGATCACAAACTCAACTCGAGACCTCCTGCATCCTGCATCCAGCTGCTAAAGATCACAATCTCAACTCGAGACCATCTGCATCCTGCATCCAGCTGCTACAGATCACAAACTCAACTCGAGACCACCTGCATCCTGCATCCAGCTGTTACAGATCACAAACTCAACTCGAGAACACCTGCATCCTGCATCCAGCTGCTACAGATCACAAACTCAACTCGAGACCACCTGCATCCTGCATCCAGCTGTTACAGATCACAAAGTCAACTCGAGACCAACTTCATCCTGCATCCAGTTGTTACAGATCACAAACTCAACTCGAGACCTCCTGCATCCTGCATCCAGCTGTTACAGATCACAAACTCAACTCGAGACCACCTGCATCCTGCATCCGGATGCTACAGATCACAAAGTCAACTCGAGACCACCTGCATCCTGCATCCAGCTGTTACAGATCACAAACTCAACTCGAGACCACCTGCATCCTGCATCCAGCTGCTACAGATCACAAACTCAACTCGAGACCACCTGCATCCTGCATCCAGCTGCTACAGATCACAAACTCAACTCGAGACCACCTGCATCCTGCATCCAGCTGTTACAGATCACAAACTCAACTCGAGACCACCTGCATCCTGCATCCAGCTGTTACAGATCACAAACTCAACTCGAGACCACCTGCATCCTGCATCCAACTGCTACAGATCAAAAACTCAACTCGAGACCACCTGCATCCTGCATCCAGCTGCTACAGATCACAAACTCAACTCGAGACCACCTGCATCCTGCATCCAGCTGTTACAGATCACAAACTCAACTCGAGACCACCTGCATCCTGCATCCAGCTGCTACAGATCACAAACTCAACTCGAGACCACCTGCATCCTGCATCCAGCTGTTACAGATCACAAACTCAACTCGAGACCACCTGCATCCTGCATCCAGCTGTTACAGATCACAAACTCAACTCGAGACCACCTGCATCCTGCATCCAGCTGTTACAGATCACAAACTCAACTCGAGACCACCTGCATCCTGCATCCAGCTGCTACAGATCACAAACTCAACTCGAGACCACCTGCATCCTGCATCCAGCTGCTACAGATCACAAACTCAACTCGAGACCACCTGCATCCTGCATCCAGCTGTTACAGATCACAAACTCAACTCGAGACCACCTGCATCCTGCATCCAGCTGTTACAGATCACAAACTCAACTCGAGACCACCTGCATCCTGCATCCAGCTGCTACAGATCACAAACTCAACTCGAGACCACCTGCATCCTGCATCCAGCTGTTACAGATCACAAACTCAACTCGAGACCACCTGCATCCTGCATCCAGCTGTTACAGATCACAAACTCAACTCGAGACCACCTGCATCCTGCATCCAGCTGCTACAGATCACAAACTCAACTCGAGACCACCTGCATCCTGCATCCAGCTGCTACAGATCACAAACTCAACTCGAGACCACCTGCATCCTGCATCCAGCTGTTACAGATCACAAACTCAACTCGAGACCACCTGCATCCTGCATCCAGCTGTTACAGATCACAAACTCAACTCGAGACCACCTGCATCCTGCATCCAGCTGTTACAGATCACAAACTCAACTCGAGACCACCTGCATCCTGCATCCAGCTGTTACAGATCACAAACTCAACTCGAGACCACCTGCATCCTGCATCCAGCTGTTACAGATCACAAACTCAACTCGAGACCACCTGCATCCTGCATCCAGCTGCTACAGATCACAAACTCAACTCGAGACCACCTGCATCCTGCATCCAGCTGCTACAGATCACAAACTCAACTCGAGACCACCTGCATCCTGCATCCAGCTGTTACAGATCACAAACTCAACTCGAGACCACCTGCATCCTGCATCCAGCTGTTACAGATCACAAACTCAACTCGAGACCACCTGCATCCTGCATCCAGCTGTTACAGATCACAAAGCTCAACTCGAGACCACCTGCATCCTACATCCAGCTGTTACAGATCACAAACTCAACTCGAGACCACCTGCATCCTGCATCCAGCTGTTACAGATCACAAACTCAACTCGAGACCACCTGCATCCTGCATCCAGCTGCTACAGATCACAAACTCAACTCGAGACCACCTGCATCCTGCATCCAGCTGTTACAGATCACAAACTCAACTCGAGACCACCTGCATCCTGCATCCAGCTGTTACAGATCACAAACTCAACTCGAGACCACCTGCATCCTGCATCCAGCTGTTACAGATCACAAACTCAACTCGAGACCACCTGCATCCTGCATCCAGCTGTTACAGATCACAAACTCAACTCGAGACCACCTGCATCCTGCATCCAGCTGTTACAGATCACAAACTCAACTCGAGACCACCTGCATCCTGCATCCAGCTGTTACAGATCCCAAACTCAACTCAAGACCACCTGCATCCTGCATCCAGCTGTTACAGATCACAAACTCAACTCGAGACCACCTGCATCCTGCATCCAGCTGTTACAGATCACAAACTCAACTCGAGACCACCTGCATCCTGCATCCAGCTGTTACAGATCACAAACTCAACTCGAGACCTCCTGCATCCTGCATCCCGCTGCTGCAGATCACAAACTCAACTCGAGACCACCTGCATCCTGCATCCAGCAGCTACAGATCACAAACTCAACTCGAGACGACCTGCATCTGCATTCAGCTCCTATAGATCACAAAGTCAACTCGAGACCACCTGCATCCTGCATCCAGCTGTTACAGATCACAAACTCAACTCGAAACAACCTGCATCCTGCATCCAGCTGTTACAGTTCACAATCTCAACTCGAGACCACCTGCATCCTGCATCCAGCTGCTACAGATCACAAACTCAACTCGAGACCACCTGCATCCTGCATCCAGCTGTTACAGATCACAAACTCAACTCGAGACCACCTGCATCCTGCATCCAGCTGTTACAGATCACAAAGTCAACTCGAGACCACCTGCATCCTGCATCCAGCTGCTACAGATCACAAACTCAACTCGAGACCACCTGCATCCTGCATCCAGCTGTTACAGATCACAAACTCAACTCGAGACCACCTGCATCCTGCATCCAGCTGTTACAGATCACAAAGTCAACTCGAGACCACCTGCATCCTGCATCCAGCTGTTACAGATCACAAACTCAACTCGAGACCTCCTGCATCCTGCATCCAGCTGCTACAGATCACAAACTCAACTCGAGACCACCTGCATCCTGCATCCAGCTGCTACAGATCACAAACTCAACTCGAGACCACCTGCATCCTGCATCCAGCTGTTACAGATCACAAACTCAACTCGAGACCACCTGCATCCTGCATCCAGCTGCTACAGATCACAAACTCAACTCGAGACCACCTGCATCCTGCATCCAGCTGTTACAGATCACAAACTCAACTCGAGACCACCTGCATCCTGCATCCAGCTGTTACAGATCACAAACTCAACTCGAGACCACCTGCATCCTGCATCCAGCTGTTACAGATCACAAACTCAACTCGAGACCACCTGCATCCTGCATCCAGCTGCTACAGATCACAAACTCAACTCGAGACCACCTGCATCCTGCATCCAGCTGTTACAGATCACAAACTCAACTCGAGACCACCTGCATCCTGCATCCAGCTGTTACAGATCACAAACTCAACTCGAGACCACCTGCATCCTGCATCCAGCTGCTACAGATCACAAACTCAACTCGAGACCACCTGCATCCTGCATCCAGCTGTTACAGATCACAAACTCAACTCGAGACCACCTGCATCCTGCATCCAGCTGTTACAGATCACAAACTCAACTCGAGACCACCTGCATCCTGCATCCAGCTGCTACAGATCACAAACTCAACTCGAGACCACCTGCATCCTGCATCCAGCTGTTACAGATCACAAACTCAACTCGAGACCACCTGCATCCTGCATCCAGCTGTTACAGATCACAAACTCAACTCGAGACCACCTGCATCCTGCATCCAGCTGTTACAGATCACAAACTCAACTCGAGACCACCTGCATCCTGCATCCAGCTGTTACAGATCACAAACTCAACTCGAGACCACCTGCATCCTGCATCCAGCTGTTACAGATCACAAACTCAACTCGAGACCACCTGCATCCTGCATCCAGCTGCTACAGATCACAAACTCAACTCGAGACCACCTGCATCCTGCATCCAGCTGCTACAGATCACAAACTCAACTCGAGACCACCTGCATCCTGCATCCAGCTGTTACAGATCACAAACTCAACTCGAGACCACCTGCATCCTGCATCCAGCTGTTACAGATCACAAACTCAACTCGAGACCACCTGCATCCTGCATCCAGCTGTTACAGATCACAAACTCAACTCGAGACCACCTGCATCCTGCATCCAGCTGTTACAGATCACAAACTCAACTCGAGACCACCTGCATCCTGCATCCAGCTGTTACAGATCACAAACTCAACTCGAGACCACCTGCATCCTGCATCCAGCTGCTACAGATCACAAACTCAACTCGAGACCACCTGCATCCTGCATCCAGCTGTTACAGATCACAAACTCAACTCGAGACCACCTGCATCCTGCATCCAGCTGTTACAGATCACAAACTCAACTCGAGACCACCTGCATCCTGCATCCAGCTGTTACAGATCACAAACTCAACTCGAGACCACCTGCATCCTGCATCCAGCTGCTACAGATCACAAACTCAACTCGAGACCACCTGCATCCTGCATCCAGCTGTTACAGATCACAAACTCAACTCGAGACCACCTGCATCCTGCATCCAGCTGTTACAGATCACAAACTCAACTCGAGACCACCTGCATCCTGCATCCAGCTGCTACAGATCACAAACTCAACTCGAGACCACCTGCATCCTGCATCCAGCTGCTACAGATCACAAACTCAACTCGAGACCACCTGCATCCTGCATCCAGCTGTTACAGATCACAAACTCAACTCGAGACCACCTGCATCCTGCATCCAGCTGTTACAGATCACAAACTCAACTCGAGACCACCTGCATCCTGCATCCAGCTGCTACAGATCACAAACTCAACTCGAGACCACCTGCATCCTGCATCCAGCTGCTACAGATCACAAACTCAACTCGAGACCACCTGCATCCTGCATCCAGCTGCTACAGATCACAAACTCAACTCGAGACCACCTGCATCCTGCATCCAGCTGTTACAGATCACAAACTCAACTCGAGACCACCTGCATCCTGCATCCAGCTGTTACAGATCACAAACTCAACTCGAGACCACCTGCATCCTGCATCCAGCTGTTACAGATCACAAACTCAACTCGAGACCACCTGCATCCTGCATCCAGCTGCTACAGATCACAAACTCAACTCGAGACCACCTGCATCCTGCATCCAGCTGTTACAGATCACAAACTCAACTCGAGACCACCTGCATCCTGCATCCAGCTGTTACAGATCACAAACTCAACTCGAGACCACCTGCATCCTGCATCCAGCTGTTACAGATCACAAACTCAACTCGAGACCACCTGCATCCTGCATCCAGCTGTTACAGATCACAAACTCTACTCGAGACCACCTGCATCCTGCATCCAGCTGTTACAGATCACAAACTCAACTCGAGAACACCTGCATCCTGCATCCAGCTGCTACAGATCACAAACTCAACTCGAGACCACCTGCATCCTGCATCCAGCTGTTATAGATCACAAACTCAACTCGAGACCACCTGCATCCTGCATCCAGCTGTTACAGATCACAAACTCAACTCGAGACCACCTGCATCCTGCATCCAGCTGTTACAGATCACAAACTCAACTCGAGACCACCTGCATCCTGCATCCAGCAGTTACTGATCACAAACTCAACTCGAGACCACCTGCATCCTGCATCCAGCTGTTACAGATCACAAACTCAACTCGAGACCACCTGCATCCTGCATCCAGCTGTTACAGATCACAAACTCAACTCGAGACCACCTGCATCCTGCATCCAGCTGCTACAGATCACAATCTCAACTCGAGACCACCTGCATCCTGCATCCAGCTGCTACAGATCACAAACTCAACTCGAGACCACCTGCATCCTGCATCCACTTGTTACAGATCCCAAACTCAACTCGAGACCACCTGCATCCTGCATCCAGCTGTTACAGATCACAAACTCAACTCGAGACCACCTGCATCCTGCATCCAGCTGTTACAGATCACAAAGTCAACTCGAGACCACCTTCATCCTGCATCCAGCAGTTACAGATCACAAACTCAACTCGAGACCTCCTGCATCCTGCATCCAGCTGTTACAGATCACAAAGTCAACTCGAGACCACCTGCATCCTGCATCCAGCTGCTACAGATCACAAACTCAACTCGAGACCACCTGCATCCTGCATCCAGCTGTTACAGATCACAAACTCAACTCGAGACCACCTGCATCCTGCATCCAGCTGTTACAGATCACAAAGTCAACTCGAGACCACCTTCATCCTGCATCCAGCTGTTACAGATCACAAACTCAACTCGAGACATCCTGCATCCTGCATCCAGCTGTTACAGATCACAAAGTCAACTCGAGACCACCTGCATCCTGCATCCAGCTGCTACAGATCACAAACTCAACTCGAGACCACCTGCATCCTGCATCCAGCTGTTACAGATCACAAACTCAACTCGAGACCACCTGCATCCTGCATCCAGCTGCTACAGATCAAGAGCTCAACTCGAGACCACCTTCATCCTGCATCCAGCAGTTACAGATCACAAACTCAACTCGAGACCACCTGCATCCTGCATCCAATTGTAACAGATCACAGCTCAACTCGAGACCACCTGCATCCTGCATCCAGCTGTTACAGATCACAAACTCAACTCGAGACCACCTGCATCCTGCATCCAGCTGTTACAGATCACAAACTCAACTCGAGACCACCTGCATCCTGCATCCAGCTGTTACAGATCACAAAGTCAACTCGAGACCACCTGCATCCTGCATCCAGCTGTTACAGATCACAAACTCAACTCGAGACCTCCTGCATCCTGCATCCAGCTGTTACAGATCACAAACTCAACTCGAGACCACCTGCATCCTGCATCCAGCTGCTACAGATCACAAACTCAACTCGAGACCACCTGCATCCTGCATCCAGCTGTTACAGATCACAAACTCAACTCGAGACCACCTGCATCCTGCATCCAGCTGTTACAGATCACAAACTCAACTCGAGACCACCTGCATCCTGCATCCAGCTGTTACAGATCACAAACTCAACTCGAGACCACCTGCATCCTGCATCCAGCTGTTACAGATCACAAACTCAACTCGAGACCACCTGCATCCTGCATCCAGCTGTTACAGATCACAAACTCAACTCGAGACCACCTGCATCCTGCATCCAGCTGTTACAGATCACAAACTCAACTCGAGACCACCTGCATCCTGCATCCAGCTGCTACAGATCACAAACTCAACTCGAGACCACCTGCATCCTGCATCCAGCTGTTACAGATCACAAACTCAACTCGAGACCACCTGCATCCTGCATCCAGCTGTTACAGATCACAAACTCAACTCGAGACCACCTGCATCCTGCATCCAGCTGCTACAGATCACAAACTCAACTCGAGACCACCTGCATCCTGCATCCAGCTGCTACAGATCACAAACTCAACTCGAGACCACCTGCATCCTGCATCCAGCTGTTACAGATCACAAACTCAACTCGAGACCACCTGCATCCTGCATCCAGCTGCTACAGATCACAAACTCAACTCGAGACCACCTGCATCCTGCATCCAGCTGTTACAGATCACAAACTCAACTCGAGACCACCTGCATCCTGCATCCAGCTGTTACAGATCACAAACTCAACTCGAGACCACCTGCATCCTGCATCCAGCTGCTACAGATCACAAACTCAACTCGAGACCACCTGCATCCTGCATCCAGCTGCTACAGATCACAAACTCAACTCGAGACCACCTGCATCCTGCATCCAGCTGTTACAGATCACAAACTCAACTCGAGACCACCTGCATCCTGCATCCAGCTGTTACAGATCACAAACTCAACTCGAGACCACCTGCATCCTGCATCCAGCTGTTACAGATCACAAACTCAACTCGAGACCACCTGCATCCTGCATCCAGCTGTTACAGATCACAAACTCAACTCGAGACCACCTGCATCCTGCATCCAGCTGTTACAGATCACAAACTCAACTCGAGACCACCTGCATCCTGCATCCAGCTGCTACAGATCACAAACTCAACTCGAGACCACCTGCATCCTGCATCCAGCTGTTACAGATCACAAACTCAACTCGAGACCACCTGCATCCTGCATCCAGCTGTTACAGATCACAAACTCAACTCGAGACCACCTGCATCCTGCATCCAGCTGTTACAGATCACAAAGTCAACTCGAGACCACCTGCATCCTGCATCCAGCTGTTACAGATCACAAACTCAACTCGAGACCACCTGCATCCTGCATCCAGCTGTTACAGATCACAAACTCAACTCGAGACCACCTGCATCCTGCATCCAGCTGCTACAGATCACAAACTCAACTCGAGACCACCTGCATCCTGCATCCAGCTGTTACAGATCACAAACTCAACTCGAGACCACCTGCATCCTGCATCCAGCTGTTACAGATCACAAACTCAACTCGAGACCACCTGCATCCTGCATCCAGCTGTTACAGATCACAAACTCAACTCGAGACCACCTGCATCCTGCATCCAGCTGTTACAGATCACAAACTCAACTCGAGACCACCTGCATCCTGCATCCAGCTGCTACAGATCACAAACTCAACTCGAGACCACCTGCATCCTGCATCCAGCTGTTACAGATCACAAACTCAACTCGAGACCACCTGCATCCTGCATCCAGCTGTTACAGATCACAAACTCAACTCGAGACCACCTGCATCCTGCATCCAGCTGCTACAGATCACAAACTCAACTCGAGACCACCTGCATCCTGCATCCAGCTGTTACAGATCACAAACTCAACTCGAGACCACCTGCATCCTGCATCCAGCTGTTACAGATCACAAACTCAACTCGAGACCACCTGCATCCTGCATCCAGCTGCTACAGATCACAAACTCAACTCGAGACCACCTGCATCCTGCATCCAGCTGTTACAGATCACAAACTCAACTCGAGACCACCTGCATCCTGCATCCAGCTGTTACAGATCACAAACTCAACTCGAGACCACCTGCATCCTGCATCCAGCTGTTACAGATCACAAACTCAACTCGAGACCACCTGCATCCTGCATCCAGCTGTTACAGATCACAAACACAACTCGAGAACACCTGCATCCTGCATCCAGCTGCTACAGATCACAAACTCAACTCGAGACCACCTGCATTCTGCATCCAGCTGTTACAGATCCAAAACACAACTCGAGACCACCTGCATCCTGCATCCAGCTGTTACAGATCACAAACTCAACTCGAGACCACCTGCATCCTGCATCCAGCTGTTACAGATCCCAAACTCAACTCGAGACCACCTGCATCCTGCATCCAGCTGTTACAGATCACAAACTCAACTCGAGACCACCTGCATCCTGCATCCAGCTGCTACAGATCACAAACTCAACTCGAGACCGCCTGCATCCTGCATCCAGCTGTTACAGATCCCAAACTCAACTCAAGACCACCTGCATCCTGCATCCAGCTGTTACAGATCACAAACTCAACTCGAGACCACCTGCATCCTGCATCCAGCTGTTACAGATCACAAAGTCAACTCGAGACCACCTGCATCCTGCATCCAGCAGTTACAGATCACAAACTCAACTCGAGACCTCCTGCATCCTGCATCCAGCTGTTACAGATCACAAACTCAACTCGAGACCACCTGCATCCTGCATCCAGCTGCTACAGATCACAAACTCAACTCGAGACCACCTGCATCCTGCATCCAGCTGTTACAGATCACAAACTCAACTCGAGACCACCTGCATCCTGCATCCAGCTGTTACAGATCACAAACTCAACTCGAGACCACCTGCATCCTGCATCAAGCTGTTACAGATCACAAACTCAACTCGAGACCACCTGCATCCTGCATCCAGCTTTGACAGATCACAAACTCAGCTCCAGACCACCTGCACAAGCATCCAGTTGTTACAGATCACACACTCAACTCGAGACCACCTGCATCCTGCATCCAGCTGTTACAGATCACAAACTCAACTCGAGACCACCTGCATCCTGCATCCAGCTGTTACAGATCACAAACTCAACTCGAGACCACCTGCATCCTGCATCCAGCTGCTACAGATCACAAACTCAACTCGAGACCACCTGCATCCTGCATCCAGCTGTTACAGATCACAAACTCAACTCGAGACCACCTGCATCCTGCATCCAGCTGTTACAGATCACAAACTCAACTCGAGACCACCTGCATCCTGCATCCAGCTGTTACAGATCACAAACTCAACTCGAGACCACCTGCATCCTGCATCCAGCTGCTACAGATCACAAACTCAACTCGAGACCACCTGCATCCTGCATCCAGCTGTTACAGATCACAAACTCAACTCGAGACCACCTGCATCCTGCATCCAGCTGTTACAGATCACAAACTCAACTCGAGACCACCTGCATCCTGCATCCAGCTGTTACAGATCACAAACTCAACTCGAGACCACCTGCATCCTGCATCCAGCTGTTACAGATCACAAACTCAACTCGAGACCACCTGCATCCTGCATCCAGCTGTTACAGATCACAAACTCAACTCGAGACCACCTGCATCCTGCATCCAGCTGTTACAGATCACAAACTCAACTCGAGACCACCTGCATCCTGCATCCAGCTGCTACAGATCACAAACTCAACTCGAGACCACCTGCATCCTGCATCCAGCTGTTACAGATCACAAACTCAACTCGAGACCACCTGCATCCTGCATCCAGCTGCTACAGATCACAAACTCAACTCGAGACCACCTGCATCCTGCATCCAGCTGCTACAGATCACAAACTCAACTCGAGACCACCTGCATCCTGCATCCAGCTGTTACAGATCACAAACTCAACTCGAGACCACCTGCATCCTGCATCCAGCTGTTACAGATCACAAACTCAACTCGAGACCACCTGCATCCTGCATCCAGCTGTTACAGATCACAAACTCAACTCGAGACCACCTGCATCCTGCATCCAGCTGTTACTGATCACAAACTCAACTCGAGACCACCTGCATCCTGCATCCAGCTGCTACAGATCACAAACTCAACTCGAGACCACCTGCATCCTGCATCCAGCTGTTACAGTTCACAAACTCAACTCGAGACCACCTGCATCCTGCATCCAGCTGTTACAGATCACAAACTCAACTCGAGACCACCTGCATCCTGCATCCAGCTGTTACAGATCACAAAGTCAACTCGAGACCACCTGCATCCTGCATCCAGCAGTTACAGATCACAAACTCAACTCGAGACCTCCTGCATCCTGCATCCAGCTGTTACAGATCACAAAGTCAACTCGAGACCACCTGCATCCTGCATCCAGCTGCTACAGATCACAAACTCAACTCGAGACCACCTGCATCCTGCATCCAGCTGTTACAGATCACAAACTCAACTCGAGACCACCTGCATCCTGCATCCAGCTGTTACAGATCACAAAGTCAACTCGAGACCACCTGCATCCTGCATCCAGCTGTTACAGATCACAAACTCAACTCGAGACCACCTGCATCCTGCATCCAGCTGTTACAGATCACAAAGTCAACTCGAGACCACCTTCATCCTGCATCCAGCTGCTACAGATCAAGAACTCAACTCGAGACCACCTGCATCCTGCATCCAGCTGTTACAGATCACAAACTCAACTCGAGACCACCTGCATCCTGCATCCAGCTGTTACAGATCACAAACTCAACTCGAGACCACCTGCATCCTGCATCCAGCTGCTACAGATCACAAACTCAACTCGAGACCACCTGCATCCTGCATCCAGCTGTTACAGATCACAAACTCAACTCGAGACCACCTGCATCCTGCATCCAGCTGTTACAGATCACAAACTCAACTCGAGACCACCTGCATCCTGCATCCAGCTGCTACAGATCACAAACTCAACTCGAGACCACCATCATCCTGCATCCAGCTGTTACAGATCACAAACTCAACTCGAGACCACCTGCATCCTGCATCCAGCTGCCACAGATCTCAAACTCAACTCGAGACCACCTGCATCCTGCATCCATCTGCTACAGATCACGAAGTCAACTCGAGACCACCTGCAGCCTGCATCCAGCTGTTACAGAACACAAAGTCAACTCGAGACCACCTGCATCCTGCATCCAGCTGTTACAGATCACAAAGTCAACTCGAGACCACCTTCATCCTGCATCCAGCTGTTACAGATCACAAACTCAACTCGAGACCACCTGCATCCTGCATCCAGCTGCTACAGATCACAAACTCACCTCGAGACCACCTGCATCCTGCATCCAGCTGTTACAGATCACAAACTCCTCTCGAGACCTCCTGCATCCTGCATCCAGCTGCTACAGATCAAAAACTCAACTCGAGACCACCTGCATCCTGCATCCAGCTGTTACAGATCACAAAGTCAACTCGAGACCACCTGCATCCTGCAACCTGCTTTTACAGATCACAAACTCAACTCGAGACCTCCTGCATCCTGCATCCAGCTGTTACAGATCACAAAGTCAACTCGAGACCACCTGCATCCTGCATCCAGCTGCTACAGATCACAAACTCAACTCGAGACCACCTGCATCCTGCATCCAGCAGCTACAGATCACAAACTCAACTCGAGACCACCTGCATCCTGCATCCAGCTGTTACAGATCACAAACTCAACTCGAGACCACCTGCATCCTGCATCCAGCTGTTACAGATCACAAACTCAACTCGAGACCACCTGCATCCTGCATCCAGCTGTTACAGATCACAAACTCAACTCGAGACCACCTGCATCCTGCATCCAGCTGCTACAGATCACAAACTCAACTCGAGACCACCTGCATCCTGCATCCAGCTGTTACAGATCACAAACTCAACTCGAGACCACCTGCATCCTGCATCCAGCTGCTACAGATCACAAACTCAACTCGAGACCACCTGCATCCTGCATCCAGCTGCTACAGATCACAAACTCAACTCGAGACCACCTGCATCCTGCATCCAGCTGTTACAGATCACAAACTCAACTCGAGACCACCTGCATCCTGCATCCAGCTGTTACAGATCACAAACTCAACTCGAGACCACCTGCATCCTGCATCCAGCTGCTACAGATCACAAACTCAACTCGAGACCACCTGCATCCTGCATCCAGCTGCTACAGATCACAAACTCAACTCGAGACCACCTGCATCCTGCATCCAGCTGTTACAGATCACAAACTCAACTCGAGACCACCTGCATCCTGCATCCAGCTGCTACAGATCACAAACTCAACTCGAGACCACCTGCATCCTGCATCCAGCTGTTACAGATCACAAACTCAACTCGAGACCACCTGCATCCTGCATCCAGCTGTTACAGATCACAAACTCAACTCGAGACCACCTGCATCCTGCATCCAGCTGTTACAGATCACAAACTCAACTCGAGACCACCTGCATCCTGCATCCAGCTGCTACAGATCACAAACTCAACTCGAGACCACCTGCATCCTGCATCCAGCTGCTACAGATCACAAACTCAACTCGAGACCACCTGCATCCTGCATCCAGCTGTTACAGATCACAAACTCAACTCGAGACCACCTGCATCCTGCATCCAGCTGTTACAGATCACAAACTCAACTCGAGACCACCTGCATCCTGCATCCAGCTGTTACAGATCACAAACTCAACTCGAGACCACCTGCATCCTGCATCCAGCTGCTACAGATCACAAACTCAACTCGAGACCACCTGCATCCTGCATCCAGCTGTTACAGATCACAAACTCAACTCGAGACCACCTGCATCCTGCATCCAGCTGTTACAGATCACAAACTCAACTCGAGACCACCTGCATCCTGCATCCAGCTGCTACAGATCACAAACTCAACTCGAGACCACCTGCATCCTGCATCCAGCTGTTACAGATCACAAACTCAACTCGAGACCACCTGCATCCTGCATCCAGCTGTTACAGATCACAAACTCAACTCGAGACCACCTGCATCCTGCATCCAGCTGCTACAGATCACAAACTCAACTCGAGACCACCTGCATCCTGCATCCAGCTGCTACAGATCACAAACTCAACTCGAGACCACCTGCATCCTGCATCCAGCTGTTACAGATCACAAACTCAACTCGAGACCACCTGCATCCTGCATCCAGCTGTTACAGATCACAAACTCAACTCGAGACCACCTGCATCCTGCATCCAGCTGTTACAGATCACAAAGTCAACTCGAGACCACCTGCATCCTGCATCCAGCTGTTACAGATCACAAACTCAACTCGAGACCACCTGCATCCTGCATCCAGCTGTTACAGATCACAAACTCAACTCGAGACCTCCTGCATCCTGCATCCAAGTGCTACAGATCACAAACTCAACTCGAGACCACCTGCATCCTGCATCCAGCTGTTACAGATCACAAACTCAACTCGAGACCACCTGCATCCTGCATCCAGCTGTTACAGATCACAAAGTCAACTCGAGACCACCTGCATCCTGCATCCAGCTGCTACAGATCACAAACTCAACTCGAGACCACCTGCATCCTGCATCCAGCTGTTACAGATCACAAACTCAACTCGAGACCACCTGCATCCTGCATCCAGCTGCTACAGATCACAAACTCAACTCGAGACCACCTGCATCCTGCATCCAGCTGCTACAGATCACAAACTCAACTCGAGACCACCTGCATCCTGCATCCAGTTGTTACAGATCACAAACTCAACTCGAGACCACCTGCATCCTGCATCCAGCTGCTACAGATCAAGAACTCAACTCGAGAGCACCTGCATCCTGCATCCAGCTGTTACAGATCACAAACTCAACTCGAGACCACCTGCATCCTGCATCCAGCTGTTACAGAACACAAAGTCAACTCGAGACCACCTGCATCCTGCATCCAGCTGTTACAGATCACAAACTCAACTCGAGACCACCTGCATCCTGCATCCAGCTGTTACAGAACACAAAGTCAACTCGAGACCTCCTGCAGACTGCATCCAGCTGCTATAGATCACAAACTCAACTCCAGACCACCTGCATCCTGCGTCGGGCTGCTCCAGATCACAAAGACAACTCGAGACCACCTGCATCCTGCATCCAGCTGCTACAGGTCACAAACTCAACTCGAAACCTCCTGCATCCTGCATCCAGCTGTTACAGATAACAAACTCAACTCGAGACCACCTGCATCCTGCATCCAGCTGTTACAGATCACAAACTCAACTCGAGACCACCTGCATCCTGCATCCAGCTGTTACAGATCACAAACTCAACTCGAGACCACCTGCATCCTGCATCCAGCTGCTACAGATCACAAACTCAACTCGAGACCACCTGCATCCTGCATCCAGATGTTACAGATCACAAACTCAACTCGAGACCACCTGCATCCTGCATCCAGCTGTTACAGATCACAAACTCAACTCGAGACCACCTGCATCCTGCATCCAGCTGTTACAGATCACAAACTCAACTCGAGACCACCTGCATCCTGCATCCAGCTGCTACAGATCACAAACTCAACTCGAGACCACCTGCATCCTGCATCCAGCTGTTACAGATCACAAACTCAACTCGAGACCACCTGCATCCTGCATCCAGCTGTTACAGATCACAAACTCAACTCGAGACCACCTGCATCCTGCATCCAGCTGCTACAGATCACAAACTCAACTCGAGACCACCTGCATCCTGCATCCAGCTGTTACAGATCACAAACTCAACTCGAGACCACCTGCATCCTGCATCCAGCTGTTACAGATCACAAACTCAACTCGAGACCACCTGCATCCTGCATCCAGCTGCTACAGATCACAAACTCAACTCGAGACCACCTGCATCCTGCATCCAGCTGTTACAGATCACAAACTCAACTCGAGACCACCTGCATCCTGCATCCAGCTGTTACAGATCACAAACTCAACTCGAGACCACCTGCATCCTGCATCCAGCTGCTACAGATCACAAACTCAACTCGAGACCACCTGCATCCTGCATCCAGCTGTTACAGAACACAAAGTCATCTCGAGACCACCTGCATCCTGCATCCAGCTGTTACAGATCACAAACTCAACTCGAGACCACCTGCATCCTGCATCCAGCTGCTACAGATCACAAACTCAACTCGAGACCACCTGCATCCTGCATCCAGCTGCTAGAGATCACAAACTCAACTCGAGACCACCTGCATCCTGCATCCAGCTGTTACAGATCACAAACTCAACTCGAGACCACCTGCATCCTGCATCCAGCTGCTACAGATCACAAACTCAACTCGAGACCACCTGCATCCTGCATCCAGCTGTTACAGATCACAAACTCAACTCGAGACCACCTGCATCCTGCATCCAGCTGTTACAGATCACAAACTCAACTCGAGACCACCTGCATCCTGCATCCAGCTGTTACAGATCACAAACTCAACTCGAGACCACCTGCATCCTGCATCCAGCTGCTACAGATCACAAACTCAACTCGAGACCACCTGCATCCTGCATCCAGCTGCTACAGATCACAAACTCAACTCGAGACCACCTGCATCCTGCATCCAGCTGTTACAGATCACAAACTCAACTCGAGACCACCTGCATCCTGCATCCAGCTGTTACAGATCACAAACTCAACTCGAGACCACCTGCATCCTGCATCCAGCTGCTACAGATCACAAACTCAACTCGAGACCACCTGCATCCTGCATCCAGCTGTACAGATCACAAACTCAACTCGAGACCACCTGCATCCTGCATCCAGCTGTTACAGATCACAAACTCAACTCGAGACCACCTGCATCCTGCATCCAGCTGGTACAGATCACAAACTCAACTCGAGACCACCTGCATCCTGCATCCAGCTGTTACAGATCACAAAGTCAACTCGAGACCACCTGCATCCTGCATCCAGCTGTTACAGATCACAAACTCAACTCGAGACCTCCTGCATCCTGCATCCAGCTGCTACAGATCACAATCTCAACTCGAGACCACCTGCCTCCTGCATCCAGCTGCTACAGATCACAAACTCAACTCGAGACCACCTGCATCCTGCATCCAATAGCTACAGATCACAAACTCAACTCGAGACCACCTGCATCCTGCATCCAGCTGTTACAGATCACAAACTCAACTCGAGACCACCTGCATCCTGCATCCAGCTGCTACAGATCACAAACTGAACTCGAGACCACCTGCATCCTGCATCCAGCTGCTACAGATCACAAACTCAACTCGAGAGCACCTGCATCCTGCATCCAGCTGTTACAGATCACAAAGTCAACTCGAGACCACCTGCATCCTGCATCCAGCAGTTACAGATCACAAACTCAACTCGAGACCTCCTGCATCCTGCATCCAGCTGTTACAGTTCACAATCTCAAATCGAGACCACCTGCATCCTGCATCCAGCTGCTACAGATCACAAACTCAACTCGAGACCACCTGCATCCTGCATCCAGCTGTTACAGATCACAAACTCAACTCGAGACCACCTGCATCCTGCATCCAGCTGCTACAGATCACAAACTCAACTCGAGACCACCTGCATCCTGCATCCAGCTGTTACAGATCACAAAGTCAACTCGAGACCACCTGCATCCTGCATCCAGCTGTTACAGATCACAAACTCAACTCGAGACCACCTGCATCCTGCATCCAGCTGTTACAGATCACAAACTCAACTCGAGACCACCTGCATCCTGCATCCAGCTGCTACAGATCACAAACTCAACTCGAGAACACCTGCATCCTGCATCCAGCTGTTACAGATCACAAACTCAACTCGAGACCACCTGCATCCTGCATCCAGCTGTTACATATCACAAACTCAACTCGAGACCACCTGCATCCTGCATCCAGCTGCTACAGATCACAAACTCAACTCGAGACCACCTGCATCCTGCATCCAGCTGTTACAGATCACAAACTCAACTCGAGACCACCTGCATCCTGCATCCAGCTGCTACAGATCACAAACTCAACTCGAGACCACCTTCATCCTGCATCCAGCTGTTACAGATCACAAACTCAACTCGAGACATCCTGCATCCTGCATCCAGCTGTTACAGATCACAAACTCAACTCGAGACCACCTGCATCCTGCATCCAGCTGCTACAGATCACAAACTCAACTCGAGACCACCTGCATCCTGCATCCAGCTGTTACAGATCACAAACTCAACTCGAGACCACCTGCATCCTGCATCCAGCTGTTACAGATCACAAACTCAACTCGAGACCACCTGCATCCTGCATCCAGCAGCTACAGATCACAAACTCAACTCGAGACCACCTGCATCCTGCATCCAGCAGTTCAAATCACAAACTCAACTCGAGACCACCTGCATCCTGCATCCAGTTGTTACAGATCACAACTCAACTCGAGACCACCTGCATCCTGCATCCAGCTGCTACAGATCACAAACTCAACTCGAGACCACCTGCATCCTGCATCCAGCTGTTACAGATCACAAAGTCAACTCGAGACCACCTGCATCCTGCATCCAGCTGCTACAGATCACAAACTCAACTCGAGACCACCTGCATCCTGCATCCAGCTGCTACAGATCACAAACTCAACTCGAGACCACCTGCATCCTGCATCCAGCTGTTACAGAACACAAAGTCAACTCGAGACCACCTGCATCCTGCATCCAGCTGTTACAGATCACAAACTCAACTCGAGACCTCCTGCATCCTGCATCCAGCTGCTACAGATCACAATCTCAACTCGAGACCACCTGCATCCTGCATCCAGCTGCTACAGATCACAAACTCAACTCGAGACCACCTGCATCCTGCATCCAGCTGTTACAGATCACAAACTCAACTCGAGACCACCTGCATCCTGCATCCAGCTGCTACAGATCACAAACTCAACTCGAGACCACCTGCATCCTGCATCCAGCTGTTACAGATCACAAAGTCAACTCGAGACCACCTTCATCCTGCATCCAGCAGTTACAGATCACAAAATCAACTCGAGACCTCCTGCATCATGCATCCAGCTGTTACAGAACACAAAGCCATCTCGAGACCACGTGCATCCTGCATCCCGCTGCTACAGATCACAAACTGAGCTCGAGACCACCTGCATCCTGCATCCAGCTGCTACAGATCAAGAACTCAACTCGAGACCACCTGCATCCTGCATCCAGCTGTTACAGATCACAAACTCAACTCGAGACCACCTGCATCCTGCATCCAGCTGCTACAGATCACAAACTCAACTCGAGACCACCTGCATCCTGCATCCAGCTGCTACAGATCACAAACTCAACTCGAGACCACCTGCATCCTGCATCCAGCTGCTACAGATCACAAACTCAACTCGAGACCACCTGCATCCTGCATCCAGCTGCTACAGATCACAATCTCAACTCGAGACCACCTGCATCCTGCATCCAGCTGCTACAGATCACAAACTCAACTCGAGACCACCTGCATCCTGCATCCAGCTGCTACAGATCACAAACTCAACTCGAGACCACCTGCATCCTGCATCCAGCTGTTACAGATCACAAACTCAACTCGAGACCACCTGCATCCTGCATCCAGCTGTTACAGATCACAAAGTCAACTCGAGACCACCTGCATCCTGCATCCAGCTGTTACAGATCACAAACTCAACTCGAGACCTCCTGCATCCTGCATCCAGCTGTTACAGATCACAAAGTCAACTCGAGACCACCTGCATCCTGCATCCAGCTGCTACAGATCACAAACTCAACTCGAGACCACCTGCATCCTGCATCCAGCTGTTACAGATCACAAACTCAACTCGAGACCACCTGCATCCTGCATCCTGCTGTTACAGATCACAAACTCAACTCGAGACCACCTGCATCCTGCATCCAGCTGTTACAGATCACAAAGTCAACTCGAGACCACCTGCATCCTGCATCCAGCTGTTACAGATCACAAACTCAACTCGAGACCACCTGCATCCTGCATCCAGCTGTTACAGATCACAAACTCAACTCGAGACCACCTGCATCCTGCATCCAGCTGCTACAGATCACAAACTCAACTCGAGACCACCTGCATCCTGCATCCAGCTGTTACAGATCACAAACTCAACTCGAGACCACCTGCATCCTGCATCCAGCTGTTACAGATCACAAAGTCAACTCGAGACCACCTGCATCCTGCATCCAGCTGTTACAGATCACAAACTCAACTCGAGACCACCTGCATCCTGCATCCAGCTGTTACAGATCACAAAGTCAACTCGAGACCACCTGCATCCTGCATCCAGCTGCTACAGATCACAAACTCAACTCGAGACCACCTGCATCCTGCATCCAGCTGTTATAGATCATAAACTCAACTCGAGACCACCTGCATCCTGCATCCAGCTGTTACAGATCACAAACTCAACTCGAGACCACCTGCATCCTGCATCCAGCTGTTACAGATCACAAACTCAACTCGAGACCACCTGCATCCTGCATCCAGCTGTTACAGATCACAAACTCAACTCGAGACCACCTGCATCCTGCATCCAGCAGCCACAGATCACAAACTCAACTCGAGACCACCTGCATCCTGCATCCAGCTGTTACAGAACACAAAGTCAACTCGAGACCTCCTGCAGACTGCATCCAGCTGCTACAGATCACAAACTCAACTCGAGACCACCTGCATCCTGCATCCAGCTGCTACAGATCACAAACTCAACTCGAGACCACCTGCATCCTGCATCCAGCTGTTACAGATCACAAAGTCAACTCGAGACCACCTTCATCCTGCATCCAGCTGTTACAGATCACAAACTCAACTCGAGACCACCTGCATCCTGCATCCAGCTGTTACAGATCACAAACTCAACTCGAGACCACCTGCATCCTGCATCCAGCTGTTACAGATCACAAACTCAACTCGAGACCACCTGCATCCTGCATCCAGCTGTTACAGATCACAAACTCAACTCGAGACCACCTGCATCCTGCATCCAGCTGTTACAGATCACAAACTCAACTCGAGACCACCTGCATCCTGCATCCAGCTGTTACAGATCACAAACTCAACTCGAGACCACCTGCATCCTGCATCCAGCTGTTACAGATCACAAACTCAACTCGAGACCACCTGCATCCTGCATCCAGCTGTTACAGATCACAAACTCAACTCGAGACAACCTGCATCCTGCATCCAGCTGCTACAGATCACAAACTCAACTCGAGACCACCTGCATCCTGCATCCAGCTGCTACAGATCACAAACTCAACTCGAGACCACCTGCATCCTGCATCCAGCTGTAACAGATCACAAACTCAACTCGAGACCACCTGCATCCTGCATCCAGCTGTTACAGATCACAAACTCAACTCGAGACCACCTGCATCCTGCATCCAGCTGTTACAGATCACAAACTCAACTCGAGACCACCTGCATCCTGCATCCAGCTGTTACAGATCACAAACTCAACTCGAGACCACCTGCATCCTGCATCCAGCTGTTACAGATCACAAACTCAACTCGAGACCACCTGCATCCTGCATCCAGCTGCTACAGATCACAAACTCAACTCGCGACCACCTGCATCCTGCATCCAGCTGTTACAGAACACAAAGTCAACTCGAGACCACCTGCATCCTGCATCCAGCTGTTACAGATCACAAACTCAACTCGAGACCTCCTGCATCCTGCATCCAGCTGCTACAGATCACAATCTCAACTCGAGACCACCTGCATCCTGCATCCAGCTGCTACAGATCACAAACTCAACTCGAGACCACCTGCATCCTGCATCCAGCTGTTACAGATCACAAACTCAACTCGAGACCACCTGCATCCTGCATCCAGCTGTTACAGATCACAAAGTCAACTCGAGACCACCTGCATCCTGCATCCAGCTGCTACAGATCACAAACTCAACTCGAGACCACCTGCATCCTGCATCCAGCTGCTACAGATCACAAACTCAACTCGAGACCACCTGCATCCTGCATCCAGCTGTTACAGAACACAAAGTCAACTCGAGACCACCTGCATCCTGCATCCAGCTGTTACAGATCACAAACTCAACTCGAGACCACCTGCATCCTGCATCCAGCTGCTACAGATCACAAACTCAACTCGAGACCACCTGCATCCTGCATCCAGCTGCTACAGATCACAAACTCAACTCGAGACCACCTGCATCCTGCATCCAGCTGTTACAGATCACAAACTCAACTCGAGACCACCTGCATCCTGCATCCAGCTGCTACAGATCACAAACTCAACTCGAGACCACCTGCATCCTGCATCCAGCTGTTACAGATCACAAAGTCAACTCGAGACCAACTTCATCCTGCATCCAGCAGTTACAGATCACAAAATCAACTCGAGACCTCCTGCATCATGCATCCAGCTGTTACAGATCACAAAGCCATCTCGAGACCACGTGCATCCTGCATCCAGCTGCTACAGATCACAAACTGAGCTCGAGACCACCTGCATCCTGCATCCAGCTGTTACAGATCACAAACTCAACTCGAGACAACCTGCATCTTGCATCCAGCTGTTACAGATCACAAAGTCAACTCGAGACCACCTTCATCCTGCATCCAGCAGTTACAGATCACAAACTCAACTCGAGACCTCCTGCATCCTGCATCCAGCTGTTACAGATCACAAAGTCAACTCGAGACCACCTGCATCCTGCATCCAGCTGCTACAGATCACAAACTCAACTCGAGACCACCTGCATCCTGCATCCAGCTGTTACAGATCACAACTCAACTCGAGACCACCTGCATCCTGCATCCAGCTGCTACAGATCACAAACTCAACTCGAGACCACCTGCATCCTGCATCCAGCTGTTACAGATCACAAAGTCAACTCGAGACCACCTGCATCCTGCATCCAGCTGTTACAGATCACAAACTCAACTCGAGACCTCCTGCATCCTGCATCCAGCTGCTACAGATCACAAACTCAACTCGAGACCACCTGCATCCTGCATCCAGCTGCTACAGATCACAAACTCAACTCGAGACCACCTGCATCCTGCATCCAGCTGTTACAGATCACAAACTCAACTCGAGACCACCTGCATCCTGCATCCAGCTGTTACAGATCACAAACTCAACTCGAGACCACCTGCATCCTGCATCCAGCTGTTACAGATCACAAACTCAACTCGAGACCACCTGCATCCTGCATCCAGCTGTTACAGATCACAAACTCAACTCGAGACCACCTGCATCCTGCATCCAGCTGTTACAGATCACAAACTCAACTCGAGACCACCTGCATCCTGCATCCAGCTGTTACAGATCACAAACTCAACTCGAGACCACCTGCATCCTGCATCCAGCTGTTACAGATCACAAACTCAACTCGAGACCACCTGCATCCTGCATCCAGCTGCTACAGATCACAAACTCAACTCGAGACCACCTGCATCCTGCATCCAGCTGTTACAGATCACAAACTCAACTCGAGACCACCTGCATCCTGCATCCAGCTGCTACAGATCACAAACTCAACTCGAGACCACCTGCATCCTGCATCCAGCTGTTACAGAACACAAAGTCAACTCGAGACCACCTGCATCCTGCATCCAGCTGTTACAGATCACAAACTCAACTCGAGACCACCTGCATCCTGCATCCAGCTGTTACAGATCACAAACTCAACTCGAGACCACCTGCATCCTGCATCCAGCTGCTACAGATCACAAACTCAACTCGAGACCACCTGCATCCTGCATCCAGCTGTTACAGATCACAAACTCAACTCGAGACCACCTGCATCCTGCATCCAGCTGTTACAGATCACAAACTCAACTCGAGACCACCTGCATCCTGCATCCAGCTGTTACAGATCACAAACTCAACTCGAGACCACCTGCATCCTGCATCCAGCTGTTACAGATCACAAACTCAACTCGAGACCACCTGCATCCTGCATCCAGCTGCTACAGATCACAAACTCAACTCGAGACCACCTGCATCCTGCATCCAGCTGTTACAGATCACAAACTCAACTCGAGACCACCTGCATCCTGCATCCAGCTGCTACAGATCACAAACTCAACTCGAGACCACCTGCATCCTGCATCCAGCTGTTACAGATCACAAACTCAACTCGAGACCACCTGCATCCTGCATCCAGCTGTTACAGATCACAAACTCAACTCGAGACCACCTGCATCCTGCATCCAGCTGTTACAGATCACAAACTCAACTCGAGACCACCTGCATCCTGCATCCAGCTGTTACAGATCACAAACTCAACTCGAGACCACCTGCATCCTGCATCCAGCTGTTACAGATCACAAACTCAACTCGAGACCACCTGCATCCTGCATCCAGCTGCTACAGATCACAAACTCAACTCGAGACCACCTGCATCCTGCATCCAGCTGTTACAGATCACAAACTCAACTCGAGACCACCTGCATCCTGCATCCAGCTGTTACAGATCACAAAGTCAACTCGAGACCACCTGCATCCTGCATCCAGCTGTTACAGATCACAAACTCAACTCGAGACCACCTGCATCCTGCATCCAGCTGTTACAGATCACAAACTCAACTCGAGACCACCTGCATCCTGCATCCAGCTGCTACAGATCACAAACTCAACTCGAGACCACCTGCATCCTGCATCCAGCTGCTACAGATCACAAACTCAACTCGAGACCACCTGCATCCTGCATCCAGCTGTTACAGATCACAAACTCAACTCGAGACCACCTGCATCCTGCATCCAGCTGTTACAGATCACAAACTCAACTCGAAACCACCTGCATCCTGCATCCAGCTTTTACAGAACACAAAGTCAACTCGAGACCAACTGCATCCTGCGTCCTGCTGTTACAGATCACAAACTCAATTCGAGACCACATGCATCCTGCATCCAGCTGTTACAGATCACAAAGACAACTCGAGACCAACTTCATCCTGCATCCAGCTGTTACAGATCACAAACTCAACTCGAGACCACCTGCATCCTGCATCCAGCTGTTACAGATCACAAACTCAACTCGAGACCACCTGCATCCTGCATCCAGCTGCTACAGATCACAAACTCAACTCGAGACCACCTGCATCTTGCATCCAGTTGTTACAGATCACAAACTCAACTCGAGACCACCTGCATCCTGCATCCAGCTGTTACAGATCACAAACTCAACTCGAGACCACCTGCATCCTGCATCCAGCTGTTACAGATCACAAACTCAACTCGAGACCACCTGCATCCTGCATCCAGCTGCTACAGATCACAAACTCAACTCGAGACCACCTGCATCCTGCATCCAGCTGTTACAGATCACAAACTCAACTCGAGACCACCTGCATCCTGCATCCAGCTGCTACAGATCACAAACTCAACTCGAGACCACCTGCATCCTGCATCCAGCTGCTACAGATCACAAACTCAACTCGAGACCACCTGCATCCTGCATCCAGCTGTTACAGATCACAAACTCAACTCGAGACCACCTGCATCCTGCATCCAGCTGTTACAGATCACAAAGTCAACTCGAGACCACCTGCATCCTGCATCCAGCAGTTACAGATCACAAACTCAACTCGAGACCTCCTGCATCATGCATCCAGCTGTTACAGACCACAAAGCCATCTCGAGACCACGTGCATCCTGCATCCCGCTGCTACAGATCACAAACTGAGCTCGAGACCACCTGCATCCTGCATCCAGCTGTTACAGATCACAAACTCAACTCGAGACCACCTGCATCCTGCATCCAGCTGTTACAGATCACAAACTCAACTCGAGACCACCTGCATCCTGCATCCAGCTGTTACAGATCACAAACTCAACTCGAGACCACCTGCATCCTGCATCCAGCTGTTACAGATCACAAACTCAACTCGAGACCACCTGCATCCTGCATCCAGCTGCTACAGATCACAAACTCAACTCGAGACCACCTGCATCCTGCATCCAGCTGTTACAGATCACAAACTCAACTCGAGACCACCTGCATCCTGCATCCAGCTGTTACAGATCACAAACTCAACTCGAGACCACCTGCATCCTGCATCCAGCTGCTACAGATCACAAACTCAACTCGAGACCACCTGCATCCTGCATCCAGCTGCTACAGATCACAAACTCAACTCGAGACCACCTGCATCCTGCATCCAGCTGCTACAGATCACAAACTCAACTCGAGACCACCTGCATCCTGCATCCAGCTGCTACAGATCACAAACTCAACTCGAGACCACCTGCATCCTGCATCCAGCTGTTACAGATCACAAACTCAACTCGAGACCACCTGCATCCTGCATCCAGCTGTTACAGATCACAAACTCAACTCGAGACCACCTGCATCCTGCATCCAGCTGTTACAGATCACAAACTCAACTCGAGACCACCTGCATCCTGCATCCAGCTGCTACAGATCACAAACTCAACTCGAGACCACCTGCATCCTGCATCCAGCTGTTACAGATCACAAACTCAACTCGAGACCACCTGCATCCTGCATCCAGCTGTTACAGATCACAAACTCAACTCGAGACCACCTGCATCCTGCATCCAGCTGTTACAGATCACAAACTCAACTCGAGACCACCTGCATCCTGCATCCAGCTGCTACAGATCACAAACTCAACTCGAGACCACCTGCATCCTGCATCCAGCTGTTACAGATCACAAACTCAACTCGAGACCACCTGCATCCTGCATCCAGCTGTTACAGATCACAAACTCAACTCGAGACCACCTGCATCCTGCATCCAGCTGCTACAGATCACAAACTCAACTCGAGACCACCTGCATCCTGCATCCAGCTGTTACAGATCACAAACTCAACTCGAGACCACCTGCATCCTGCATCCAGCTGTTACAGATCACAAACTCAACTCGAGACCACCTGCATCCTGCATCCAGCTGCTACAGATCACAAACTCAACTCGAGACCACCTGCATCCTGCATCCAGCTGCTACAGATCACAAACTCAACTCGAGACCACCTGCATCCTGCATCCAGCTGTTACAGATCACAAACTCAACTCGAGACCACCTGCATCCTGCATCCAGCTGTTACAGATCACAAACTCAACTCGAGACCACCTGCATCCTGCATCCAGCTGTTACAGATCACAAACTCAACTCGAGACCACCTGCATCCTGCATCCAGCTGTTACAGATCACAAACTCAACTCGAGACCACCTGCATCCTGCATCCAGCTGTTACAGATCACAAACTCAACTCGAGACCACCTGCATCCTGCATCCAGCTGTTACAGATCACAAACTCAACTCGAGACCACCTGCATCCTGCATCCAGCTGCTACAGATCACAAACTCAACTCGAGACCACCTGCATCCTGCATCCAGCTGTTACAGATCACAAACTCAACTCGAGACCACCTGCATCCTGCATCCAGCTGTTACAGATCACAAACTCAACTCGAGACCACCTGCATCCTGCATCCAGCTGTTACAGATCACAAACTCAACTCGAGACCTCCTGCATCCTGCATCCAGCTGTTACAGATCACAAACTCAACTCGAGACCACCTGCATCCTGCATCCAGCTGTTACAGATCACAAACTCAACTCGAGACCACCTGCATCCTGCATCCAGCTGCTACAGATCACAAACTCAACTCGAGACCACCTGCATCCTGCATCCAGCTGTTACAGATCACAAACTCAACTCGAGACCACCTGCATCCTGCATCCAGCTGTTACAGATCACAAACTCAACTCGAGACCACCTGCATCCTGCATCCAGCTGCTACAGATCACAAACTCAACTCGAGACCACCTGCATCCTGCATCCAGCTGCTACAGATCACAAACTCAACTCGAGACCACCAGCATCCTGCATCCAGCTGTTACAGATCACAAACTCAACTCGAGACAACCTGCATCCTGCATCCAGCTGCTACAGATCACAATCTCAACTCGAGACCACCTGCATCTGCATCCAGCTGCTACAGATCACAAACTCAACTCGAGACCACCTGCATCCTGCATCCAGCTGCTACAGATCACAAACTCAACTCGAGACCACCTGCATCCTGCATCCAGCTGTTACAGATCACAAACTCAACTCGAGACCACCTGCATCCTGCATCCAGCAGCTACAGATCACAAACTCAACTCGAGACCACCTGCATCCTGCATCCAGCTGTAACAGATCACAAACTCAACTCGAGACCACCTGCATCCTGCATCCAGCTGTTACAGATCACAAACTCAACTCGAGACCACCTGCATCCTGCATCCAGCTGTTACAGATCACAAACTCAACTCGAGACCACCTGCATCCTGCATCCAGCTGTTACAGATCACAAAGTCAACTCGAGACCACCTGCATCCTGCATCCAGCTGTTACAGATCACAAACTCAACTCGAGACCTCCTGCATCCTGCATCCAGCTGCTACAGATCACAATCTCATCTCGAGACCACCTGCATCCTGCATCCAGCTGCTACAGATCACAAACTCAACTCGAGACCACCTGCATCCTGCATCCAGCTGTTACAGATCACAAACTCAACTCGAGACCACCTGCATCCTGCATCCAGCTGTTACAGATCACAAACTCAACTCGAGACCACCTGCATCCTGCATCCAGCTGTTACAGATCACAAACTCAACTCGAGACCACCTGCATCCTGCATCCAGCTGTTACAGATCACAAACTCAACTCGAGACCACCTGCATCCTGCATCCAGCTGTTACAGATCACAAACTCAACTCGAGACCACCTGCATCCTGCATCCAGCTGTTACAGATCACAAACTCAACTCGAGACCACCTGCATCCTGCATCCAGCTGTTACAGATCACAAACTCAACTCGAGACCACCTGCATCCTGCATCCAGCTGTTACAGATCACAAAGTCAACTCGAGACCACCTGCATCCTGCATCCAGCTGCTACAGATCACAATCTCAACTCGAGACCACCTGACTCCTGCATCCAGCTGTTACAGATCACAAACTCAACTCGAGACCACCTGCATCCTGCATCCAGCTGTTACAGATCACAAAGTCAACTCGAGACCACCTGCATCCTGCATCCACCTGTTACAGATCACAAACTCAACTCGAGACCACCTGCATCCTGCATCCAGCTGTTACAGATCACAAACTCAACTCGAGACCACCTGCATCCTGCATCCAGCTGTTACAGATCACAAACTCAACTCGAGACCACATGCATCCTGCATCCAGCTGTTACAGATCACAAACTCAACTCGAGACCACCTGCATCCTGCATCCAGCTGTTACAGATCACAAAGTCAACTCGAGACCACCTGCATCCTGCATCCAGCTGTTACAGATCACAAACTCAACTCGAGACCACCTGCATCCTGCATCCAGCTGTTACAGATCACAAACTCAACTCGAGACCACCTGCATCCTGCATCCAGCTGTTACAGATCACAAACTCAACTCGAGACCACCTGCATCCTGCATCCAGCTGTTACAGATCACAAACTCAACTCGAGACCACCTGCATCCTGCATCCAGCTGCTACAGATCACAAACTCAACTCGAGACCACCTGCATCCTGCATCCAGCTGTTACAGATCACAAACTCAACTCGAGACCACCTGCATCCTGCATCCAGCTGTTACAGATCACAAAGTCAACTCGAGACCACCTGCATCCTGCATCCAGCTGTTACAGATCACAAACTCAACTCGAGACCACCTGCATCCTGCATCCAGCTGTTACAGATCACAAACTCAACTCGAGACCTCCTGCATCCTGCATCCAGCTGCTACAGATCACAATCTCAACTCGAGACCACCTGCATCCTGCATCCAGCTGTTACAGATCACAAACTCAACTCGAGACCACCTGCATCCTACATCCAGCTGCTACAGATCACAAACTCAACTCGAGACCACCTGCATCCTGCATCCAGCTGCTACAGATCACAAACTCAACTCGAGAGCACCTGCATCCTGCATCCAGCTGTTACAGATCACAAAGTCAACACAAGACCACCTTCATCCTGCATCCAGCAGTTACAGATCACAAACTCAACTCGAGACCACCTGCATCCTGCATCCAGCTGCTACAGATCACAAACTCAACTCGAGACCACCTGCATCCTGCATCCAGCTGTTACAGATCACAAACTCAACTCGAGACCACCTGCATCCTGCATCCAGCTGTTACAGATCACAAACTCAACTCGAGACCACCTGCATCCTGCATCCAGCTGTTACAGATCACAAAGTCAACTCGAGACCACCTGCATCCTGCATCCAGCTGTTACAGATCACAAACTCAACTCGAGACCACCTGCATCCTGCATCCAGCTGTTACAGATCACAAAGTCAACTCGAGACCACCTTCATCCTGCATCCAGCAGTTACAGATCACAAACTCAACTCGAGACCACCTGCATCCTGCATCCAGCTGTTACAGATCACAAAGTCAACTCGAGACCACCTGCATCCTGCATCCAGCTGCTACAGATCACAAACTCAACTCGAGACCACCTGCATCCTGCATCCAGCTGTTACAGATCACAAACTCAACTCGAGACCACCTGCATCCTGCATCCAGCTGTTACAGATCACAAAGTCAACTCGAGACCACCTGCATCCTGCATCCAGCTGTTACAGATCACAAACTCAACTCGAGACCACCTGCATCCTGCATCCAGCTGCTACAGATCACAAACTCAACTCGAGACCACCTGCATCCTGCATCCAGCTGCTACAGATCACAAACTCAACTCGAGACCACCTGCATCCTGCATCCAGCTGCTACAGATCACAAACTCAACTCGAGACCACCTGCATCCTGCATCCAGCTGTTACAGATCACAAACTCAACTCGAGACCACCTGCATCCTGCATCCAGCTGTTACAGATCACAAACTCAACTCGAGACCACCTGCATCCTGCATCCAGCTGCTACAGATCACAAACTCAACTCGAGACCACCTGCATCCTGCATCGCGCTGCTCCAGATCACAAACTCAACTCGAGACCACCAGCATCCTGCATCCAGCTGCTACAGGTCACAAACTCAACTCGAGACAACCTGCATCCTGCATCCAGCTGCTACAGATCACAATCTCAACTCGAGACCACCTGCATCCTGCATCCAGCTGCTACAGATCACAAACTCAACTCGAGACCACCTGCATCCTGCATCCAGCTGCTGGAGATCACAAACTCAACTCGAGACCACCTGCATCCTGCATCCAGCTGTTACAGATCACAAACTCAACTCGAGACCACCTGCATCCTGCATCCAGCAGCTACAGATCACAAACTCAACTCGAGACCACCTGCATCCTGCATCCAGCTGTAACAGATCACAAACTCAACTCGAGACCACCTGCATCCTGCATCCAGCTGTTACAGATCACAAACTCAACTCGAGACCACCTGCATCCTGCATCCAGCTGTTACAGATCACAAACTCAACTCGAGACCACCTGCATCCTGCATCCAGCTGTTACAGATCACAAAGTCAACTCGAGACCACCTGCATCCTGCATCCAGCTGCTACAGATCACAAACTCAACTCGAGACCACCTGCATCCTGCATCCAGCTGTTACAGATCACAAACTCAACTCGAGACCACCTGCATCCTGCATCCAGCTGTTACAGATCACAAACTCAACTCGAGACCACCTGCATCCTGCATCCAGCTGTTACAGATCACAAACTCAACTCGAGACCACCTGCATCCTGCATCCAGCTGTTACAGATCACAAAGTCAACTCGAGACCACCTTCATCCTGCATCCAGCAGTTACAGATCACAAACTCAACTCGAGACCTCCTGCATCCTGCATCCAGCTGTTACAGATCACAAAGTCAACTCGAGACCACCTGCATCCTGCATCCAGCTGCTACAGATCACAAACTCAACTCGAGACCACCTGCATCCTGCATCCAGCTGTTACAGATCACAAACTCAACTCGAGACCACCTGCATCCTGCATCCAGCTGTTACAGATCACAAAGTCAACTCGAGACCACCTGCATCCTGCATCCAGCAGTTACAGATCACAAACTCAACTCGAGACCACCTGCATCCTGCATCCAGCTGTTACAGATCACAAAGTCAACTCGAGACCACCTGCATCCTGCATCCAGCTGCTACAGATCACAAACTCAACTCGAGACCACCTGCATCCTGCATCCAGCTGTTACAGATCACAAACTCAACTCGAGACCACCTGCATCCTGCATCCAGCTGCTACAGATCACAAACTCAACTCGAGACCACCTGCATCCTGCATCCAGCTGGTACAGATCACAAACTCAACTCGAGACCACCTGCATCCTGCATCCAGCTGTTACAGATCACAAAGTCAACTCGAGACCACCTTCATCCTGCATCCAGCAGTTACAGATCACAAACTCAACTCGAGACCTCCTGCATCCTGCATCCAGCTGCTACAGATCACAAACTCAACTCGAGACCACCTGCATCCTGCATCCAGCTGTTACAGATCACAAACTCAACTCGAGACCACCTGCATCCTGCATCCAGCTGTTACAGATCACAAACTCAACTCGAGACCACCTGCATCCTGCATCCAGCTGTTACAGATCACAAAGTCAACTCGAGACCACCTGCATCCTGCATCCAGCTGTTACAGATCACAAACTCAACTCGAGACCACCTGCATCCTGCATCCAGCTGTTACAGATCACAAAGTCAACTCGAGACCACCTGCATCCTGCATCCAGCTGTTACAGATCACAAACTCAACTCGAGACCACCTGCATCCTGCATCCAGCTGTTACAGATCACAAACTCAACTCGAGACCACCTGCATCCTGCATCCAGCTGTTACAGATCACAAAGTCAACTCGAGACCACCTTCATCCTGCATCCAGCAGTTACAGATCACAAACTCAACTCGAGACCTCCTGCATCCTGCATCCAGCTGTTACAGATCACAAAGTCAACTCGAGACCACCTGCATCCTGCATCCAGCTGCTACAGATCACAAACTCAACTCGAGACCACCTGCATCCTGCATCCAGCTGTTACAGATCACAAACTCAACTCGAGACCACCTGCATCCTGCATCCAGCTGTTACAGATCACAAAGTCAACTCGAGACCACCTGCATCCTGCATCCAGCTGTTACAGATCACAAACTCAACTCGAGACCACCTGCATCCTGCATCCAGCTGTTACAGATCACAAACTCAACTCGAGACCACCTGCATCCTGCATCCAGCTGTTACAGATCACAAACTCAACTCGAGACCACCTGCATCCTGCATCCAGCTGCTACAGATCACAAACTCAACTCGAGACCACCTGCATCCTGCATCCAGCTGTTACAGAACACAAAGTCAACTCGAGACCACCTGCATCCTGCATCCAGCTGCTACAGATCACAAACTCAACTCGAGACCACCTGCATCCTGCATCCAGCTGCTACAGATCACAAACTCAACTCGAGACCACCTGCATCCTGCATCCAGCTGCTACAGATCACAAACTCAACTCGAGACCACCTGCATCCTGCATCCAGCTGCTACAGGTCACAAACTCAACTCGAGACCACCTGCATCCTGCATCCAGCTGCTACAGATCACAAACTCAACTCGAGACCACCTGCATCTGCATCCAGCTGCTACAGATCACAAACTCAACTCGAGACCACCTGCATCCTGCATCCAGCTGCTAGAGATCACAAACTCAACTCGAGACCACCTGCATCCTGCATCCAGCTGTTACAGATCACAAACTCAACTCGAGACCACCTGCATCCTGCATCCAGCTGCTACAGATCACAAACTCAACTCGAGACCACCTGCATCCTGCATCCAGCTGTACAGATCACAAACTCAACTCGAGACCACCTGCCTTCTGCATCCAGCTGTTACAGATCACAAACTCAACTCGAGACCACCTGCATCCTGCATCCAGCTGTTACAGATCACAACTCAACTCGAGACCACCTGCATCCTGCATCCAGCTGTTACAGATCACAAAGTCAACTCGAGACCACCTGCATCCTGCATCCAGCTGCTACAGATCACAAACTCAACTCGAGACCACCTGCATCCTGCATCCAGCTGTTACAGATCACAAACTCAACTCGAGACCACCTGCATCCTGCATCCAGCTGTTACAGATCACAAAGTCAACTCGAGACCACCTGCATCCTGCATCCAGCTGTTACAGATCACAAACTCAACTCGAGACCACCTGCATCCTGCATCCAGCTGTTACAGATCACAAAGTCAACTCGAGACCACCTTCATCCTGCATCCAGCAGTTACAGATCACAAACTCAACTCGAGACCTCCTGCATCCTGCATCCAGCTGTTACAGATCACAAAGTCAACTCGAGACCACCTGCATCCTGCATCCAAGTGCTACAGATCACAAACTCAACTCGAGACCACCTGCATCCTGCATCCAGCTGTTACAGATCACAAACTCAACTCGAGACCACCTGCATCCTGCATCCAGCTGTTACAGATCACAAAGTCAACTCGAGACCACCTTCATCCTGCATCCAGCAGTTAAAGATCACAAACTCAACTCGAGACATCCTGCATCCTGCATCCAGCTGTTACAGATCACAATGTCAACTCGAGACCACCTGCATCCTGCATCCAGCTGCTACAGATCAAGTACTCAACTCTAGACCACCTTCATCCTGCATCCAGCTGTTACATATCACAAAGTCAACTCGAGAACAACTGCATCCTGCATCCAACTGCGACAGATCACAGACTCAACTCGAGACCAGCTGCATCCTGCATCCAGCTGTCACAAATCACAAATTCAACTCGAGACCACATGCATCCTGCATCCAGATGTTACAGATCACAAAGTCAACTCGAGACCACCTTCATCCTGCATCCAGCAGCTACAGATCACAAACTCAACTCAAGACCTCCTGCATCCTGCATCCAGCTGCTACAGATCACAAAATCAACTCGAGATCACTTGCATCCTGCATCCAGTTGTTACAGATCACAAACTCAACTCGAGACCACCTGCATCCTGCATCCAGCTGGTACAGATCACAAACTCAACTCGAGACCACCTGCATCCTGCATCCAGCTGTTACAGATCACAAAGTCAACTCGAGACCAACTGCATCCTGCATCCAGCTGTTACAGATCACATACTCAACTCGAGACCACATGCATCCTGCATCCAGCTGTTACAGATCACAAAGTCAACGCGAGACCAACTTCATCCTGCATCCAGCAGTTACAGATCACAAACTCAACTCGAGACCTCCTGCATCCTGCATCCAGCTGTTACAGATAACAAAGTCAACTCGAGACCACCTGCATCCTGCATCCAAGTGCTACAGATCACAAACTCAACTCGAGACCACCTGCATCCTGCATCCAGCTGTTACAGATCACAAACTCAACTCGAGACCACCTGCATCCTGCATCCAGCTGTTACAGATCACAAACTCAACTCGAGACATCCTGCATCCTGCATCCAGCTGTTACAGATCACAATGTCAACTCGAGTCCACCTGCATCCTGCATCCAGCTGCTACAGATCAAGTACTCAACTCGAGACCACCTTCATCCTGCATCCAGCATTTACAGATCACAAACTCAACTCGAGACCTCCTGCATCCTGCATCCAGCTGTTACAGATCACAAAGACAACTCGAGACCACCTGCATCCTGCATCCAGCTGCTACAGATCACAATCTCAACTCGAGACCACCTGCCTCCTGCATCCAGCTGTTACAGATCACAAACTCAACTCGAGACCACCTGCATCCTGCATCCAGTAGCTACAGATCAAAAACTCAACTCGAGACCACCTGCATACTGCATCCAGCTGCTACAGATCACAAATTCAACTCGAGACCACCTGCATCCTGCATCCAGTTGTTACAGATCACAGCTCAACTCGAGACCACCTGCATCCTGCATCCAGCTGCTACAGATCACAAACTCAACTCGAGATGTACAAACCATGAAAGAACACAGCTGCTGCACTATTTAATCAGCCTTTCAAACACAGAAGCTTATCTTTCAATTGTTAAACTCGTTCCCACTTTCTATTTCTTTGACTAGATGTTAAGTGGTCTTTTCTGCCTTTTGGATGATAAAGATTCACTGACACTTTTTCCAAGTGTAGATATTTCTCCTAATGCCCTCACCAGCATTTCTCCCTCAGCAAGACATATTAACTTGTCATTCATCTCATTGCCATTCTTGGGCTCTTGCTGTGCAGAGATTAGCAGCTGCCTGCATAAAAGTGACTGCACATGGAAACTATAATCAAAGTGCTTTGCGATAGCCTGGAAGAGGTACATGTATGCAAGTTTTTGTTTCAGCAAGAGAGAGAGAGAGAGAGAGAGGGGAGAGGGGGAGGGGGATGGAGGAGGAGATAATGTGCTTTTCACAGGGGTGACTTTCCCTGAGCTATATTTAGAGGGTATAAATGCCTAGTTAATTTAATAGGGTATCTGCTGACCAGATAAGCCAAAAGAAATTATCTAAATTTTAAATGGGTTCTGTCACTTTTAATTAACACAAATGGCAGGGCATCTTCCTATGCAATTTATTAAGGCTGATAGGATGGAGTAGTTCTGAATCCATTAAAAGCATGTAGATTAGCCAATTTAAGGATTTGGCATTTTCCAAAAAAGGTAATGGAGAAAAATTAAACACATGAACTTGGCATCTCTGCACCAATGGCACGAATGTAGTCAGTGCTCAGATGACCTACACTCTCACAGACACTTTACCTGTAATACCTGGTCTAGCCAGATACAACTTACACACTCTGTTCTCTCTCAGTGCCCACATACTCTAGATCCTGTGGCTCCGCTGTTTCACAACTATGGAAGGAGCGCTGGTGAACAGGACACTGTGAACAGTTTCAAACACTCGAGTGTGAGCTGACCTCATGCCTCAGTGTGTTCACACTGTGACATAAGCTTGAAATCAGTTCACTGCGTTTGTGAGGCTGGTTGTGAAAATCTGACACTGACAGATGATTAGACAATCTGGGTGAAACATAGGCCAGAATTTTGCGAGTGGGTGCCCGCCTGACCCGAACAGGTGTGAAATAGTGTGAGATGACATCGTGTGCTGCCCACCTGTCCACTTGCCCGTGAGACGGCCTAAAAATCGCACAGGCTCCGTAAAGTCAGAGACAATCGGTGTCTCAAGGGCTGTAACTGGCCAGTTAATGAATGGTGAACGCGCCTCCCTCTCCACGTGTCGGCCTGGTGAAATACCGCGAGAGTGCGCGTTAATGTTGGGGTGCTCATCTGACATCATGCGCTTTATTTCGTGCATGCGCCTACTCGCCAAGAGTAAAATTCTGCCCACGCATTCCTAAGAATAATACCCTCTGCAAGACACTGGCCGAGTCATGGCTTCCAGCAGAACATTGGTGAGCTGGTCTTAACCCACTTTTATAAACCCTTGGTCCTGCATTGTCACCACCACCAATCAATTTTAATATAGATTATGGCCTGAATTTTATACTTTGTGTGCGCACCAATTTAGCGGAAGCGGATGTGGAATCCACTCCCTGTCGGGGTCACGTTCAGAACGCAATTTCATGCAGAAGACACCACTATCCTGCTGCCAGGGTTTACAGGCAGCGATGCAGCTACCTAGTGCTGAAGGAGGCTCCATCTCTCCAGGGAGACAGTGACCTCCATCTGTCAGATAATCGGCCCTGAGATCAGCTCCGACTGTGGGGGTGGACACCCCATGCCAGTGTCTCTGAAGGTCACAGTGGCCCTCACTTCTATGCCTCCAGCTCTTTCCAGGGCTCAGTGGGGGAACTTTGTGGCATGTTCCAATCAGCTGTCCACAGTTGTGTCAAGCTGGTGACAGAAGCTCTGTTCCGATGTGCATTGACTTTCATTCATTACCATACAGACAAGGCCAGCCAGGCTGAGCGAGCCAGAGGCTTCGCAGTGATTGCTGGTTCCCCCATGTCCAGGGTGCTATAGACTGTACACATGTGGCCATCAAGGTTCCAGCGAGTCAGCCGGGTGCCTTCATCAACAGGAAGGGCTTCCACTCCATGAACGTGTAGACAGTGTGTGACCACAGGATGCTGATTCTACAAGTCTGTGCAAGGTACCCAGGCAGCTCCCATGACACTTACATCCTGAGACACTCCCAGGTGCTGAGGCTCTTCAGTGCTCCAGCCCGGCTGGATGGATGGCTGCTGGGTGACAAGGGCTATCCCCTCAGAATGATGCCTCTCCGCCACCCAAGAACAGAGGCTGAGCAGTGGTACAACAGGAGCCACGCCTCCACAAGGGCTGTGATAGAGAGAACCATCAGTCTTCTCAAGATGTGTTTCCGATGCCTGGACCATTCAGAGGACACACTCCAATATCCCCAGATCGTGTGTCACTGATAGTGGTTACATGCTGCGCTCTCCACAATCTGGCACTGGAAAGAGGGGACCCACTGGAGGAAGAAGATCCTGACACAGCTGCACAGGACACAGATGATGAGTTCAGCAGTAAGTCTGAGGATGAGCACGGTGAGGAGAATGCCGAGGGCATAGACACTGACCTGGGTAACCTCCAGGGAGGCAGGGACGCCCGGGACACTTTGACCCAACAATCCTTCAGCTAGCATTCCAAATAAGAACCACCACCACATGCCAGGGCTGCAGGCTCCATACTCGATCCCTGACAGGACCAGTTCCTTGGTCAACAACATACACTCTGTACCTTTGCAATAAAGTTTCAGGAGACACACGTCCATCATAACATCACGGCTTACTCTGCACCTACAGAACAAATGAAACATACAGAGGCCAATAGCACAAAATAATATCTCATTTACTTGTGAAAGTGAATCATTGTAAAAATTAACATGAACCGGTGTTTTCCATCACACCATTAAAAAAGAAAAGAAAACTAGGGAAACCAAATATCACCTGTGATAAGGCCATGTTGTGTTTAAGGTACTTTAAGTTTTTGCTTGCGGGTGCTACGTCTCTGTGCTCCCCCCTCGCTGGCACCGACATTGGAGCCAGCCCGCTCACTCTGTTGGCCCTGATGACCTTGGTGGGCGTCCTCTGGCCAGTGGAGCCTGTGCTGGCCCCGCCTGGGAGGGAGCAGCCAGTGCCACAGCTGGCATCTCCCCAGTCACTGCAGCCTCATTGGATGCCACAGTCACTGACAGATGGGCGGAGGAGCTGCTGCCCTCATCCAGAGGGCCCTGAGAGGAGCCCACAGAGATGACAGGCAGCTCGTGTGCCAACGTGAGTTCACTGTGGACCTCCCTGCTCACCATTGATGGACGGGCATCGATCTGGGACACTCTGTGCCCAATCCATCTCCCACACTGACACTGACCAGCTGAGGTCATTGCCGATGTGAGGGTTTGCAGGTCCGAGCACATCCCCAGGAAGCCCTGATTGAGTCCCTGCAGGGAGTGTCACTCTTTCCATGGAGGATGCAATGCGCTTGGTCATGAGGGTCAATGCAGTACTTATGCTCCACATGGACTCCTCCACAATGGACACCATGGCATGCATTCCCTCATGGATCTCCGCCAGTTCCTCCCACACACCTTGATGGGCATCCAGCATCTGCTGCCTCATGGATGACTCCAGAGGTCCATCATCAGCCTTTGACTGAGCATTGTCCTGGTCCCCAGCAGTTCTCTGACTGCCGATGCCCTGGGCACACTCTGCCTCTGCCTGCACCTCATGGGAATGTGAGCTTCCCTCACCAATGTGCACTGAGATTAGAGGCCGATCTTACGCCCATTGAGGTGCTGGTATCTGCTCTGGTGCCTGCTTCACAGAGAAGGTGTGACGCAGGTTCATAGTGAGCATAGTAGTCCTCAGGGATCAGGGGTGGACCTTCAGGCTCCTCATAGCGGCTGCCTGCTGGTGAGCTTAAAAGGGAGAAGGGGGACATGTCATTAGTATGTGTTATAGACTCTAGCCAGCTGGGGGAGGTGCCTTGATCCTAGCCATATGTGTGGCAGGTTAAGAAAGGCGTTATTTTAGGGAACTCACAATGGTCCATTCCAAAAGAGTTGACACTGGGAGAAATTTTGCAATGCAAGTCCTACAAATAGCTGTGGTTATATGTTATTAGTGGAGGGGAAATGATGCAATGATAATGTGATTCAGAGTCAGTTTGATTTGCTGATTTGCAACTCCTCAAATCCTGAATAAAAGAACTTATATTTGTGTGTCAACCAGCCCCAGATGCGTGGTGGGTATCTTGATGTTTCCTTGTTAGTAAACACTAGGAAAAGGAAAGCAGAAGTTTCACTTCTTCTTTATTTCCACCATTTCTTTCCAGAAGCTTCAGAGTCCCAGTTGCTCCTGGTATCTGCCCCAAGCGAGCATTCTCAATGTGTGACTGCAGATAGGGAATATCAGCAGCTGACAGAACTGGGAGAGGGAGCTGCCCCCAATCCTTTCCTTCCTATTCAATGTCCACGCACAAAAGTACTTATGACAAAGCTGATCCACTGGGGAATGAAACAGGTGATCAGGGGTCGTAAATGTGGCTAATATTATTAGCTTCATTACTCCAGGATCAGTGAGGTTGTTTGCAGCTCCCTTGTGTCAGTCCAGCTTAAATAGTCCATCTCCAGGAATGAAATCTAGGACCCAGTCTACATGGTTCCATGGTATATTGGGTAATCAACCATTGAGGTCATCGGCTGCTCCTTCTTGTTCCCATAGTAACCTTGAAAAAAGCAGTGATGGGAGTGACCCAGAATCCTCCAGCATACTGGTTTAAGATGAATGGAAAGTGAACCAGGGTTTAAATTCTTTGCCAATATTTGGAAGTGTGGGAAGTACATCTCAATCCTGAGTAAGGATTTGGTCAGTCTTGTTGACACCACTGCCCTCTTCACTAAGGCAGTGAGTGGGAAGGGAGATGAGAGTTAGGAGAGGGAGAGTGTGGGGCTGGGGGTCCTTCTGGATATTATAGTAATGCAGCCTCTTGCATACAGGTGAGTCATAAGATTGAATCACTTGTGTCAGTCTTAACTCTGCTTGGTTCATTTCCATGACCGCTTTCAGGTGTAATTTACTGTCAGGTAACCCGAATCTCCAAATGTCTATAAAAAGAGTCAGCTGTTGTGTTGCATTTCCATTGTATCTGTTCCAGTGTCTGCTGCTAGTTTCTATATACAGTTTGATGAAGCTTCAACAATCTCAAGTCCAACAGCATCAGACATGACGGTTTCAAAGTGTCAGCAGGTATAATCCTCAATTGATTCACAGCCGCAGCCTCTAAGCTTTTGTTTTAACTTGTTCGTTGGACCTTGAGGCAAAATGACACAGGATTGTATAAATTACTCAACTGCTTAAACCTTAGGTGGGGAGAATACACCTAAACTCACCAAAACCCCTTAAAGCTGTTTCAATTAACTCCATAAAATAACATTATATAAATATCTATTTTGCCCTGAGACCCAAGATTAAGTTCAGATTGATGTATTTACACAAAAGCAGACCATTGAGGATCCTGGATATCTGAAATAAAGAGTGGAAAGGTCATTGACCTGCAACATTAATGGGCAGGATTTTCTGGCCCTATCTGCAGCTGGGATCGTCCGGTCCTGCCAAAAGTCAATGGACTACCCGATCTCCCACAACAGGTCCCACCACAACAGAGCCGGGGATCCTGGTACTAACTCAGTTCCTCTCTCCACAGATTCTGCTTTTTATTAACGTATTTATATTCTGATGTTGGAGCCTCCTTGCTGTATTCTCAGTCTGTCCCGAACCCCATCATTCCTCATGATCCCTAAATTTATTCCCATAATATTTTAGTTCACCTATTGTTCACCCAAGATATTAATAATATTTTTCATGTCACTATTCATTCCCACTGCAGTGTTCTGCAGAGAACAGGATTAACCCCCTTGAAGTTCAGAATGGCGAGCTGAATTTTGTCAGATCATTTCTTTCAGCCATTTTATCTTTTATTTTAGAAATTGAATTCTGAAGTGGGCTTTAAACCCACAGACTACTGACTCAGAAATAAGGTAAAGAAGGAAAGACTTGAGTTTATATAGTTCCTATAACAGCCACTGAATGTCCCAAAGTGCTTTACACACAATTAAGTAGTTTTTTTTGAAGTTCTGAGGCTGTTGTAATGTAGGAAATGCCACAGCCAATTTGCACACAGCAAAGCTCCCACAAACAGCAATGTGATAATAACCAGATACTCTGCTTTAATGATGCTGATTGAGGAATAAATATTGGCCAGAACACCAGAGGAACTCCCCTACTCTTCTTCAAAATAGTGCCGTGGAATGTTTACATCGACTGGGCTGACAGGAACCCGGTTTAACGTCTCACCCCTCTGACAGTGCAGCACTCCCTCAGTCCTACACTGGAATGTCAGCCTTTGATTTTTGGCTTCAAGTCCTGGAAACTGAAACTCCAAGCCTACAGCCTGCCTGTGTGTCAACATTGTGCAATTAAATTATTGGCTAGTTTAACACTAATGCTGCACTAATGGATTCATCCAACTCCTGAGCTGAATTCATTAGAAACAGCAGGGCTGTACTGACTCTGTCTCTGTCCTTGGAGGTGTCCTGTTCCCCTCAAAGGATATAAATATCTTCACAGGCTCTTCGAACACTTTTCATAATTCTTCAGCAATGCTGCTTGATGTTTTCAGGTTGAAGTCCCCAGTGCATTAACCTCAAGTGACACCTAGCTTAAATGCTCCTTTTAATGGATGTCACATCAAAACTAAGCCAATAAAGCTGCTGCAAAAGTGTAGTAAAGGGACCCGTAGGGAACAAGCATCCAATTATAGAGAGGTCATGTCAAACCAGAGGCTGGTTTAGTATATTTACCTGCATACTTCAGCTCTAACATCGCTGTCTAATGTAGCGGGGAGTCTGACTATAAAACACAAGGTTAAAAGAAAGTTTTATACACAGCTACATCACAATCCTTCAAAGACAACTAGTAGCTTTATTGAAAATGTGCTTAACTCAATGGTTCCTCAATCAATAGCAATTTATTTCAGCAGAAATGTTTTGTGTGGGTCAGGTGATGTTCTTGGTTTGAACATTTCCAAATGTTACTTTTTCATTTGCAGAATTTGAGCTGCAATTGAGCCCAGGTTGGTGGAAGAAAAGTCTTGACTTTGACAGTCAAGGACCTGCAGGAATGAGCTTGGGGTGAGTCGTGGCCTACTCACCATCACACAATTGTCACTAGTTTATAACAGAGTGTTCCTAAATTATCATCTTAAATCAAGCAGACTCGTCAACTCAATTCCAGCACCAGGGAGGTCCTTGGATATGCAAATGGCTGATCACATAGCCTAGCTGAGGGGGTGGGGGGGGTGGGCAAGTTATATTTAGCATTGCCAACCCTCCAGGATTGGCCTAGAATCTCCAGGAATTGAAAATCAATCTCCAGGACACTGCTGTGTGCAATCCTGGAGAAAAATCATCAGGACATTAGCAAGGATCATTCTTAAAATTTGCTTTGGACATTTCATTTTACAAGATATAAAAATATTGAAAATGGAGGGAGCGTGAAGGCTGTTTGGCTGACAGTCAAGCATCATCCAATTAGTTAATGGGACTTTTTGCTTTCCAATTGGCAGAGGAAAGCAGTATGTCACAAGGATAGATGTTTTGGCTGACTAATGTGGGGCAAACGATGTGATGAAACCTCCAGGAATACATTTAATCACAGTTGGCAACCCTAGTTATAATGTTGCGGTATAATAAAATAAGAGAAAGACATGGGGCAGGATTTTACAGGGGAGGGGGGTGGTTGGCTAGACCAAAAAGTCGTTCAACTGATGAAGAAAAAGTTTGCCCTGCAGCAATAATATAATGCAGGCGGCAACAATTAGGTAAGTTTGGGACTTCCGTCCCTCAGTGGGAGGAAGTCCAGCCCTTGGGGGCTGCCGGCCAATTTGATCGGCCAACAGTCCTTGCAGTTCCGAAACCACCAGAGCTCAGCAGTGGGCATTTCCAGGATTGCCAACAGGTCCAGGACAAAGGCCCTAGTGGATCCAGGGCTTGGGTAAGTCAGGGGGACTATGCAGGGAGGGATCGGGCAGCTTGTCAGGGATGGTGCAAGGTGGGGTGGGGGGTGGGGGGGTAGGGGGGTATGGGTTTTGCAGTACAGGGAGGGAGGGTTGAAGGGTTGAAGGGTGGGTAATATCTTTGGTAGGGAGGGGCTGCCCTCCTCCTGAAGATAGTGCTCCCCCTTCCTTTGCACCCTTTTAAAGACTTTTTTGAAAGAACAGGGAGCTCAAATCTGCCGGCCTTCCCACATCAACCGTCTAATGGTGTGGATGGCATCATATTGGGGTCAATTGGCTTGTTAACGAGCTCAATTGACCCTTAATTATTTATTTACTTTTAGCATGTGGGCTGCTAATTTCAGCACCCACCTACTCCGTGTTCTGGAGCTTGGTCTAAATAGCCAAGTGGTTATGGTACTGGGTTTGTAACCCCAAGATCAAGAGTTCAAATCTCACAATGGCAAACTATGAAACAATGTAACTTCATCTGAAACAGATGGAAACAGGTTTACTCAAAAAGAGTATCAAGAGTTCAAATCTCACAATGGCAAACAATGTAACTTCATCTGAAACAGATGGAAACGTGTTTGTACTCGAAAGAGTTACTTCGTGTTCTGGGTGAGAAAGTGGTGGGCTAACCACCTCTCATGTTTTACCTGGGGCAGGAGGTGTGGTAAAATCCAGCCCATGGTCTCTACCTAGGCCAAATGGCATCCAAGGCTAAAATACTGCATAAGTGCCTGATCCCCCAAAGCTCTTTCCATATATTCATTCAGCTTCACAACTCCACTATTCTTACCTGAGTTGGTGAATTCTAGTCACAATCCCTCCATTGGGGATCATAAAAAGCTGTTTGCTGCATGGGGCTTTTGATTATATTGAAATAGGCTTAGACTTAGATGTGGAGTTTGAAGATCAGCCAGAGGACAATCAGGATGCCAAGGTAATGGACTTTGTGAGTTCAACCTGAGCTCACAGTCGGGATAGGGAACTGGATCAGGAGGTAAAGTAGCTTATCAAAGGTGGTTTACAGATAATTTATTGTTATAGCACAACAGATGGTAAATGCTGAGCTGTTCAAATCCTGGAGGGAAACTTGAAACAGCTGCCACAGCTATTTTGCAAATTGTATTTTTATTTTGAGATGCGTGCCTTGAATTCAATAGTAATAGGACCACTGAGTCTGAGAAGGTTTTTACAAAACTAAATTAAACATTTATTAATAGAAGAAAAGATTTTAAGCACATACATAGGTATATAAATTACTACTATAATAACTCCTAAATTCCCTAATTAATCTGACTCCCAGTTACACCTCCATTAAGGCAACAGTAAAACACAATAGATTTCAACTGACCCAGGCAAATCACACAATACCCTGGACAGTGATATTCACAGTGAGTTTTCTTAGCTTCAGTTCCTGTAGACAGCAGCTTGATACATAGAGACTGGAGACTTTTCACACTTGTGTTAGATCTTAGAATACCTTCCACCTTACACATAACCTCATCTCCTTTATACATGTTTCTCCCTTTTTAATGTAAATCCCATTGTTCCAATATGTCTTTGCAACTTTACCTTTTTCATAATATATCTTCCAAAGTATTCATATTATCAGTAACGTTCGGGAAAAATAAACACACTGTTTGGCTTAACTTCTTATGGCTATGTGTAACACCTTACTATCTCCTTAAAATTCAAACTACTCTGGTTTATCTAAAAATGCAAACATTTCTCTCACCTCACATTCTAAAACTTCAGTCATGTTTACGTATTTAGTATTTCAAACCTAGCTTCCCTTTTGATAACTCAAAAGCTCCCGGCCAACTGCCCCCAATTCAATTACCCCCCACCCCACCGCCCCCCCACACAACCTCACGCAGAGAAACTAATCCAAACCCCACTATTAACTCACCTCTACAATAAATCACAATGATATTATGAAAATCATTATATTTTCATGGCACTTATTGACTGTACTGCAACTGAATTGTTGTAGTGTATATTGTAGATGGTATACACTGCTGTCAATGTACTTTGGTGTTGGAGGGATTGGACGTTGAAGGTGCTGGGTGGGGTGCCAATCAAGCGGACTGATTTATTGTGGATGATGTTGAGCTTCTTGAGTGTTGTTGGAGCTAAATTCATCCAGGCAAGTGGGGAGTATTACATCACACTCTTGACTTGTGCCTTGTAGATGGTGGACAGGCTTTGGGAGTCAGGAGGCGAGTTACTCATTGCATGATTCCTAGCCTCTGACCTACTCTTGTAGCCACAGTATTTATATGGCTAGCCCAGTTCAATTTCTGATCAATGGTAACCCCCCAGGATGTTGATAGTGGAAGATTCAGTGATGGTAATGCTATTGAATGAAAAGGGGAGATAATTGGGTTCTCTCTTGCTGGAGAAGGTTATTGCCTGACACTTGTGTGTAACATAGTGTTATTTGCCACTTGTCAACCCAAGCCTGAATGTTGTCCAGGTCTTGCTGCATTTGGACATGGACTGCTTCAGTATCTGAGGGGTCATGAATGGTGCTGAACATTGTGCAATCATAAGCGAACATCCCCACTTCTGACCTTATGATGGAATGAAGGTCATTGATGAAGCAGCTGAAGATGGTTAAGCCGAGGACACTACCCTGAGGAACTCCTGCAGCCTGGGACTGAGATGACTGACCTCCAACAACCACAACCATTTTCCTTTGTGCTAGGTATGACTCCAACCATGGAGGAGTTTCCCCCTGACTGCTATTGACTCCAGTTTTGCTAGGGATCCTTGATGCCACACTTGGTCATATACTGCCCTGATGTGAAGGGCAGTAACTCTCAACTCATTTCTGGAGTTCAGCTCTTTTGTTCACGTTTGAACCAAGGGAGCTACAATGAAGACAGAAGCTGAGTATCCCTGGCGGAACCCAAACTGAGCATCAGAAAGCAGGTTATTGCTGAGTGCCACTTGATAGCACTGTCGATGACCCATTCCATCAATTTGCTGTTGACCAACAGTAGGCTAATGAGGCAGTAATTGGCTGGGTTGGATTTGTTCTGATTTTTATGGACAGGACATACCTGGGAAATTTTCCACATTGCCAGTAGATACCAGTGTTATAGCCATACTGAAGCAGCTTGGCCAAGGGCACAGCTAGTTCTGGAGCACAATTCTTCAGTACTATTGCCAGAATATTGTCAAGGCCCATAGCCTTTGTAGTATCCAGTGCCTTCAGCTGTTTCTTGATATCACGTGCAGTGAATCAAATTGGCTGAAGACTGGCATCTGTTATGCTAGGGACCTCAGGAGGAGGCCAAGATGGATCAATTGCTCGACACTTCTGGCTGAAGATCGTTGTAAATTCTTCAGCCTTATCTTTTGCACTGATGTCCTGGGCACCCCCATCATTGAGGATGGAGATATTTGTGGAGCCTCCTCCTCCAGTGAGTTGTTTAATTGTCCACCACCATTCATGACTGGATGTGGCAGGACTGCAGTTTAGATCTGATCCATTGGTTGTAAGATTGCTTAGTTCTGTCTATCACTTGCTTATGCTGTTTGGCACGCAAGTAGTCCTATGTTGTATCTTCACCAGGTTGACACCTCATTTTTAGGTATGCCTGGTGCTGCTCCTGGCATGCCCTCCTGCACTCTTCATTGAACCAATGTTGATGCCCTGGCTTAATTGTAATGGTAGAGTGGGGGATATGCTGGGCCATGAGGTTACATATTGTGTTCGAATACAATTTTGCTGCTGCTGACAGCCCACAGTGGCTCATGAATGCCCAGTTTTGAGTTATTAGATCTGTTCAAAATCTATCCCATTTAGCACAGTGGTAGTGCCACACAACATGATGTAGGTTATCCTCAATGTGAAGACAGGACTTTGTCTCCACAAGGACTGTATGTTTTTTTTTTGGTCATTCATTTTACAAGATGTGGGCTTCGCTGGCTGAGCCAGCATTTGTTGCCCATCCCTAATTGCCCTTGAGAAGGTGGTGGTGAGCTGCCTTCTTGAACCACTGAGGTTCTTCTGGTGTAGGTACACCCACAGTGCTGTTAGGGAGGAAGTTCCAGGATTTTGACACAGTGACAGTGAAGGAATGGCAATATATTTCCAAATCTGGACGGTGAGTGACTTGGAGGGTAACTTTCAGGTAGTGGTGTTCCCATGCATCTGTTGCCATTGTCCTTCTAAATGATAATGGTTTTGGGTTTGGAAGGTGCCATTTAAGGAGCCTTGATGAGTTTCTGCAGTGCATTTGGTAGATGGTACACACTGCTGCTACTGTTCGTCAATGGTGGAGGGAGTGAATATGGAAGGGGTGCCAATCAAGTGGCTGCTTTATCATGGACGGTGTCAAGCTTCTTGACTTTTGTGGGAGCTGCACTCATCCAGGCAAGTGGAGGATATTCCATCACACTTCTAACTTGTGCCTTGTAGATGGCAGACAGGCTTTTGGGAGTCAGGAGGTGAGTTACTTGCCACACGATTCCTAGCCTCTGACCTGCTCTTGTAGCCACAGTATTAAATGGCTAGTCCAGTTCAGTTTCTGGTCAATGGTAACTCCCAGGATGTTGATAGTTGGGGATTCAGCAATGGTAATGCCATTGAATGCCAAGGGTCACTCCTATCGATACAGTCATGGAGAGATGCATCTGTGACAGCTAGGTTGGTGAGGATGAGGTCAAGTATGTTTATCCCTCTTGTTGGTTCCCTCACCACCTGCCACAGACCCAGTCTAGCAGCTATGTTATTTAGGATTCGGCCAGCTCGGTCAGTAGTGGTGCTACTGAGCCACTCTTGGTGATGGACATTGACGTCCCCCACCCGGAGTACATTCTGTGCCCCTGCCACCCTGCATGCTTCCTCCAAGCAGTGTTCAACATGGAAGAGTACTGATACATTAGCAGAGGTTGGCCGGAGATGGTTTCCTTGCCCATAACTGACCTGATGTCATGAGGCTTTAAGGGGTCCAGAATTAATGTTGAGAACATCCAGGACAATTTCTCCCTGACTGTGTTGGGTCTGTCCTGCCGGTGAGACAAGACATTCCCAGGGATGGTGATGGTGGTGTCTGGGACATGATCTGTAAGGTGTGATTCCGTAAGGATGACTATGTCAGGCTGTTGCTTGACTAGTCTGTGAGACAGCTCTCTCAATTTTGGCACTAGCCCCCAATTGTTAGTAAGGAGGACTTTGCAGGGTTGACAGGGCTGGGTTTGCCATTGTTGTTTCTGGTGCCCAGGTCGATGCCAGGTGGTCTGTCCTGTTTCATTTCTTTTTGTAGATTTTGTAGTGGGACAACACAACTAAAGCAGAAACATTCTTGGAAAATTGAAGGTTTTAGTGGATGTAAGCCACTGATCCTCACATAACAACTCCCGTCAGTGTTATGGATGTGAAGCACATCCACATCTTCTGGGGAGAAACTTTGATACAAACACCTCCATTAATAAAGTAATAGGTTCTCATATATTAAAAGGTATGGGTGAATATTCGGAAATGATATTTGCGAAGTTGAGAGGATGAGTTGGGAGGTCTGACAAAGGGTTCAGAACTCACTGGTTCACTTAAGGTTTCTACTCGTCTGCCTGTGATGATCTGATAGAATCACGGAATGTTTACAGTACAAAAGGATATTCATCCCATCGTGTCTGTTCTGGCCCTAGTGTTACTCCCCTGGCTTTTCCCCATAGCCCTGCAATTTTTTTCTTTTCAGACAATGATCCAACTCCCTTTTGAAAACCTCAGTTGACTCTGCCTCCACCACACTCTCAGACAGTGCATTCAAAGCCTCACCACTCGCGGTGGGGTGGGGGGTGGGGTGGGGAAATGCTTTATCCTCATGGCGCCATTGCTCCTTTTAACAATTCCTTTAAATCTGTACCCTCAATCTCGATCCTTCCACCAATGGGAACAGTTCCTCCCTATCCACTCTGTTCAGACCTCTCATGATTTTGAATACCTCGACCAAATCTTCTCTTAGTCTTCTCTTCTACAAGGAGAGCAGTCCCAACTTCTCCAACCTATCTATGTAACTGAAGACTCTAAATCCCTGGAATTATTCTCATGATTCTTTTCCACACTCTTTCTAATGCCTTCCCATCCTTCCTGAAGTGTGATGCCCAGATCTGGATACAATAATTCTGTTGAGGACAAACCATTATTTTATACAGGATCACCACAACTTCCTTGCTTTTGTACTCTATTCCCCTATTGATAAAGCCCAAGATGCCATATTTTTAAACAATCTTTCAATCTGTCCTGCCACATTCACTGACTTATATAGATATACACCAGGGTCTCCCTGCTCCTGCAGCTTCTTTTGAATTGTATCCTTTATTTTATATTGTCTCTATGACTTCCCTACCAACATGAATCACTTCACACTTCTCTGCATTAAATTTCATCTGCCGCTTGTCTGCCCATTCCACCCACCTGTTTATGTGCTTTTGAAGTTCTACACTATTCAATGTAATTGTAACTTTGATTAATTATGCATGATCTTGAAATTAGACTGAGAAGAGAGGTTAGAAGGTCACAATCGGTAGCTATTTTTAAAATTAATTTACCTTTGGAATAATAATTTCATCAGGAGTTCCTGGGGATTTTGCCTCCCTCCATCATCCAGCTCAGTGGGGCTGTCCTCTTCTGGCTCAAACCTAATCTATTTAATCCTAGCCAGAACACCTTCAGCATTCTGGTCCTTGCTGATCCATGGTGGCTCCTAATCCCTGAATGCCTACAATTTTGCAAGTCACATTCTTGTGTTAAATCCCTCCCTTGCTTTGTTCCCTCCCATTTCTGTAACCTCCTCCAACCCTACAATTACCCCAGATAGCTCTGTTTTTCAGACTCTGGCTTCATGAGCATCCCCACCCATCATATTGTTTCCCCCCAGCATTAGACACAATATCTGCAATTCTTCTACAAACCTTCTCTCTCTCTCTACTTCCCTTTCTTTCTTGGAGACTTTCCTTAACCTCCTTCACCATGAATTTGGTCATTCCTTTCTAATATCTCCCTCTTTGCCTCAGATTCTATTTATTTCTGTTTACAATTCTGGGAAGTGTCTACATTGTAAACACTGTAAATATTTGTTAGCGTTGCTGTTTATTTGGCTTCACAATTTCTGCTATAACTTAAACTTAATATTCATCAAGCGTTGTGTCTTTTTAGCCTTGGATGTTTAAGCAAACACAGCAAAGATATATTTTTTTAAAAAGAGAACTGGAAATGATGTGACAAATGTTTAGTCATAAATTATTGGCAAACATTTTCAGAAAAGCTCTGTGGATTTACTACTTTGTGTCAGAAAGCATTTACAGCAAAGAAAAAGCTGGTGATTTATAATTTAAAATATTCTGCTTTTTATTTTTAGCCAAATTTCCTCTCTCGTCTCTTGAAAACATTAACATAGGCTGGGTTATGGTCCCAGTAGCTCATTCCAAATGGTCCTAAGCCCAATTACCATCACATACCCAAAAGGAACAGTTAAGCAGTGACTTTAAGGGCATCGACTAGTTTGAAAACTAAGCTTTAGAACACATTCCAGACCATGAGCAATGCCACAAGTCATTGGTGTCGACACAACTCCAAAGTTCCAAAATGGCCAAAAGAAGATCAAAGTCCATTTAGTTGACCTTTTAGCATCCTGGCAGACTCATGGTGCAAGGGTGATGGAGTTATTGACTAATCACAGCAATTAATCTCCATCAGTTAGTCTTAGAACAGACCCAGACATGAAGTGAGGAAAACCCCCAGTGAGTGAGAGCTTTGTGTGTAATTTTATATACCTCCAATGATGACCAGTTAAAGACCCACTGATCCATCCAGCCTGACTCTTTCAACTGTGATATCTTGTGTATCACAATATATACACTCTCCAAAGCTACTGGATTTCCCTGGACAGGCAAATAACTACATTAAAACCTCAGGCCAATTTGGAGGTACGCTAATCTAAGGAATTCCTCGCTACCCCTCCAAGAGATCACTGGCCCTAAATTCCCTGAAGTACCTACCTTTTGTAAGGGGTGATGAACCATAGGTTCAAAGTCACCTCTTCCACCCAAGCTACACATACATGTCACTTCTCAAATTACTCATACACTGTATCACAAAGTCTTATTTTCTCAAAGAAATCTCATTTCCTTCGAATGAATCAATACAAACTGCTTCCACCTGTTCATCAGAACGAACACCTACGCACTGTAATATCAATTATCATAGGTGGATCTTGAGACTGTTGTCTTTGACAGTCCAATGGACTATCAGTTCTCATATCTGAGGAAGAACAATGTGGGTCAGCTGCTAGTAAGATCCCCCCAGGGATGTCCAGAAGTCTCCTCGAATTGTAGATTAATCTCCAGGACACTACCGTGAGCAACCAATGAGTTATAAAAATAATAGGAATGGGAAAATGGCTGTTTGAATAACGGTCAAGCAGCACCCAGTTGGAGAATGGAGAGTCTTTTCGCTCTGTGATTGGTGCATGAAGGCGAGGTGTGAGGATGGACACATGAGGTGCTCAATAGCGGGAGTGTGGGGGTGGGTGATAAGATGAAACCTCCAGGAACATTTTGAGCCAGACTAGGCAACTACAGAGGTATCATCGTCAGTTATTTCACTGAGCAATCAGTCTTCATCTTGTACTGAGAGACTATGGGAACGAAAATAAATTTCTTCAGCTGGCATCCTCCTCAGCAAAAAAGAAATGTCAGATTTACAAGCAATAGCAATAGATTGTTCTTTAACTGCTTCTCAAAGGGTAAAAAACTAAAATTTATTGACTATTGTAAACAGACAACTTTTTTTTAACCAGCTTGTATTTCAAAGCAGTCAAGTACCTACTGCCAATAATTCATTAAAACAAGCTAACCTTTCTGAAATATCTTCAGCACATCTTCTTATTAAGTTAGAAATATGATGCTTCATAAATGGATCAGACTGCTTGACACCTTTTGGCAGAGTCTTTTGTGCCTACCGAGAGTGATTTCCTCATCTCTCATAGAAGGAATGGTGGATGATGTTCTGTCCCACACAAGGTACTTCTCTCACTTTCCCCACCCTGGTCAACTGTCTAATAACCACAAGTCGACCTATTGTAAACTTAGAATAATAACTCGATAGAAAATTTGTCCTTCGTCTCTAGTCTCCAGACTTTCTTCTCTCTCTTTATTGGTTCAAATCTCTAGTGAATGTTTATATCCTGATCCTTCTCTTCTTGCTCTCCAAGCTCACTACCTTGCACAGTTTTCCAATTCCTAAGTTCTAACTGTGGGGAAAATCTATTTGAAAGCAGTAACTGTTGTGACATTGGCTGGAGGATAAAAGGAGCAGCCTCCATGTTAGACATTCACTATTGCCTGTCACTCTGTATCTGTAAGACTTCATGTATACCTTATAAGTCAGGCATATAGTCAAGTAACCAACCTATGTAACTGTTAGGACCCAGGCTAGATAAATGCCTGTGTGGAGATATATATAGTTGATGCAAGTATTAAACTTCATCTAGCTGTGTTCAACCAGAAGCCTCGCCATTCTCAATATCTTGCTTAGCATAGAGACAGATGTGCTGAGGTCTACACTGAGATCTTCAACATATAGGGTGGCTGCAGACCGTGAGAGATGGTGACATAGTTGGTCGCAGTGGTTGTTTCAAAAGCAGGCTGAGAGAGCCAATGATGGAAAATCAAGCTTCTCTCTGAGCCAGTCACTGCACAAATTATCAGTAAAAACAGACACAGTTAAAAATAAATAAGAAGAAGAAAAAATCTGGGAGATAATCGAGGCCCCGAGTGAAGAGGTGAAGCTGGTAAGACAGTTTCACCATGATAGCTTCATACCCTGATTGCTGAAGGGGCTCCTATCACACAAAGCTCTACACGAGGACCATTAATTCCTGGAATGATCCCATGGCTCCAGTGGAATTGGGAAAGGCGTAAGTGCAATGGGCCAAACAGCTTCATTCTGAACTGAAACCTTTATTTCTGGTTTCCTGGTACAGCACAAAAGTTTCCCAATGCTGAACCCATGCTGATGGTTATTTGCTTGTGTATGTAAAGTTAAGCTGTGGGGGCAGAGTGCCAGCTTAAATTACCGCATCAGCCCCAGAGAAGGCATCAAAGTTGAGATCTTTCTGTTCCATGTGGCTCAGTTCCATAGTGGACAAGTCCAAATGAGCCACAATGGCAGTTTTTAAAGATCCTATTAAAAGCCCACAAGACAATGTGAAAGAATGGTGTATTCATATATACCAGATAATACGGTATCTCAGGCACACAGCAGCAATTACATTATACCTGGGGTCATTTTAACTTAATTTACCCAGGGGGAAGGCAAAGGATTGGATTAACTGCTCATTTTACATCCCACCTGCTTTTATCGTCCTTTAACTTGGATTGGATTAAAATTGCCTTCACCTCCTTTCAAAACTGGAGTATGGACTTTTGACCATTTCTGAATGTTGGTAGAATTTTCTGGTAAGATAAACCTTGACTGTCACCCACTTATCGTGAGAGACTATCTCCCTATCCACTGGCCACTGCAATGCTTAAACCAATATTAATCTACAAGAGACAGTCCCTGTTCCCATTACCCACACTCTCTCATTAACTGGGACATGGATCCAGCATGGAGACAGTTACTTAGCAGCGCCACACTTTTCCATATGCTCTCTGCAAACCGTGTTGTCTGGAGGTCATGTTGCAACTCGATGAAGGACAGTTAATTTGCAGCCTTGACTGAGAGTCAGGAAACTGTGCGTGAATGCAATAACCAGTGAGATGAAATAATCACACTATTAGTGGGATTCACAAGTTACAACAGCTGTACGCAGGGCAAGATTTCATTTCAGCAAATCTGAGACATTAGCTCCTGAATTCAGACACGTCCAGCAATCCATCAGGCGAGGAGAAATCTCAAAGTGCTTTTTTAACTGAGAAATGTAAATGAAATCACGAGTTTCACAATGTATCCTCCACTCCCCCCCACCAACCCACCCCCCTCCCCTCCCCTCCACCCCCAACACCCTCCCTGTGACTGCGAGAAGGAGGTGAGGCAATGGGTTAGATTTTCCCATTGTGGCCATTTCCTGATGCCATGATCCCACCTCCTAAGTGGTAGTGCCCACCCAGGCTCTCTTCATGGTGGACTGGCGGGGACAGGCTGGAGTCTGGGCCGAGGCAGAGGCCAGTTAGGAAGCCTGCCTCCATTCACTGGGACATCAGTCAGTATTAGCCCTCACCCCTCACCTCCCCTATCCATTCAACATGCCCACTCCGCAACCCCATGCAATTTCCATGCTTCCTCCATACTCCCCCATGCCCCCTCCATTTTCCCCCATGCATACTTACCCAGAATACACTATGGTCAGAGCTTTATGAGTCCCATAATAACATTGAGATGTCTTTGCAATTCTCATGAAACAGTCAAAATAAACAAACAGCCTTTCAAGAATCTTTTCGAAAAACCTTAGGAGCTCATAAAACTATCAAACACACAGCCATTCATATATATAAAAACAAAAATAAAAACAAAAAATCTGCGGATGCTGGAAATCCAAAACAAAAACAGAATTACCTGGAAAAACTCAGCAGGTCTGGCAGCATCGGCGGAGAAGAAAAGAGTTGACATTTCGAGTCCTCATGACCCTTCGACAGAACTTGAGTTCGAGTCCAAGAAAGAGTTGAAATATAAGCTGGTTTAAGGTGTGTGTGTGGGGGGGGGGGGGCGGAGAGAGAGAGAGAGAGAGAGAGAGAAGTGGAGGGCGTTGGTGTGGTTGTAGGGACAAACAAGCAGTGATAGAAGCAGATCATCAAAAGATGTCACCAACAATAGAACAAAAGAACACATAGGTGTTAAAGTTGGTGATATTATCTAAACGAATGTGCTACTTAAGAATGGATGGTAGGGCACTCAAGTTATAGCTCTAGTGGGGGTGGGGAGAGCATAAAAGATTTAAAAATATTTAAAAATAATGGAAATAGGTGGGAAAAGAAAAATCTATATAATTTATTGGAAAAAAAACAAAAGGAAGGGGGAAACAGAAAGGGGGTGGGGATGGGGGAGGGAGCTCAAGACCTAAAGTTGTCGAATTCAATATTCAGTCCGGAAGGCTGTAAAGTGCCTAGTCGGAAGATGAGGTGTTGTTCCTCCAGTTTGCGTTGGGCTTCACTGGAACAATGCAGCAAGCCAAGGACAGACATGTGGGCAAGAGAGCAGGGTGGAGTGTTAAAATGGCAAGCGACAGGGAGGTTTGGGTCATTCTTGCGGACAGACCGCAGGTGTTCTGCAAAGCGGTCGCCCAGTTTACATTTGGTCACTCCAATGTAGAGGAGACCACATTGGGAGCAACGAATGCAGTAGACTAAGTTGGGGAAATGCAAGTGAAATGCTGCTTCACTTGAAAGGAGTGTTTGGGCCCTTGGACGGTGAGGAGAGAGGAAGTGAAGGGGCAGGCGTTGCATCTTTTGCGTGGGCATGGGGTGGTGCCATAGGAGGGGCTTGAAGAGTAGGGGGTGATGGAGGAGTGGACCAAGGTGTCCCAGAGGCAGCGATCCCTACGGAATGCCGATAGGGGGGGTGAAGGGAAGATGTGTTTGGTGGTGGCATCATGCTGGAGTTGGCGGAAAGGGCGGAGGATGATCCTTTGAATGTGGAGGCTGGTGGGGTGATAAGTGAGGACAAGGGGGACCCTATCATGTTTCTGGGAGGGAGGAGAAGGCGCAAGGGTGGATGCGCGGGAGATGGGCCGGACACGGTTGAGGGCCCTGTCAACGACCGTGGGTGGAAAACCTCAGTTAAGGAAGAAGGAGGACATGTCAGAGGAACTGTTTTTGAAGGTAGCGTCTTCGGAACAGATGCGACGGAGGCGAAGGAACTGAGAGAATGGGATGGAGTCCTTCCAGGAAGCGGGGTGTGAGGAGCTGTAGTCGAGGTAGCTGTGGGAGTTGGTGGGTTTGTAATGGATATTGGTGGACAGTCTATCACCAGAGATTGAGACAGAGAGGTCAAGGAAGGGAAGGGAAATGTTAGAGATGGACCACGTGAAAATGATGGAGGGGTGGAGATTGGAAGCAAAATTAATACATTTTTCCAAGTCCCGACGAGAGCATGAAGCAGCACTGAAGTAATCATCGATGTACCGGAGAAAGAGTTGTGGAAGGGGGCCGGAGTAGGACTGGAACAAGGAATGTTCCACATACCCCATAAAGAGACAGGCATAGCTGGGGCCACAGCCATTCATGCACACTTGAAAGAAAAACCTAACCCTCTTAAGTGTTCATAAAACTATCAAAACAAACAACCATTCAAAAACCTATTCAAAAAACTTAATCCTATTAAATGCTCATAAAACTGTGAATCTAAATAAAACTCTCAGTCTCCTTGACATGTGTATCAACAACTTAGTATTCAGCCGAATCCTTTAGTGCAAATTATAGCTCAGTCATACATTTGTAATGAGATTCATTTTCTCAACACTGCCAACAAAACCAGAAAAGAATACATTAAAACTTTTGAAGTAGTAGAGCAGATGACCATCTGTTCCATTGCTTCAAAGTCTGAACATATGTCAGGGCTTTCAAACAAATAACTCAGCCACCTGATCAACATTTCAAAGGTTCATCAAATGGCTGGGCTGTGAATCAAGATAAAAGATTCAAGAACATGGTCCAAATGACATTAAGGTCTGAATCTCAACATTGTTGAATTCAGAAGACCATTTTACCCAGTGGATAAGGTACTTGAATGGATCTGAACACTTTCACATGCTGATCAATTTAATGGTCAATTACCTTTTAAGAACAAATCCCTATCATCAATCACTGCATTAAAACATACTTAAATTATCATACAGCATCTAATTATGACATGTGAAGTTGGCAACAATTTTTAAACTTACCTGTCAAAAGGGTCCTGTCTCCAGAACAGGCTTCCCCATGGTTCATGAACCCCCTGATCTAACTTTATTCTTCAGAAACCCATCCACTTTGCTGAAAATTTCAAATCCATGAAATACAAAATTGAGGTAGGCAGTAATATAACACCTTCTGGGGTCAGCTCTTGTGTGCATTGGATTGTGGCTCGCAAGCTTTTCCACGCTGGTCAAAATGGTGGTCCAGCTGGAATGATGTTTTCATTTCAGAATTCCTGTCCCAATCTCCCCCCACCGCAAACCCACCCCGAGTTCACCTGATGCTGGTTTGCCCTGCGTTGGAACAGCAAAAACCTGGCCCAATAAATTAAGGTGCCAAACTGGTGACTGTGGTCAGACGGGAAGATAAACAGTTTGAATTCTTGTGAAGAGTGAGTTGAAATAGATATTCAAGGGGATACAGGGTGGAAGAAAACAAAATATTTGAAACTCAGGAGGGCATAATTGGAAGGTTCAGGACAGATTGGGAGGGGATCATTGTAATATTGATAAATATAGAAAAATGGAGGTGCTGAAAAGCAGGCAGTTAGCAATTTGGAAATTGGAGTGAAGGGTTAGAAACCTGGATCCACTGATAGCCAAAGATCACCTGGTGCAATTTTCTGATGGGTTTATTAATTGGTAAACACTCAAGAGACAGCTTAAACATAGCTAACTGACTCCGACACCAGTTGTACAATAGCTTTCAGGCACAGACGAGTTGACCATATGCCTTGCAATGTAGTTACTGTTGTCGTGAAGGAAAGGTGGAAGACAATTTGTGCACAGCAAGCTCCCACAAACAGCAATGAGAAAAATGACTAGATAATCTGTTTTGAGAACTTATGCTCGGACCAACCTGAGTTATAAATTTTGGAGGTGTAACTTTTTTTTTGTTTTCTCAGGCTATAGTTAAACTGGGCTGATGTTTCATTTCCCTAAGTACTCATTTGCAATCTATATTAGTGTTCCATCTCTCAAGCATCAACATATCTCAGAGGTGTACAGCATGACATTCAGAACATAATGCCTGCTGTATAATTAAATATACATGTACACAACGACAAAAATCTGGCAGCATTAAGGCAATGAATTAATTTTGCATTAGAACCTGATTCTGTGTTGATCCGATGAGGTTTTGTTCCATTGCTATTTCATACCAATGGATGATTAATTAAAAGGCTAGGATTCTGATGGACAAGTGGCCATACTAGCACTTGTGAGCAAAGGACATTTATCAAAGCCTCTGAAATGCCGACTGACATTAAATCAAGTGGATTACCAGCCCTATTGATGTTTTTTTTCAACTTCTGAGTGTGTAAATGCTATTCTGTGGGCTTCAGAGTTACTTAGTTGGAATGTGGTTTGCTTAACACGGATTTCATTATGGACAGACAGATCAATGTATATGTGATATTCCAGCAGTGAGGAATGTAAGAAGGATTTCCAACTCTATTGTGGCAAAGTAAATCCATGCACTCAGTCTGGGGTCAATTCAGGACAGAATGGATGCACCAGAACTGGGGTGTCCGGAATTTGAATTTCTCCAAGCACATTCATCATCAAGAAAGAAGATGCTACCCAGGCTGTGGTTAAAGAGGATGAAATTCAGTCATTAGAAGGTTTTAAAATTGATAAGGAGGAGGTATTGGATAGTCTGTCTGAGCTTAAAGTTGACAAGGCACTGGGACTGGATGAGATGCGTCCAAGGATAATGAAGAAAGTGAGATTAGAAATTGCAGAAGCACTGGCCAAAATTTTCCAGTCTTCCTTAGACTCAAGAGGGGTGCCAGAGTGCTGGAGAACTGCAAACATTACACCCTTGTTCAAAAAACAGGGTAAGCCCAACAACTATAAGCCAGTCACTTTAACTTCAGTAGTGGGAAATGTCTAGAAATATAATTCGGGACAGAATTATAGTCACATGGACAAATGCAGGTTAATTAAGGAGAGCCAACATGGATTTCTTAAAGCAAAACCACGTTTGATTAATTTGCTAGAGTTTTTTGAAGGGGTAACAGATATAAGGGCAATGCTGTTGATGTGGTGTACATGGACTTATAAATAGCATTTGATACAGTGCCACACAACAGACTTGTGAGAAAAATTATAGCTCATGGGATAAAAGAGGCAGTAGCAACATGGATACAGAATTGGCTGAGTGACAGGAAACAGAGAGTAATGGTTAATGGTGTTTTTTGGCCAGGGGTACCATAAGCTTTATTACCCGCTCTCTCGACTTGTCCTGTCATCTTCAAAGACTTATGCACATATACACGCAGGTCCCTCTGCTCCAGCATCCCCTTTAGAATTTACCCTTTATTTTATATTGTCTCTCCACATTCTTCCAACCAAAATAAATCACTTCACACTTCTCTGCTTTGAGCTTCATCTGCCATTTGCCCACCTGTTCCAGGATTAGTTGGGAAGAGAGAATTAGAAATTTATCTTTTCTGGTGCCGTGGAAATTAAATGGCAAAATTGAAACTGAAAACTATGAATGATCCAAACAAATTCTAACACTGGGAAATGGATTCACTGTGGGAGAGGGAGTGCAGAGATAATAGCCATAAATTCCTTTAAGTTTTTCCAAAAGAAGTAAACAACCAGTGACAGTGAGTTGCGGTAATCTCAGGGATAACAGAGAAGAGGATGTTATTTTGTTGATGCTCCAGCTTCATGTTGTGGGATTTTTGATGAATCTGTTAGTCTGTTAGATGAATTTCTGCGATTGGTGCAATTTCTAACCTCAACAGCATCTGTGTTGCTAAATGATATGGTTCATCTGCCAGGAATTAACTGGAAGAGCAAACAGATTAAGTTTCTGTTTGTGGGAGACATGTTGTGCTGGCTGTACTAGTGTGGATCATTTAGTCTGTGTTCACAGGTCACATCCATTGCTGGTTCCCCTCCAAGTCACCCATCACCCTGAATTGGAAATATTCCATCATGTCTTCACTGTCACCGGGTCAAAGTCCTGGAACTTCCTTCCTAACATCACTGTGTATGTATCTTCACTACATGGAACTGCAGTTCAAGAAGGTGGCTCATCACCATCTACTCAGGGACAGTTAGAGATGGGCAATAAATGCTGGCCTTCCCAGTGATGCCCACATCCCACAAATGAATAAAGGAAACAACAGAAAATGCCTGTATCTATCGGAATGCCGACTCTATCAGTCAATAATCATGCCATAGCTATCTATGTTGTCCCCAAGACTGTGATATCCCCAGCTTCTCATGGTATCTCATACCATAGAATCGATTCTATCTCCTTCTATCCCACTCTCAGATAATGGGATGAGAAGGATAGATTATGGCAGATGATGGGAAATTTCATTCCTGCAACTTTCAGAATGACCTCTATGGAAAGAATTGGAGGAGATGGGGAAGCTTGAACCTACTCTAATTTTCCAAGTGGCAATGGAACAGAAATTGAGTGCGGAATTCTTACTGTGCACAGAACATAAAGTCTGGCAGGACATACTGGGTGTGTTAAAAGCACAGAAACACAAGTGCCCAACGTTAACTAAAATGTGACTTACGTAACAAATATTTCCAAATTTTTTAGCATCAACGAAGTGACGAAGAGAAGAAATTCAGAAGTGATGGGGAGCTGCATCTCTTCACTCATCCTCTTCACACCAGCACTGACTTCACTCCTCTTCTTCACATCAGCACTGACTTAACTCCACCTCTTCACATCAGAACTGACTTCACTCCTCTTCAAATTAGCACGGACTTCACTCCTCCTATTCACATCAGCACTGACTTCACTCCTCCTCTTCACTTCAGCACTGACTTCACTCACCCTCTTCACATCAGCACTGAATTCACCCCTCTTCACATAATCACGGACTTCAGTCCTCCTCTTCACATCAGCACTGACTTCACTCCTCTTCACATCAGCACTGACTTCAATCCTCTCTCCATCAGCAATGAATTCACTCATCTTCACATCAGCACTGACTTCACTCCTCTTCACATCAGCACTGACTTCAATCCTCTCTCCATCAGCAATGAATTCACTCATCTTCACATCAGCACTGACTTCACTCCTCTTCACAACAGCACTGACTTCACACCACTCTCCATCAGCACAGGTTTCACTCCTCTTCACATCAGCACTTACTTCACTCCTCCTCTTCACATCAGCACTGACTTCAATCCTCCTCTTCACGTCAGCACCGACTTCACTCCTCTTCACAACAGCACCGAATTCACTCCTCCTCTTCACATCAGCACTGACTTCACTCCTCCTACACTCATCAGCAATGACTTCACTCCTTTTCTTCACATCAGCACTGACTTCACTCCTCTCTCCATCAGCACTGACTTCACTCCTCTTCACATAAGCACTGACTTCAGTCGTCCTCTTCACATCAGCGCTGATTCACTCCTCTATACATCAGCACTGACTTCAATCCTCTCTCCATCAGCAATGATTACACTCCTCTTCACATCAGCACTGAAATTCACTCCTACTCTTCACTTCAGCACTGACTTCACTCCTCTTCACAACAGCAATGACTTCACACCACTCTCCATCAGCACAGATTTCACTCCTCTTCACATCAGCACTGACTTCACTCCTCCTCTTCACATCAGCACTGACTTCAATCCTCCTCTTCACGTCAGCAGCGACTTCACTCCTCTTCACAACAGCACCGACTTCAATCCTCCTCTTCACATCAGCACTGACTTCACTCCTCCTACACTCATCAGCAATGACTTCACTCCTGTTCTTCACATCAGCACTGACTTCACTTGTCCTCTTCATATCAGCAATTACTTCACTCCTCCTCTTCACATCAGCAATGACTTCACTCCTCTTCACATCAGCACCGACTTCAATCCTCTTCACATCAACACCGACTTCACTCCTCTTACATCAGCACCGACTTCACTCCTCCTCTTCACATCAGCACTGACTTCACTCCTCCTCTTCACATCAGCACTGACTTCACTCTTCTTCACATCAGCAACGACTTCACTCCTCTTCACATCAGCACCGATATCATTCCTCCGCTTCACATCAGCACCAAATTCACTCCACTTCTCATCAGCACTGACCTCACTCCAACTCTTCACATCAGCACTGACTTCACTCCTCCTCTACACATCAGCACTGACTTCTCTCCAACACCTCACATCAGCATTGACTCCACTCCACCACTCCACATCAGCACAGACTTCACTCCTCCTCATCACATCAGCACTGACTTCACTCCTCATCTTCACATCAGCACTGACTTCAATCCACCTCTTCACATCAGCAAAGACTTCACTATTCTTCACATCAGCACTGACTTCAATCCTCCTCTTCACCTCAGCAGTGACTTCACTCCTCTTCACCTCAGCACTGACTTCACTCCTCGTCTTCACATCAGCACTGACTTCACTCCTCTTCACATCAGAACTGATTTCACTCATCCTCTTTACATCAGCACTGACTTCACTCCTCTTCACATCAGCACCGGATTCATTCCTCCTCTTCAGATCACCACTGACTTCTCTCCACCTCTTCACATCAGCACTGAAATCACTCCTCTTCACATCCGAACTAACTTGACGCATCCTCTTTACAACAGCACTGACTTCACTCCTCTTCACATCAGCACCGAATTAGTTCCCCCTCTTCAGATCAGCAATGACTTCACTTCTCATCTGCACATCAGCAGCGACTTCAATACTATTCACATCAGCACTGACTTCACTCCTCCTGTTCATGTCAACACTCTCTTCACTCCTCCTCTCCACATCAGCACTGACTTCACTCCTCCTCTTCACATCAGCCCTGACTTCGCTCCACTTCTTCACATCAGCACACACTTCATTCCTCTTTACATCAGCAATGACTTCACTACTCTTCACATCAGCACTGACCTCACTGCTCTTCAATTCAGCACAGACTTCACTCTTCTTCACATCACCACTGACTTCACTACTCTTCACATCAGCACTGACTTCACCCCTCTTCTTCACATCAGCTGTGACTTCACTCCTGTTCTTCACATCAGCACTGACTTCACTCCTCTTAACATCAGCATTGACTTTACTACTCCTCTTCAAATCAGCACTGACTTCACTCTTCCTATTCACATCGGCAATGACTTCACTCCTCTTCTTCACTTCAACAATGACTTCACTCCTCTTCACATCAGCACTGACTTCACTCCTCCTCTTCATATCAGAAATTATTTCACTCCTCCTCTTCACATCAGCAGTGACTTCACTCCTCCTCTTCACATCAGCAGTGACTTCACTCCTCCTCTTCACATCAGCACCGACTTCACTCCTTTTCACATATGCACTGACTCACTCCTCCTCTTCACATCAGAACTGACTTCACTCCTCCTCTTCACATCAGAACTGACTTCACTCCTGCTCTTTACATCAGCACTGAATTTACTCCTGCTCTTCACGTCAGCACTCTGTTCACTTCGCCTCTGCCCATCAGCACCGACTTCAATCCTATTCACAATTGCACTGACTTCACTCCTCCTCTTCACATCTGCACTAACTTCACTCCTCCTCTTCACATCAGCACTGACTTCACTCCACTTCTTCACATCAGCACAGACTTCATTCCTCTTTACATCAGCACTGACTTCACTACTCTTCACATCAGCACTGACTTCACTCCACTTCTTCACATCAGCAGTGACTTCACTCCTCCTCTTCACATCAGCACTAACTTCTCTCCTCCTCTTCACATCAGCAATGACTTCACTCCTGTTCTTCACATCAGCATTGACTTCACTCCTCTTAACATCAGCACTGACTTCTCTCTTCTTCACATCAGCACTGACTTCACTCCTCTTAACATCAGCACTGACTTCACTCTTCTTCACATCAGCACTGACTTCACTACTCTTCACATCAGCACTGACTTCACTCCTCTTCTTCACATCAGCAGTGACTTCACTCCTCCTCTTCACATCAGCACTGACTTCTCTCCTCCTCTTCACATCAGCAATGACTTCACTCCTGTTCTTCACATCAGCACTGACTTCACTCCTCTTAACATCAGCACTGACGAAACTCCTCCTCTTCACATCAGCACTAACTTAACTCGTCCTCTCTCCATCAGCACTAAATTAACTCTTCTTCTTCACATCAACACTGACTTTACTCCTCTTCACAACAGCACTGACTACACTCCTCCTCTTCACATCAGCACTGACTTCACTCCTCCTCTTCATATCAGCAACTACTTTACTCCTCCTCTTCACATCAGCAGTGACTTCACTCCTCCTCTTCACATCAGCACTGACTTCAATCCTCATGTACACATCAGCACTTACTTCACTCATCTTCACAGCAGTAACGACTTCACTCCTCTTCACATCTGCACTGACTTCATTCCTCCTCTTCACTTCAGCACCGACTTGACACCTCTTCAATCAGCAGTGACTTCACTCCTCCTCTTCACATCAGCACTGACTTCAATCCTCATGTACACATCAGCACTTACTTCACTCATCTTCACAGCAGTAACGACTTCACTCCTCTTCACATCTGCACTGACTTCATTCCTCCTCTTCACATCAGCACCGACTTGACACCTCTTCACATCAGCAGCGAATTCACTCCTCCTCTTCACATCAGCACTGACTTCATTCCTCTTCACATGAGCACTGCCTTCTGTCCTCTTCACATCAGCACCGACTTCACTCCTCTTAACATCAGCACCCACATCACTACTCCTCTTCCCATCAGCACCGAATTCACTCCTCTTCACGTCAGCAACGATTTCACTCTTAGTCTTCACATCAGCACAGATATCACTGCTCATCTTCACATCCGCACTGACTTCACTCCTCCTCTACACATCAGCACTGACTTCACTACTCCTCTTCACCTCAGCACTGACATCACTCCTCTTCACATCAGCACTGACTTCACTCCTCCTCTTCACCTCAGCACTGAATTCACTCCTCCTCTTCACATCTGCACTGACTTCACTCCTCCTCTTCACCTCAGCACTGACATCACTCCTCTTCACATCAGCACTGACTTCAATCCTCTCTCCATCAGCAATGAATTCACTCATCTTCACATCAGCACTGACTTCACTCCTCTTCACAACAGCACTGACTTCACACCACTCTCCATCAGCACAGGTTTCACTCCTCTTCACATCAGCACTTACTTCACTCCTCCTCTTCACATCAGCACTGACTTCAATCCTCCTCTTCACGTCAGCACCGACTTCACTCCTCTTCACAACAGCACCGAATTCACTCCTCCTCTTCACATCAGCACTGACTTCACTCCTCCTACACTCATCAGCAATGACTTCACTCCTTTTCTTCACATCAGCACTGACTTCACTCCTCTCTCCATCAGCACTGACTTCACTCCTCTTCACATAAGCACTGACTTCAGTCGTCCTCTTCACTTCAGGGCTGATTCACTCCTCTATACATCAGCACTGACTTCAATCCTCTCTCCATCAGCAATGATTACACTCCTCTTCACATCAGCACTGAAATTCACTCCTACTCTTCACTTCAGCACTGACTTCACTCCTCTTCACAACAGCAATGACTTCACACCACTCTCCATCAGCACAGATTTCACTCCTCTTCACATCAGCACTGACTTCACTCCTCCTCTTCACATCAGCACTGACTTCAATCCTCCTCTTCACGTCAGCAGCGACTTCACTCCTCTTCACAACAGCACCGACTTCAATCCTCCTCTTCACATCAGCACTGACTTCACTCCTCCTACACTCATCAGCAATGACTTCACTCCTGTTCTTCACATCAGCACTGACTTCACTTGTCCTCTTCATATCAGCAATTACTTCACTCCTCCTCTTCACATCAGCAATGACTTCACTCCTCTTCACATCAGCACCGACTTCAATCCTCTTCACATCAACACCGACTTCACTCCTCTTACATCAGCACCGACTTCACTCCTCCTCTTCACATCAGCACTGACTTCACTCCTCCTCTTCACATCAGCACTGACTTCACTCTTCTTCACATCAGCAACGACTTCACTCCTCTTCACATCAGCACCGATATCATTCCTCCGCTTCACATCAGCACCAAATTCACTCCACTTCTCATCAGCACTGACCTCACTCCAACTCTTCACATCAGCACTGACTTCACTCCTCCTCTACACATCAGCACTGACTTCTCTCCAACACCTCACATCAGCATTGACTCCACTCCACCACTCCACATCAGCACAGACTTCACTCCTCCTCATCACATCAGCACCGACTTCACTCCTCATCTTCACATCAGCACTGACTTCAATCCACCTCTTCACATCAGCAAAGACTTCACTATTCTTCACATCAGCACTGACTTCAATCCTCCTCTTCACCTCAGCAGTGACTTCACTCCTCTTCACCTCAGCACTGACTTCACTCCTCGTCTTCACATCAGCACTGACTTCACTCCTCTTCACATCAGAACTGATTTCACTCATCCTCTTTACATCAGCACTGACTTCACTCCTCTTCACATCAGCACCGGATTCATTCCTCCTCTTCAGATCACCACTGACTTCTCTCCACCTCTTCACATCAGCACTGAAATCACTCCTCTTCACATCCGAACTAACTTGACGCATCCTCTTTACAACAGCACTGACTTCACTCCTCTTCACATCAGCACCGAATTAGTTCCCCCTCTTCAGATCAGCAATGACTTCACTTCTCATCTGCACATCAGCAGCGACTTCAATACTATTCACATCAGCACTGACTTCACTCCTCCTGTTCATGTCAACACTCTCTTCACTCCTCCTCTCCACATCAGCACTGACTTCACTCCTCCTCTTCACATCAGCCCTGACTTCGCTCCACTTCTTCACATCAGCACACACTTCATTCCTCTTTACATCAGCAATGACTTCACTACTCTTCACATCAGCACTGACCTCACTGCTCTTCAATTCAGCACAGACTTCACTCTTCTTCACATCACCACTGACTTCACTACTCTTCACATCAGCACTGACTTCACCCCTCTTCTTCACATCAGCTGTGACTTCACTCCTGTTCTTCACATCAGCACTGACTTCACTCCTCTTAACATCAGCATTGACTTTACTACTCCTCTTCAAATCAGCACTGACTTCACTCTTCCTATTCACATCGGCAATGACTTCACTCCTCTTCTTCACTTCAACAATGACTTCACTCCTCTTCACATCAGCACTGACTTCACTCCTCCTCTTCATATCAGAAATTATTTCACTCCTCCTCTTCACATCAGCAGTGACTTCACTCCTCCTCTTCACATCAGCAGTGACTTCACTCCTCCTCTTCACATCAGCACCGACTTCACTCCTTTTCACATATGCACTGACTCACTCCTCCTCTTCACATCAGAACTGACTTCACTCCTCCTCTTCACATCAGAACTGACTTCACTCCTGCTCTTTACATCAGCACTGAATTTACTCCTGCTCTTCACGTCAGCACTCTGTTCACTTCACTTCACATCAGCACTGACTTCACTCCACTTCTTCACATCAGGACAGAATTCATTCCTCTTTACATCAGCACTGACTTCACTACTCTTCACATCAGCACTGACTTCACTCCACTTCTTCACATCAGCAGTGACTTCACTCCTCCTCTTCACATCAGCACTGACTTCTCTCCTCCTCTTCACATCAGCAATGACTTCACTCCTGTTCTTCACATCAGCATTGACTTCACTCCTCTTAACATCAGCACTGACTTCTCTCTTCTTCACATCAGCACTGACTTCACTCCTCTTAACATCAGCACTGACTTCACTCTTCTTCACATCAGCACTGACTTCACTACTCTTCACATCAGCACTGACTTCACTCCTCTTCTTCACATCAGCAGTGACTTCACTCCTCCTCTTCACATCAGCACTGACTTCTCTCCTCCTCTTCACATCAGCAATGACTTCACTCCTGTTCTTCACATCAGCACTGACTTCACTCCTCTTAACATCAGCACTGACGAAACTCCTCCTCTTCACATCAGCACTAACTTAACTCGTCCTCTCTCCATCAGCACTAAATTAACTCTTCTTCTTCACATCAACACTGACTTTACTCCTCTTCACAACAGCACTGACTACACTCCTCCTCTTCACATCAGCACTGACTTCACTCCTCCTCTTCATATCAGCAACTACTTTACTCCTCCTCTTCACATCAGCAGTGACTTCACTCCTCCTCTTCACATCAGCACTGACTTCAATCCTCATGTACACATCAGCACTTACTTCACTCATCTTCACAGCAGTAACGACTTCACTCCTCTTCACATCTGCACTGACTTCATTCCTCCTCTTCACTTCAGCACCGACTTGACACCTCTTCAATCAGCAGTGACTTCACTCCTCCTCTTCACATCAGCACTGACTTCAATCCTCATGTACACATCAGCACTTACTTCACTCATCTTCACAGCAGTAACGACTTCACTCCTCTTCACATCTGCACTGACTTCATTCCTCCTCTTCACATCAGCACCGACTTGACACCTCTTCACATCAGCAGCGAATTCACTCCTCCTCTTCACATCAGCACTGACTTCATTCCTCTTCACATGAGCACTGCCTTCTGTCCTCTTCACATCAGCACCGACTTCACTCCTCTTAACATCAGCACCCACATCACTACTGCTCTTCCCATCAGCACCGAATTCACTCCTCTTCACGTCAGCAACGATTTCACTCTTAGTCTTCACATCAGCACAGATATCACTGCTCATCTTCACATCCGCACTGACTTCACTCCTCCTCTACACATCAGCACTGACTTCACTACTCCTCTTCACCTCAGCACTGACATCACTCCTCTTCACATCAGCACTGACTTCACTCCTCCTCTTCACCTCAGCACTGAATTCACTCCTCCTCTTCACATCTGCACTGACTTCACTCCTCCTCTTCACCTCAGCACTGACATCACTCCTCTTCACATCAGCACTGACTTCACTCTCCTCTCACATCAGCACTGACTTCACTCCTCTTCACATCAGCACTGACTTCACTCCTCTTCACAACAGCACTGACTTCACACCACTCTCCATCAGCACCGATTCGTTCCTCCTCTACAGATCAGCACTTACTTCACTCCTCCTCTTCACATCAGCACTGACTTCAATCCTCCTCTTCACGTCAGCACCGACTTCACTCCTCTTCACAACAGCACCGAATTCACTCCTCCTCTTCACATCAGCACTGACTTCACTCCTCCTACACTCATCAGCAATGACTTCACTCCTTTTCTTCACATCAGCACTGACTTCACTCCTCTCTCCATCAGCACTGACTTCACTCCTCTTCACATAAGCACTGACTTCAGTCGTCCTCTTCACTTCAGGGCTGATTCACTCCTCTATACATCAGCACTGACTTCAATCCTCTCTCCATCAGCAATGATTACACTCCTCTTCACATCAGCACTGAAATTCACTCCTACTCTTCACTTCAGCACTGACTTCACTCCTCTTCACAACAGCAATGACTTCACACCACTCTCCATCAGCACAGATTTCACTCCTCTTCACATCAGCACTGACTTCACTCCTCCTCTTCACATCAGCACTGACTTCAATCTAGTATTCACATCAGCACTGACTTCACTCCTCCTCTTCATTTCAGCACTGACTTCACTCCACTTCTTCACATCAGCACTGACTTCACTCCTCCTCTTCACATCAGCACTGACTTCACTCCACTTCTTCACATCAGCACAGACTTCATTCCTCTTTACATCATCACTGACATCACTACTCTTCACATCAGCACTGACCTCACTCCACTTCACATCAGCACTGACTTCACTCTTCTTAAAATCAGCACTGACTTCACTACTCTTCACATCAGCACTGACTTCACTCCTCTTCTTCACATCAGCAGTGACTTCACTCCAATTCTTCACATCAGCACTGACTTCTCTCCTCCTCTTCACATCAGCAATGACTTCACTCCTGTTCTTCACATCAGCACTGACTTCACTCCTCTTAACATCAGCACTGACTTCACTCTTCTTCACGTCAGCACTGACTTCACTCTTCTTCACGTCAGCACTGACTTCACTACTCTTCACATCAGCACTGACTTCACTCCTCCTCTTCACATCAGCACTAACTTCTCTCCTCCTCCTCACATCCGCAGTGATTTCACTCCTCCTCTTCACATCAGCACTGACTTCAATGCTCATGTACACATCAGCACTGACTTCACTATTCTTCACAGCAGTACCGACTTCACTCCTCTTCACATCAGCACCGACTTGACACCTCTTCACATCAGCACCAACTTCACTCCTTCCTCTTCACATCAGCACTGAATTCACTCCTCCTCTTCACATCAGCACTGACTTCATTCCTCTTCACATGAGCACTGCCTTCTCTCCTCTTCACATCAGCACCGACTTCACTCCTCTTAACATCAGCACCAACATCAATACTCCTCTTCCCATCAGCACCGAATTCACTCCTCTTCACATCAGCAGCAACTTCACTCTTCGTCTTCACATCAGCACTGATATCACTGCTCATCTTCACATCCGCACTGACTTCACTCCTCCTCTACACATCAGCACCGAATTAGTTCCCCCTCTTCAGATCAGCAATGACTTCACTTCTCATCTGCACATCAGCAGCGACTTCAATACTATTCACATCAGCACTGACTTCACTCCTCCTGTTCATGTCAACACTCTCTTCACTCCTCCTCTCCACATCAGCACTGACTTCACTCCTCCTCTTCACATCAGCCCTGACTTCGCTCCACTTCTTCACATCAGCACACACTTCATTCCTCTTTACATCAGCAATGACTTCACTACTCTTCACATCAGCACTGACCTCACTGCTCTTCAATTCAGCACAGACTTCACTCTTCTTCACATCAGCACTGACTTCACTACTCTTCACATCAGCACTGACTTCACCCCTCTTCTTCACATCAGCTGTGACTTCACTCCTGTTCTTCACATCAGCACTGACTTCACTCCTCTTAACATCAGCATTGACTTTACTACTCCTCTTCAAATCAGCACTGACTTCACTCTTCCTATTCACATCGGCAATGACTTCACTTCACTCCTCTTCTTCACTTCAACAATGACTTCACTCCTCTTCACATCAGCACTGACTTCACTCCTCCTCTTCATATCAGAAATTATTTCACTCCTCCTCTTCACATCAGCAGTGACTTCACTCCTCCTCTTCACATCAGCAGTGACTTCACTCCTCCTCTTCACCAGCACCGACTTCACTCCTTTTCACATATGCACTGACTCACTCCTCCTCTTCACATCAGAACTGACTTCACTCCTCCTCTTCACATCAGAACTGACTTCACTCCTGCTCTTTACATCAGCACTGAATTTACTCCTGCTCTTCACGTCAGCACTCTGTTCACTTCGCCTCTGCCCATCAGCACCGACTTCAATCCTATTCACAATTCCACTGACTTCACTCCTCCTCTTCACATCTGCACTAACTTCACTCCTCCTCTTCACATCAGCACTGACTTCACTCCACTTCTTCACATCAGCACAGACTTCATTCCTCTTTACATCAGCACTGACTTCACTACTCTTCACATCAGCACTGACTTCACTCCACTTCTTCACATCAGCAGTGACTTCACTCCTCCTCTTCACATCAGCACTAACTTCTCTCCTCCTCTTCACATCAGCAATGACTTCACTCCTGTTCTTCACATCAGCATTGACTTCACTCCTCTTAACATCAGCACTGACTTCTCTCTTCTTCACATCAGCACTGACTTCACTCCTCTTAACATCAGCACTGACTTCACTCTTCTTCACATCAGCACTGACTTCACTACTCTTCACATCAGCACTGACTTCACTCCTCTTCTTCACATCAGCAGTGACTTCACTCCTCCTCTTCACATCAGCACTGACTTCTCTCCTCCTCTTCACATCAGCAATGACTTCACTCCTGTTCTTCACATCAGCACTGACTTCACTCCTCTTAACATCAGCACTGACGAAACTCCTCCTCTTCACATCAGCACTAACTTAACTCGTCCTCTCTCCATCAGCACTAAATTAACTCTTCTTCTTCACATCAACACTGACTTTACTCCTCTTCACAACAGCACTGACTACACTCCTCCTCTTCACATCAGCACTGACTTCACTCCTCCTCTTCATATCAGCAACTACTTTACTCCTCCTCTTCACATCAGCAGTGACTTCACTCCTCCTCTTCACATCAGCACTGACTTCAATCCTCATGTACACATCAGCACTTACTTCACTCATCTTCACAGCAGTAACGACTTCACTCCTCTTCACATCTGCACTGACTTCATTCCTCCTCTTCACTTCAGCACCGACTTGACACCTCTTCAATCAGCAGTGACTTCACTCCTCCTCTTCACATCAGCACTGACTTCAATCCTCATGTACACATCAGCACTTACTTCACTCATCTTCACAGCAGTAACGACTTCACTCCTCTTCACATCTGCACTGACTTCATTCCTCCTCTTCACATCAGCACCGACTTGACACCTCTTCACATCAGCAGCGAATTCACTCCTCCTCTTCACATCAGCACTGACTTCATTCCTCTTCACATGAGCACTGCCTTCTGTCCTCTTCACATCAGCACCGACTTCACTCCTCTTAACATCAGCACCCACATCACTACTCCTCTTCCCATCAGCACCGAATTCACTCCTCTTCACGTCAGCAACGATTTCACTCTTAGTCTTCACATCAGCACAGATATCACTGCTCATCTTCACATCCGCACTGACTTCACTCCTCCTCTACACATCAGCACTGACTTCACTACTCCTCTTCACCTCAGCACTGACATCACTCCTCTTCACATCAGCACTGACTTCACTCCTCCTCTTCACCTCAGCACTGAATTCACTCCTCCTCTTCACATCTGCACTGACTTCACTCCTCCTCTTCACCTCAGCACTGACATCACTCCTCTTCACATCAGCACTGACTTCACTCTTCCTCTTCACATCAGCACTGACTTCACTCCTCTTCACATCAGAACTGACTTCACTCATCCTCTTTACTTCAGCACTGACTTCACTCCTCTTCACATCAGCACCGAATTCGTTCCTCCTCTACAGATCACCACTGACTTCTCTCCACCTCTCCACATCAGAACTGAAATCACTCCTCTTCACATCCGAACTGACTTGACTCATCGTCTTTACATCAGCACTGACTTCACTCCTCTTCACATCAGCACCAAATTCGTTCCTCCTCTTCACCTCAGCACTGACTTCACTCCTCTTCACATCAGCACTGACTTCACTCCTCCTCTTCACATCAGCACTGACTTCAATCCTCCTCTTCACGTCAGCAGCGACTTCACTCCTCTTCACAACAGCACCGACTTCAATCCTCCTCTTCACATCAGCACTGACTTCACTCCTCCTACACTCATCAGCAATGACTTCACTCCTGTTCTTCACATCAGCACTGACTTCACTTGTCCTCTTCATATCAGCAATTACTTCACTCCTCCTCTTCACATCAGCAATGACTTCACTCCTCTTCACATCAGCACCGACTTCAATCCTCTTCACATCAACACCGACTTCACTCCTCTTACATCAGCACCGACTTCACTCCTCCTCTTCACATCAGCACTGACTTCACTCCTCCTCTTCACATCAGCACTGACTTCACTCTTCTTCACATCAGCAACGACTTCACTCCTCTTCACATCAGCACCGATATCATTCCTCCGCTTCACATCAGCACCAAATTCACTCCACTTCTCATCAGCACTGACCTCACTCCACCTCTTCACATCAGCACTGACTTCACTCCTCCTCTACACATCAGCACTGACTTCACTCCTCCTCTTCACATCAGCACTGACTACTCTCCAACACTTCACATCAGCATTGACTCCACTCCACCACTCCACATCAGCACAGACTTCACTCCTCCTCATCACATCAGCACTGACTTCACTCCTCATCTTCACATCAGCACTGACTTCAATCCACCTCTTCACATCAGCAAAGACTTCACTATTCTTCACATCAGCACTGACTTCAATCCTCCTCTTCACCTCAGCAGTGACTTCACTCCTCTTCACCTCAGCACTGACTTCACTCCTCGTCTTCACATCAGCACTGACTTCACTCCTCTTCACATCAGAACTGATTTCACTCATCCTCTTTACATCAGCACTGACTTCACTCCTCTTCACATCAGCACCGGATTCATTCCTCCTCTTCAGATCACCACTGACTTCTCTCCACCTCTTCACATCAGCACTGAAATCACTCCTCTTCACATCCGAACTAACTTGACGCATCCTCTTTACAACAGCACTGACTTCACTCCTCTTCACATCAGCACCGAATTAGTTCCCCCTCTTCAGATCAGCAATGACTTCACTTCTCATCTGCACATCAGCAGCGACTTCAATACTATTCACATCAGCACTGACTTCACTCCTCCTGTTCATGTCAACACTCTCTTCACTCCTCCTCTCCACATCAGCACTGACTTCACTCCTCCTCTTCACATCAGCCCTGACTTCGCTCCACTTCTTCACATCAGCACACACTGCATTCCTCTTTACATCAGCAATGACTTCACTACTCTTCACATCAGCACTGACCTCACTGCTCTTCAATTCAGCACAGACTTCACTCTTCTTCACATCACCACTGACTTCACTACTCTTCACATCAGCACTGACTTCACTCCTCTTCACCTCAGCACTGACTTCACTCCTCATCTTCACATCAGCACTGACTTCACTCCTCTTCACATCAGCATTGACTTTACTACTCCTCTTCAAATCAGCACTGACTTCACTCTTCCTATTCACATCGGCAATGACTTCACTCCTCTTCTTCACATCAACAATGACTTCACTCCTCTTCACATCAGCACTGACTTCACTCCTCCTCTTCATATCAGAAATTATTTCACTCCTCCTCTTCACATCAGCAGTGACTTCACTCCTCCTCTTCACATCAGCAGTGACTTCACTCCTCCTCTTCACATCAGCACCGACTTCACTCCTTTTCACATATGCACTGACTCACTCCTCCTCTTCACATCAGAACTGACTTCACTCCTCCTCTTCACATCAGAACTGACTTCACTCCTCCTCTTTACATCAGCACTGAATTTACTCCTGCTCTTCACGTCAGCACTCTGTTCACTTCGCCTCTGCCCATCAGCACCGACTTCAATCCTATTCACAATTGCACTGACTTCACTCCTCCTCTTCACATCTGCACTAACTTCACTCCTCCTCTTCACATCAGCACTGACTTCACTACACTTCTTCACATCAGCACAGACTTCATTCCTCTTTACATCAGCACTGACTTCACTACTCTTCACATCAGCACTGACTTCACTCCACTTCTTCACATCAGCAGTGACTTCACTCCTCCTCTTCACATCAGCACTGACTTCTCTCCTCCTCTTCACATCAGCAATGACTTCACTCCTGTTCTTCACATCAGCATTGACTTCACTCCTCTTAACATCAGCACTGACTTCTCTCTTCTTCACATCAGCACTGACTTCACTCCTCTTAACATCAGCACTGACTTCACTCTTCTTCACATCAGCACTGACTTCACTACTCTTCACATCAGCACTGACTTCACTCCTCTTCTTCACATCAGCAGTGACTTCACTCCTCTTCACATCAGCACTGACTTCTCTCCTCCTCTTCACATCAGCAATGACTTCACTCCTGTTCTTCACATCAGCACTGACTTCACTCCTCTTAACATCAGCACTGACGAAACTCCTCCTCTTCACATCAGCACTAACTTAACTCGTCCTCTCTCCATCAGCACTAAATTAACTCTTCTTCTTCACATCAACACTGACTTTACTCCTCTTCACAACAGCACTGACTACACTCCTCCTCTTCACATCAGCACTGACTTCACTCCTCCTCTTCATATCAGCAAGTACTTTACTCCTCCTCTTCACATCAGCAGTGACTTCACTCCTCCTCTTCACATCAGCACTGACTTCAATCCTCATGTACACATCAGCACTTACTTCACTCATCTTCACAGCAGTAACGACTTCACTCCTCTTCACATCTGCACTGACTTCATTCCTCCTCTTCACTTCAGCACCGACTTGACACCTCTTCAATCAGCAGTGACTTCACTCCTCCTCTTCACATCAGCACTGACTTCAATCCTCATGTACACATCAGCACTTACTTCACTCATCTTCACAGCAGTAACGACTTCACTCCTCTTCACATCTGCACTGACTTCATTCCTCCTCTTCACATCAGCACCGACTTGACACCTCTTCACATCAGCAGCGAATTCACTCCTCCTCTTCACATCAGCACTGACTTCATTCCTCTTCACATGAGCACTGCCTTCTGTCCTCTTCACATCAGCACCGACTTCACTCCTCTTAACATCAGCACCCACATCACTACTCCTCTTCCCATCAGCACCGAATTCACTCCTCTTCACGTCAGCAACGATTTCACTCTTAGTCTTCACATCAGCACAGATATCACTGCTCATCTTCACATCCGCACTGACTTCACTCCTCCTCTACACATCAGCACTGACTTCACTACTCCTCTTCACCTCAGCACTGACATCACTCCTCTTCACATCAGCACTGACTTCACTCCTCCTCTTCACCTCAGCACTGAATTCACTCCTCCTCTTCACATCTGCACTGACTTCACTCCTCCTCTTCACCTCAGCACTGACATCACTCCTCTTCACATCAGCACTGACTTCACTCTTCCTCTTCACATCAGCACTGACTTCACTCCTCTTCACATCAGAACTGACTTCACTCATCCTCTTTACATCAGCACTGACTTCACTCCTCTTCACATCAGCACCGAATTCGTTCCTCCTCTACAGATCACCACTGACTTCTCTCCACCTCTCCACATCAGAACTGAAATCACTCCTCTTCACATCCGAACTGACTTGACTCATCGTCTTTACATCAGCACTGACTTCACTCCTCTTCACATCAGCACCAAATTCGTTCCTCCTCTTCACCTCAGCACTGACTTCACTCCTCTTCACATCAGCACTGACTTCACTCCTCCTCTTCACATCAGCACTGACGTCACTCCTCCTCTTCACATCAGCACTGACTTCACTCCTCTTCACATCAGAACTGATTTCTCTCATCCTCTTTACATCAGCACTGACTTCACTCCTCTTCACATCAGCACCGAATTCGTTCCTCCCTTACAGATCACCACTGACTTCTCTCCACCTCTCCACATCAGCACTGAAATCACTCCTCTTCACATCAGCACCGAATTCGTTCCTCCTCTTCAGATCAGCAATGACTTCACTTCTCCTCTGCACATCAGCAGCGACTTCAATAGTATTCACATCAGCACTGACTTCACTCCTCCTCTTCATTTCAGCACTGACTTCACTCCACTTCTTCACATCAGCACTGACTTCACTCCTCCTCTTCACATCAGCACTGACTTCACTCCACTTCTTCACATCAGCACAGACTTCATTCCTCTTTACATCATCACTGACATCACTACTCTTCACATCAGCACTGACCTCACTCCACTTCACATCAGCACTGACTTCACTCTTCTTAAAATCAGCACTGACTTCACTACTCTTCACATCAGCACTGACTTCACTCCTCTTCTTCACATCAGCAGTGACTTCACTCCAATTCTTCACATCAGCACTGACTTCTCTCCTCCTCTTCACATCAGCAATGACTTCACTCCTGTTCTTCACATCAGCACTGACTTCACTCCTCTTAACATCAGCACTGACTTCACTCTTCTTCACGTCAGCACTGACTTCACTCTTCTTCACGTCAGCACTGACTTCACTACTCTTCACATCAGCACTGACTTCACTCCTCCTCTTCACATCAGCACTAACTTCTCTCCTCCTCCTCACATCAGCAGTGATTTCACTCCTCCTCTTCACATCAGCACTGACTTCAATGCTCATGTACACATCAGCACTGACTTCACTATTCTTCACAGCAGTACCGACTTCACTCCTCTTCACATCAGCACCGACTTGACACCTCTTCACATCAGCACCAACTTCACTCCTTCCTCTTCACATCAGCACTGAATTCACTCCTCCTCTTCACATCAGCACTGACTTCATTCCTCTTCACATGAGCACTGCCTTCTCTCCTCTTCACATCAGCACCGACTTCACTCCTCTTAACATCAGCACCAACATCACTACTCCTCTTCCCATCAGCACCGAATTCACTCCTCTTCACATCAGCAGCAACTTCACTCTTCGTCTTCACATCAGCACTGATATCACTGCTCATCTTCACATCCGCACTGACTTCACTCCTCCTCTACACATCAGCACTGACTTCACTCATCCTCTTCACCTCAGCACTGACTTCACTCCTCCTCTTCACATCAGCACTGACATCACTCCTCCTCTTCACCGAGCACTGACTTCACTCCTCTTCATATCAGCACTCTTTTCACTCCTCCTCTCCACATCAGCACTGACTTCACTCCTCCTCTTCACATCAGCACTGACTTCACTCCTTTTCTTCACTTCAGCACAGACTTCATTCCTCTTTACATCAGCACTGATTTCACTACTCTTCACATCAGCACTGACCTCACTCCTCTTCACTTCAGCACTGACTTCACTCATCTTCACATCAGCACTGACTTCACTACTCTTCACATCAGCACTGACTTCGCTCCTCCTCTTCACATCAGCAGTGACTTCACTCCTCCTCTTCACATCAGCACTGACTTCTCTCCTCTCTTCACATCAGCAATGACTTCACTCCTCGTTGTTCACATCAGCACTGACTTCACTCCTCTTAACATCAGCACTGACTATACTCCTCCTCTTCACATCAGCACTGACTTCACTCGTCCTCTCCATCAGCACTACTTCAATCCTCATTACACATCAGCACTGACTTCACTCAGCTTCACATCAGAACTGACTTCACTCCTCTTCACATCTGCACTGACTTCATTCCTCCTCTTCATATCACACCGTACTTCACACTCTCTTCACATCAGCAGCTGAATTCACTCCTCCTCTTCACATCAGCACTGACTTCAATCCTCTGTCACATCAGCACTGACTCTGTCTCTTCACAGCATACCGACTTCACTCCTCTTAACATCAGCACCCGACGTCACTACTCCTCTTCCCATCAGCACCGAATTCACTCCTCCTATCACGTCAGCAACAATTTCACTCTTAGTCTTCACATCAGCACAGATATCACTGCTCATCTTCACATCCGCACTGACTTCACTCCTCCTCTACACATCAGCACTGACTTCACTACTCCTCTTCACCTCAGCACTGACATCACTCCTCTTCACATCAGCACTGACTTCACTCCTCCTCTTCACCTCAGCACTGAATTCACTCCTCCTCTTCACATCTGCACTGACTTCACTCCGCCTCTTCACTTCAGCACTGACTTCACTCCTCTTTACATCAGCACTGACTTCACTCCTCTTCACAACAGCACTGACTTCACACCACTCTCCATCAGCACAGATTTCACTCCTCTTCACATCAGCATTGAATTCACTCCTCCTCTTCACATCAGCACTGACTTCACTCCTCTTCACATCAGCACTGACTTCACTCCTCCTCTACACATCATCAATGACTTCACTCCTCCTCTTCACATCAGCACTGACTTCTCTCCAACACTTCACATCAGCATTGACTTCACTCCTCCACTCCACATCAGCACTGACTTCACACCTCCTCATCACATCAGCACTGACTTCACTCCTCGTCTTCACATCAGCACTGACTTCAATCCACCTCTTCACATCAGCAAAGACTTCACTATTCTTCACATCAGCACTGACTTCAATCCACCTCTACACAAAAGCACTGACTTCATAACTCTTCACATCAGCACTGACTTCATTCCACTTCACATCAGCACTGACATCACTCCTCCTCTTCACATCAGCACTGACTTCACTCCTCCTCTTCACCTCAGCACTGACTTCACTCCTCCTCTTCACATGAGCACTGACTTCACTCCTCCTCTTCACATCAGCACTGACTTCACTCCTCTTCACCTCAGCACTGACTTCACTCCTCATCTTCACATCAGCACTGACTTCACTCCTCTTCACATCAGAACTGATTTCACTCATCCTCTTTACGTCAGCACTGACTTCACTCCTCTTCACATCAGCACCGAATTAGTTCCCCCTCTTCAGATCAGCAATGACTTCACTTCTCATCTGCACATCAGCAGCGACTTCAATACTATTCACATCAGCACTGACTTCACTCCTCCTGTTCATGTCAACACTCTCTTCACTCCTCCTCTCCACATCAGCACTGACTTCACTCCTCCTCTTCACATCAGCCCTGACTTCACTCCACTTCTTCACATCAGCACACACTTCATTCCTCTTTACATCAGCAATGAATTCACTACTCTTCACATCAGCACTGACCTCACTGCTCTTCAATTCAGCACAGACTTCACTCTTCTTCACATCAGCACTGACTTCACTACTCTTCACATCAGCACTGACTTCACTCCTCTTCTTCACATCAGCTGTGACTTCACTCCTGTTCTTCACATCAGCACTGACTTCACTCCTCTTAACATCAGCATTGACTTTACTACTCCTCTTCAAATCAGCACTGACTTCACTCTTCCTATTCACATCGGCAATGACTTCACTCCTCTTCTTCACATCAACAATGACTTCACTCCTCTTCACATCAGCACTGACTTCACTCCTCCTCTTCATATCAGAAATTATTTCACTCCTCCTCTTCACATCAGCAGTGACTTCACTCCTCCTCTTCACATCAGCAGTGACTTCACTCCTCCTCTTCACATCAGCACCGACTTCACTCCTTTTCACATATGCACTGACTCACTCCTCCTCTTCACATCAGAACTGACTTCACTCCTCCTCTTCACATCAGAACTGACTTCACTCCTCCTCTTTACATCAGCACTGAATTTACTCCTGCTCTTCACGTCAGCACTCTGTTCACTTCGCCTCTGCCCATCAGCACCGACTTCAATCCTATTCACAATTGCACTGACTTCACTCCTCCTCTTCACATCTGCACTAACTTCACTCCTCCTCTTCACATCAGCACTGACTTCACTCCACTTCTTCACATCAGCACAGACTTCATTCCTCTTTACATCAGCACTGACTTCACTACTCTTCACATCAGCACTGACTTCACTCCACTTCTTCACATCAGCAGTGACTTCACTCCTCCTCTTCACATCAGCACTGACTTCTCTCCTCCTCTTCACATCAGCAATGACTTCACTCCTGTTCTTCACATCAGCATTGACTTCACTCCTCTTAACATCAGCACTGACTTCTCTCTTCTTCACATCAGCACTGACTTCACTCCTCTTAACATCAGCACTGACTTCACTCTTCTTCACATCAGCACTGACTTCACTACTCTTCACATCAGCACTGACTTCACTCCTCTTCTTCACATCAGCAGTGACTTCACTCCTCCTCTTCACATCAGCACTGACTTCTCTCCTCCTCTTCACATCAGCAATGACTTCACTCCTGTTCTTCACATCAGCACTGACTTCACTCCTCTTAACATCAGCACTGACGAAACTCCTCCTCTTCACATCAGCACTAACTTAACTCGTCCTCTCTCCATCAGCACTAAATTAACTCTTCTTCTTCACATCAACACTGACTTTACTCCTCTTCACAACAGCACTGACTACACTCCTCCTCTTCACATCAGCACTGACTTCACTCCTCCTCTTCATATCAGCAAGCTACTTTACTCCTCCTCTTCACATCAGCAGTGACTTCACTCCTCCTCTTCACATCAGCACTGACTTCAATCCTCATGTACACATCAGCACTTACTTCACTCATCTTCACAGCAGTAACGACTTCACTCCTCTTCACATCTGCACTGACTTCATTCCTCCTCTTCACTTCAGCACCGACTTGACACCTCTTCAATCAGCAGTGACTTCACTCCTCCTCTTCACATCAGCACTGACTTCAATCCTCATGTACACATCAGCACTTACTTCACTCATCTTCACAGCAGTAACGACTTCACTCCTCTTCACATCTGCACTGACTTCATTCCTCCTCTTCACATCAGCACCGACTTGACACCTCTTCACATCAGCAGCGAATTCACTCCTCCTCTTCACATCAGCACTGACTTCATTCCTCTTAACATGAGCACTGCCTTCTGTCCTCTTCACATCAGCACCGACTTCACTCCTCTTAACATCAGCACCCACATCACTACTCCTCTTCCCATCAGCACCGAATTCACTCCTCTTCACGTCAGCAACGATTTCACTCTTAGTCTTCACATCAGCACAGATATCACTGCTCATCTTCACATCCGCACTGACTTCACTCCTCCTCTACACATCAGCACTGACTTCACTACTCCTCTTCACCTCAGCACTGACATCACTCCTCTTCACATCAGCACTGACTTCACTCCTCCTCTTCACCTCAGCACTGAATTCACTCCTCCTCTTCACATCTGCACTGACTTCACTCCTCCTCTTCACCTCAGCACTGACATCACTCCTCTTCACATCAGCACTGACTTCACTCTTCCTCTTCACATCAGCACTGACTTCACTCCTCTTCACATCAGAACTGACTTCACTCATCCTCTTTACATCAGCACTGACTTCACTCCTCTTCACATCAGCACCGAATTCGTTCCTCCTCTACAGATCACCACTGACTTCTCTCCACCTCTCCACATCAGAACTGAAATCACTCCTCTTCACATCCGAACTGACTTGACTCATCGTCTTTACATCAGCACTGACTTCACTCCTCTTCACATCAGCACCAAATTCGTTCCTCCTCTTCACCTCAGCACTGACTTCACTCCTCTTCACATCAGCACTGACTTCACTCCTCCTCTTCACATCAGCACTGACGTCACTCCTCCTCTTCACATCAGCACTGACTTCACTCCTCTTCACATCAGAACTGATTTCTCTCATCCTCTTTACATCAGCACTGACTTCACTCCTCTTCACATCAGCACCGAATTCGTTCCTCCCTTACAGATCACCACTGACTTCTCTCCACCTCTCCACATCAGCACTGAAATCACTCCTCTTCACATCAGCACCGAATTCGTTCCTCCTCTTCAGATCAGCAATGACTTCACTTCTCCTCTGCAAATCAGCAGCGACTTCAATAGTATTCACATCAGCACTGACTTCACTCCTCCTCTTCATTTCAGCACTGACTTCACTCCACTTCTTCACATCAGCACTGACTTCACTCCTCCTCTTCACATCAGCACTGACTTCACTCCACTTCTTCACATCAGCACAGACTTCATTCCTCTTTACATCATCACTGACATCACTACTCTTCACATCAGCACTGACCTCACTCCACTTCACATCAGCACTGACTTCACTCTTCTTAAAATCAGCACTGACTTCACTACTCTTCACATCAGCACTGACTTCACTCCACTTCTTCACATCAGCAGTGACTTCACTCCAATTCTTCACATCAGCACTGACTTCACTCCACTTCTTCACATCAGCACAGACTTCATTCCTCTTTACATCAGCACTGACTTCACTCCTCTTCACATCAGCACTGACTTCACTCCACTTCTTCACATCAGCAGTGACTTCACTCCTCCTCTTCACATCAGCACTGACTTCTCTCCTCCTCTTCACATCAGCAATGACTTCACTCCTGTTCTTCACATCAGCATTGACTTCACTCCTCTTAACATCAGCACTGACTTCTCTCTTCTTCACATCAGCACTGACTTCACTCCTCTTAACATCAGCACTGACTTCACTCTTCTTCACATCAGCACTGACTTCACTACTCTTCACATCAGCACTGACTTCACTCCTCTTCTTCACATCAGCAGTGACTTCACTCCTCCTCTTCACATCAGCACTGACTTCTCTCCTCCTCTTCACATCAGCAATGACTTCACTCCTGTTCTTCACATCAGCACTGACTTCACTCCTCTTAACATCAGCACTGACGAAACTCCTCCTCTTCACATCAGCACTAACTTAACTCGTCCTCTCTCCATCAGCACTAAATTAACTCTTCTTCTTCACATCAACACTGACTTTACTCCTCTTCACAACAGCACTGACTACACTCCTCCTCTTCACATCAGCACTGACTTCACTCCTCCTCTTCATATCAGCAAGTACTTTACTCCTCCTCTTCACATCAGCAGTGACTTCACTCCTCCTCTTCACATCAGCACTGACTTCAATCCTCATGTACACATCAGCACTTACTTCACTCATCTTCACAGCAGTAACGACTTCACTCCTCTTCACATCTGCACTGACTTCATTCCTCCTCTTCACTTCAGCACCGACTTGACACCTCTTCAATCAGCAGTGACTTCACTCCTCCTCTTCACATCAGCACTGACTTCAATCCTCATGTACACATCAGCACTTACTTCACTCATCTTCACAGCAGTAACGACTTCACTCCTCTTCACATCTGCACTGACTTCATTCCTCCTCTTCACATCAGCACCGACTTGACACCTCTTCACATCAGCAGCGAATTCACTCCTCCTCTTCACATCAGCACTGACTTCATTCCTCTTCACATGAGCACTGCCTTCTGTCCTCTTCACATCAGCACCGACTTCACTCCTCTTAACATCAGCACCCACATCACTACTCCTCTTCCCATCAGCACCGAATTCACTCCTCTTCACGTCAGCAACGATTTCACTCTTAGTCTTCACATCAGCACAGATATCACTGCTCATCTTCACATCCGCACTGACTTCACTCCTCCTCTACACATCAGCACTGACTTCACTACTCCTCTTCACCTCAGCACTGACATCACTCCTCTTCACATCAGCACTGACTTCACTCCTCCTCTTCACCTCAGCACTGAATTCACTCCTCCTCTTCACATCTGCACTGACTTCACTCCTCCTCTTCACCTCAGCACTGACATCACTCCTCTTCACATCAGCACTGACTTCACTCTTCCTCTTCACATCAGCACTGACTTCACTCCTCTTCACATCAGAACTGACTTCACTCATCCTCTTTACATCAGCACTGACTTCACTCCTCTTCACATCAGCACCGAATTCGTTCCTCCTCTACAGATCACCACTGACTTCTCTCCACCTCTCCACATCAGAACTGAAATCACTCCTCTTCACATCCGAACTGACTTGACTCATCGTCTTTACATCAGCACTGACTTCACTCCTCTTCACATCAGCACCAAATTCGTTCCTCCTCTTCACCTCAGCACTGACTTCACTCCTCTTCACATCAGCACTGACTTCACTCCTCCTCTTCACATCAGCACTGACGTCACTCCTCCTCTTCACATCAGCGCTGACTTCACTCCTCTTCACATCAGAACTGATTTCTCTCATCCTCTTTACATCAGCACTGACTTCACTCCTCTTCACATCAGCACCGAATTCGTTCCTCCCTTACAGATCACCAGTGACTTCTCTCCACCTCTCCACATCAGCACTGAAATCACTCCTCTTCACATCAGCACCGAATTCGTTCCTCCTCTTCAGATCAGCAATGACTTCACTTCTCCTCTGCAAATCAGCAGCGACTTCAATAGTATTCACATCAGCACTGACTTCACTCCTCCTCTTCATTTCAGCACTGACTTCACTCCACTTCTTCACATCAGCACTGACTTCACTCCTCCTCTTCACATCAGCACTGACTTCACTCCACTTCTTCACATCAGCACAGACTTCATTCCTCTTTACATCATCACTGACATCACTACTCTTCACATCAGCACTGACCTCACTCCACTTCACATCAGCACAGACTTCACTCTTCTTAAAATCAGCACTGACTTCACTACTCTTCACATCAGCACTGACTTCACTCCTCTTCTTCACATGAGCAGTGACTTCACTCCAATTCTTCACATCAGCACTGACTTCTCTCCTCCTCTTCACATCAGCAATGACTTCACTCCTGTTCTTCACATCAGCACTGACTTCACTCCTCTTAACATCAGCACTGACTTCACTCTTCTTCACGTCAGCACTGACTTCACTCTTCTTCACGTCAGCACTGACTTCACTACTCTTCACATCAGCACTGACTTCACTCCTCCTCTTCACATCAGCACTAATTTCTCTCCTCCTCCTCACATCAGCAGTGACTTCACTCATCCTCATCACATCAGCACTGACTTCAATGCTCATGTGCACATCAGCACTGACTTCACTATTCTTCACAGCAGTACCGACTTCACTCCTCTTCACATCAGCACCGACTTGACACCTCTTCACATCAGCACCAACTTCACTCCTTCCTCTTCACATCAGCACTGAATTCACTCCTCCTCTTCACATCAGCACTGACTTCATTCCTCTTCACATGAGCACTGCCTTCTCTCCTCTTCACATCAGCACCGACTTCACTCCTCTTAACATCAGCACCAACATCACTACTCCTCTTCCCATCAGCACCGAATTCACTCCTCTTCACATCAGCAGCAACTTCACTCTTCATCTTCACATCAGCACTGATATCACTGCTCATCTTCACATCCGCACTGACTTCACTCCTCCTCTACACATCAGCACTCTTTTCACTCCTCCTCTCCACATCAGCACTGACTTCACTCCTCCTCTTCACATCAGCACTGACTTCACTCCTTTTCTTCACTTCAGCACAGACTTCATTCCTCTTTACATCAGCACTGATTTCACTACTCTTCACATCAGCACTGCCCTCACTCCTCTTCACTTCAGCACTGACTTCACTCATCTTCACATCAGCACTGACTTCACTACTCTTCACATCAGCACTGACTTCGCTCCTCTTCTTCACATCAGCAGTGACTTCACTCCTCCTCTTCACATCAGCACTGACTTCTCTCCTCCTCTTCACATCAGCAATGACTTCACTCCTGTTGTTCACATCAGCACTGACTTCACTCCTCTTAACATCAGCACTGACTATACTCCTCCTCTTCACATCAGCACTAACTTAACTCGTCCTCTCTCCATCAGCACTAACTTAACTCTTCTTCACATCAACACTGACTTTACTCCGCTTCACATCAGCACTGACTTCACTCCTCCTCTTCACATCAGCACTGACTTCACTCCTCCTCTTCATATCAACAAGTACTTCACTCCTCCTCTTCACATCAGCAGTGACTTCACTCCTCCTCTTCACATCAGCACTGACTTCAATCCTCATGTACACATCAGCACTGACTTCACTCTTCTTCACAGCATTACCGACTTCACTCCTCTTCACAACAGCACCGACGTCACTCCTCCTCTTCACATCAGCACCGACTTCACTCCTCCTACACTCATCAGCATTGACATCACTCCTGTTCTTCACATCAGCACTGACTTCACTCCTCTCTCCATCAGCACTGACTTCACTCCTCTTCACATAAGCACTGACTTCAGTCGTCCTCTTCACATCAGCACTGATTCACTCCTCTATACATCAGCACTGTCTTCAATCCTCTCTCCATCAGCAATGATTTCACTCCTCTTCACATCAGCACTGACTTCACTCCGCCTCTTCACTTCAGCACTGACTTCACTCCTCTTTACATCAGCACTGATTTAACTCCTCTTCACAACAGCACTGACTTCACACCACTCTCCATCAGCACAGATTTCACTCCTCTTCACATCAGCATTGAATTCACTCCTCCTCTTCACATCAGCACTGACTTCACTCCTCTTCACATCAGCACTGACTTCACTCCTCCTCTACACATCATCAAGGACTTCACTCCTCCTCTTCACATCAGCACTGACTTCTCTCCAACACTTCACATCAGCATTGACTTCACTCCTCCACTTCATATCAGAAATTATTTCACTCCTCCTCTTCACATCAGCAGTGACTTCACTCCTCCTCTTCACATCAGCAGTGACTTCACTCCTCCTCTTCACATCAGCACCGACTTCACTCCTTTTCACATATGCACTGACTCACTCCTCCTCATCACATCAGAACTGACTTCACTCCTCCTCTTCACATCAGAACTGACTTCACTCCTCCTCTTTACATCAGCACTGAATTTACTCCTGCTCTTCACGTCAGCACTCTGTTCACTTCGCCTCTGCCCATCAGCACCGACTTCAATCCTATTCACAATTGCACTGACTTCACTCCTCCTCTTCACATCTGCACTAACTTCACTCCTCCTCTTCACATCAGCACTGACTTCACTCCACTTCTTCACATCAGCACAGACTTCATTCCTCTTTACATCAGCACTGACTTCAGTACTCTTCACATCAGCACTGACTTCACTCCACTTCTTCACATCAGCAGTGACTTCACTCCTCCTCTTCACATCAGCACTGACTTCTCTCCTCCTCTTCACATCAGCAATGACTTCACTCCTGTTCTTCACATCAGCATTGACTTCACTCCTCTTAACATCAGCACTGACTTCTCTCTTCTTCACATCAGCACTGACTTCACTCCTCTTAACATCAGCACTGACTTCACTCTTCTTCACATCAGCACTGACTTCACTACTCTTCACATCAGCACTGACTTCACTCCTCTTCTTCACATCAGCAGTGACTTCACTCCTCCTCTTCACATCAGCACTGACTTCTCTCCTCCTCTTCACATCAGCAATGACTTCACTCCTGTTCTTCACATCAGCACTGACTTCACTCCTCTTAACATCAGCACTGACGAAACTCCTCCTCTTCACATCAGCACTAACTTAACTCGTCCTCTCTCCATCAGCACTAAATTAACTCTTCTTCTTCACATCAACACTGACTTTACTCCTCTTCACAACAGCACTGACTACACTCCTCCTCTTCACAACAGCACTGACTTCACTCCTCCTCTTCATATCAGCAAGTACTTTACTCCTCCTCTTCACATCAGCAGTGACTTCACTCCTCCTCTTCACATCAGCACTGACTTCAATCCTCATGTACACATCAGCACTTACTTCACTCATCTTCACAGCAGTAACGACTTCACTCCTCTTCACATCTGTTCTGACTTCATTCCTCCTCTTCACTTCAGCACCGACTTGACACCTCTTCAATCAGCAGTGACTTCACTCCTCCTCTTCACATCAGCACTGACTTCAATCCTCATGTACACATCAGCACTTACTTCACTCATCTTCACAGCAGTAACGACTTCACTTCTCTTCACATCTGCACTGACTTCATTCCTCCTCTTCACATCAGCACCGACTTGACACCTCTTCACATCAGCAGCGAATTCACTCCTCCTCTTCACATCAGCACTGACTTCATTCCTCTTCACATGAGCACTGCCTTCTGTCCTCTTCACATCAGCACCGACTTCACTCCTCTTAACATCAGCACCCACATCACTACTCCTCTTCCCATCAGCACCGAATTCACTCCTCTTCACGTCAGCAACGATTTCACTCTTAGTCTTCACATCAGCACAGATATCACTGCTCATCTTCACATCCGCACTGACTTCACTCCTCCTCTACACATCAGCACTGACTTCACTACTCCTCTTCACCTCAGCACTGACATCACTCCTCTTCACATCAGCACTGACTTCACTCCTCCTCTTCACCTCAGCACTGAATTCACTCCTCCTCTTCACATCTGCACTGACTTCACTCCTCCTCTTCACCTCAGCACTGACATCACTCCTCTTCACATCAGCACTGACTTCACTCTTCCTCTTCACATCAGCACTGACTTCACTCCTCTTCACATCAGAACTGACTTCACTCATCCTCTTTACATCAGCACTGACTTCACTCCTCTTCACATCAGCACCGAATTCGTTCCTCCTCTACAGATCACCACTGACTTCTCTCCACCTCTCCACATCAGAACTGAAATCACTCCTCTTCACATCCGAACTGACTTGACTCATCGTCTTTACATCAGCACTGACTTCACTCCTCTTCACATCAGCACCAAATTCGTTCCTCCTCTTCACCTCAGCACTGACTTCACTCCTCTTCACATCAGCACTGACTTCACTCCTCCTCTTCACATCAGCACTGACGTCACTCCTCCTCTTCACATCAGCACTGACTTCACTCCTCTTCACATCAGAACTGATTTCTCTCATCCTCTTTACATCAGCACTGACTTCACTCCTCTTCACATCAGCACCGAATTCGTTCCTCCCTTACAGATCACCACTGACTTCTCTCCACCTCTCCACATCAGCACTGAAATCACTCCTCTTCACATCAGCACCGAATTCGTTCCTCCTCTTCAGATCAGCAATGACTTCACTTCTCCTCTGCAAATCAGCAGCGACTTCAATAGTATTCACATCAGCACTGACTTCACTCCTCCTCTTCATTTCAGCACTGACTTCACTCCACTTCTTCACATCAGCACTGACTTCACTCCTCCTCTTCACATCAGCACTGACTTCACTCCACTTCTTCACATCAGCACAGACTTCATTCCTCTTTACATCATCACTGACATCACTACTCTTCACATCAGCACTGACCTCACTCCACTTCACATCAGCACTGACTTCACTCTTCTTAAAATCAGCACTGACTTCACTACTCTTCACATCAGCACTGACTTCACTCCTCTTCTTCACATGAGCAGTGACTTCACTCCAATTCTTCACATCAGCACTGACTTCTCTCCTCCTCTTCACATCAGCAATGACTTCACTCCTGTTCTTCACATCAGCACTGACTTCACTCCTCTTAACATCAGCACTGACTTCACTCTTCTTCACGTCAGCACTGACTTCACTCTTCTTCACGTCAGCACTGACTTCACTACTCTTCACATCAGCACTGACTTCACTCCTCCTCTTCACATCAGCACTAACTTCTCTCCTCCTCCTCACATCAGCAGTGATTTCACTCCTCCTCTTCACATCAGCACTGACTTCAATGCTCATGTACACATCAGCACTGACTTCACTATTCTTCACAGCAGTACCGACTTCACTCCTCTTCACATCAGCACCGACTTGACACCTCTTCACATCAGCACCAACTTCACTCCTTCCTCTTCACATCAGCACTGAATTCACTCCTCCTCTTCACATCAGCACTGACTTCATTCCTCTTCACATGAGCACTGCCTTCTCTCCTCTTCACATCAGCACCGACTTCACTCCTCTTAACATCAGCACCAACATCACTACTCCTCTTCCCATCAGCACCGAATTCACTCCTCTTCACATCAGCAGCAACTTCACTCTTCGTCTTCACATCAGCACTGATATCACTGCTCATCTTCACATCCGCACTGACTTCACTCCTCCTCTACACATCAGCACTGACTTCACTCATCCTCTTCACCTCAGCACTGACTTCACTCCTCCTCTTCACATCAGCACTGACATCACTCCTCCTCTTCACCGAGCACTGACTTCACTCCTCTTCATATCAGCACTCTTTTCACTCCTCCTCTCCACATCAGCACTGACTTCACTCCTCCTCTTCACATCAGCACTGACTTCACTCCTTTTCTTCACTTCAGCACAGACTTCATTCCTCTTTACATCAGCACTGATTTCACTACTCTTCACATCAGCACTGACCTCACTCCTCTTCACTTCAGCACTGACTTCACTCAACTTCACATCAGCACTGACTTCACTACTCTTCACATCAGCACTGACTTCGCTCCTCTTCTTCACATCAGCAGTGACTTCACTCCTCCTCTTCACATCAGCATTGACTTCTCTCCTCCTCTTCACATCAGCAATGACTTCTCTCCTGTTGTTCACATCAGCACTGACTTCACTCCTCTTAACATCAGCACTGACTATACTCCTCCTCTTCACATCAGCACTAACTTAACTCGTCCTCTCTCCATCAGCACTAACTTAACTCTTCTTCACATCAACACTGACTTTACTCCGCTTCACATCAGCACTGACTTCACTCCTCCTCTTCACATCAGCACTGACTTCACTCCTCCTCTTCATATCAACAAGTACTTCACTCCTCCTCTTCACATCAGCAGTGACTTCACTCCTCCTCTTCACATCAGCACTGACTTCAATCCTCATGTACACATCAGCACTGACTTCACTCTTCTTCACAGCATTACCGACTTCACTCCTCTTCACAACAGCACCGACGTCACTCCTCCTCTTCACATCAGCACCGACTTCACTCCTCCTACACTCATCAGCATTGACATCACTCCTGTTCTTCACATCAGCACTGACTTCACTCCTCTCTCCATCAGCACTGACTTCACTCCTCTTCACATAAGCACTGACTTCAGTCGTCCTCTTCACATCAGCACTGATTCACTCCTCTATACATCAGCACTGTCTTCAATCCTCTCTCCATCAGCAATGATTTCACTCCTCTTCACATCAGCACTGACTTCACTCCGCCTCTTCACTTCAGCACTGACTTCACTCCTCTTTACATCAGCACTGACTTCACTCCTCTTCACAACAGCACTGACTTCACACCACTCTCCATCAGCACAGATTTCACTCCTCTTCACATCAGCATTGAATTCACTCCTCCTCTTCACATCAGCACTGACTTCACTCCTCTTCACATCAGCACTGACTTCACTCCTCCTCTACACATCATCAATGACTTCACTCCTCCTCTTCACATCAGCACTGACTTCTCTCCAACACTTCACATCAGCATTGACTTCACTCCTCCACTCCACATCAGCACTGACTTCACACCTCCTCATCACATCAGCACTGACTTCACTCCTCGTCTTCACATCAGCACTGAATTCAATCCACCTCTTCACATCAGCAAAGACTTCACTATTCTTCACATCAGCACTGACTTCAATCCACCTCTACACAAAAGCACTGACTTCATAACTCTTCACATCAGCACTGACTTCATTCCACTTCACATCAGCACTGACATCACTCCTCCTCTTCACATCAGCACTGACTTCACTCCTCCTCTTCACCTCAGCACTGACTTCACTCCTCCTCTTCACATGAGCACTGACTTCACTCCTCCTCTTCACATCAGCACTGACTTCACTCCTCTTCACCTCAGCACTGACTTCACTCCTCATCTTCACATCAGCACTGACTTCACTCCTCTTCACATCAGAACTGATTTCACTCATCCTCTTTACGTCAGCACTGACTTCACTCCTCTTCACATCAGCACCGAATTAGTTCCCCCTCTTCAGATCAGCAATGACTTCACTTCTCATCTGCACATCAGCAGCGACTTCAATACTATTCACATCAGCACTGTCTTCACTCCTCCTGTTCATGTCAACACTCTCTTCACTCCTCCTCTCCACATCAGCACTGACTTCACTCCTCCTCTTCACATCAGCCCTGACTTCGCTCCACTTCTTCACATCAGCACACACTTCATTCCTCTTTACATCAGCAATGACTTCACTACTCTTCACATCAGCACTGACCTCACTGCTCTTCAATTCAGCACAGACTTCACTCTTCTTCACATCAGCACTGACTTCACTACTCTTCACATCAGCACTGACTTCACTCCTCTTCTTCACATCAGCTGTGACTTCACTCCTGTTCTTCACATCAGCACTGACTTCACTCCTCTTAACATCAGCATTGACTTTACTACTCCTCTTCAAATCAGCACTGACTTCACTCTTCCTATTCACATCGGCAATGACTTCACTCCTCTTCTTCACATCAACAATGACTTCACTCCTCTTCACATCAGCACTGACTTCACTCCTCCTCTTCATATCAGAAATTATTTCACTCCTCCTCTTCACATCAGCAGTGACTTCACTCCTCCTCTTCACATCAGCAGTGACTTCACTCCTCCTCTTCACATCAGCACCGACTTCACTCCTTTTCACATATGCACTGACTCACTCCTCCTCTTCACATCAGAACTGACTTCACTCCTCCTCTTCACATCAGAACTGACTTCACTCCTCCTCTTTACATCAGCACTGAATTTACTCCTGCTCTTCACGTCAGCACTCTGTTCACTTCGCCTCTGCCCATCAGCACCGACTTCAATCCTAATCACAATTGCACTGACTTCACTCCTCCTCTTCACATCTGCACTAACTTCACTCCTCCTCTTCACATCAGCACTGACTTCACTCCACTTCTTCACATCAGCACAGACTTCATTCCTCTTTACATCAGCACTGACTTCACTACTCTTCACATCAGCACTGACTTCACTCCACTTCTTCACATCAGCAGTGACTTCACTCCTCCTCTTCACATCAGCACTGACTTCTCTCCTCCTCTTCACATCAGCAATGACTTCACTCCTGTTCTTCACATCAGCATTGACTTCACTCCTCTTAACATCAGCACTGACTTCTCTCTTCTTCACATCAGCACTGACTTCACTCCTCTTAACATCAGCACTGACTTCACTCTTCTTCACATCAGCACTGACTTCACTACTCTTCACATCAGCACTGACTTCACTCCTCTTCTTCACATCAGCAGTGACTTCACTCCTCCTCTTCACATCAGCACTGACTTCTCTCCTCCTCTTCACATCAGCAATGACTTCACTCCTGTTCTTCACATCAGCACTGACTTCACTCCTCTTAACATCAGCACTGACGAAACTCCTCCTCTTCACATCAGCACTAACTTAACTCGTCCTCTCTCCATCAGCACTAAATTAACTCTTCTTCTTCACATCAACACTGACTTTACTCCTCTTCACAACAGCACTGACTACACTCCTCCTCTTCACATCAGCACTGACTTCACTCCTCCTCTTCATATCAGCAAGTACTTTACTCCTCCTCTTCACATCAGCAGTGACTTCACTCCTCCTCTTCACATCAGCACTGACTTCAATCCTCATGTACACATCAGCACTTACTTCACTCATCTTCACAGCAGTAACGACTTCACTCCTCTTCACATCTGCACTGACTTCATTCCTCCTCTTCACTTCAGCACCGACTTGACACCTCTTCAATCAGCAGTGACTTCACTCCTCCTCTTCACATCAGCACTGACTTCAATCCTCATGTACACATCAGCACTTACTTCACTCATCTTCACAGCAGTAACAACTTCACTCCTCTTCACATCTGCACTGACTTCATTCCTCCTCTTCACATCAGCACCGACTTGACACCTCTTCACATCAGCAGCGAATTCACTCCTCCTCTTCACATCAGCACTGACTTCATTCCTCTTCACATGAGCACTGCCTTCTGTCCTCTTCACATCAGCACCGACTTCACTCCTCTTAACATCAGCACCCACATCACTACTCCTCTTCCCATCAGCACCGAATTCACTCCTCTTCACGTCAGCAACGATTTCACTCTTAGTCTTCACATCAGCACAGATATCACTGCTCATCTTCACATCCGCACTGACTTCACTCCTCCTCTACACATCAGCACTGACTTCACTACTCCTCTTCACCTCAGCACTGACATCACTCCTCTTCACATCAGCACTGACTTCACTCCTCCTCTTCACCTCAGCACTGAATTCACTCCTCCTCTTCACATCTGCACTGACTTCACTCCGCCTCTTCACTTCAGCACTGACTTCACTCCTCTTTACATCAGCACTGACTTCACTCCTCTTCACAACAGCACTGACTTCACACCACTCTCCATCAGCACAGATTTCACTCCTCTTCACATCAGCATTGAATTCACTCCTCCTCTTCACATCAGCACTGACTTCACTCCTCTTCACATCAGCACTGACTTCACTCCTCCTCTACACATCATCAATGACTTCACTCCTCCTCTTCACATCAGCACTGACTTCTCTCCAACACTTCACATCAGCATTGACTTCACTCCTCCACTCCACATCAGCACTGACTTCACACCTCCTCATCACATCAGCACTGACTTCACTCCTCGTCTTCACATCAGCACTGACTTCAATCCACCTCTTCACATCAGCAAAGACTTCACTATTCTTCACATCAGCACTGACTTCAATCCACCTCTACACAAAAGCACTGACTTCATAACTCTTCACATCAGCACTGACTTCATTCCACTTCACATCAGCACTGACATCACTCCTCCTCTTCACATCAGCACTGACTTCACTCCTCTTCACCTCAGCACTGACTTCACTCCTCATCTTCACATCAGCACTGACTTCACTCCTCTTCACATCAGAACTGATTTCACTCATCCTCTTTACGTCAGCACTGACTTCACTCCTCTTCACATCAGCACCGAATTAGTTCCCCCTCTTCAGATCAGCAATGACTTCACTTCTCATCTGCACATCAGCAGCGACTTCAATACTATTCACATCAGCACTGACTTCACTCCTCCTGTTCATGTCAACACTCTCTTCACTCCTCCTCTCCACATCAGCACTGACTTCACTCCTCCTCTTCACATCAGCCCTGACTTCGCTCCACTTCTTCACATCAGCACACACTTCATTCCTCTTTACATCAGCAATGACTTCACTACTCTTCACATCAGCACTGACCTCACTGCTCTTCAATTCAGCACAGACTTCACTCTTCTTCACATCAGCACTGACTTCACTACTCTTCACATCAGCACTGACTTCACTCCTCTTCTTCACATCAGCTGTGACTTCACTCCTGTTCTTCACATCAGCACCGACTTCACTCCTCTTAACATCAGCACCCACATCACTACTCCTCTTCCCATCAGCACCGAATTCACTCCTCTTCACGTCAGCAACGATTTCACTCTTAGTCTTCACATCAGCACAGATATCACTGCTCATCTTCACATCCGCACTGACTTCACTCCTCCTCTACACATCAGCACTGACTTCACTACTCCTCTTCACCTCAGCACTGACATCACTCCTCTTCACATCAGCACTGACTTCACTCCTCCTCTTCACCTCAGCACTGAATTCACTCCTCCTCTTCACATCTGCACTGACTTCACTCCGCCTCTTCACTTCAGCACTGACTTCACTCCTCTTTACATCAGCACTGACTTCACTCCTCTTCACAACAGCACTGACTTCACACCACTCTCCATCAGCACAGATTTCACTCCTCTTCACATCAGCATTGAATTCACTCCTCCTCTTCACATCAGCACTGACTTCACTCCTCTTCACATCAGCACTGACTTCACTCCTCCTCTACACATCATCAATGACTTCACTCCTCCTCTTCACATCAGCACTGACTTCTCTCCAACACTTCACATCAGCATTGACTTCACTCCTCCACTCCACATCAGCACTGACTTCACACCTCCTCATCACATCAGCACTGACTTCACTCCTCGTCTTCACATCAGCACTGACTTCAATCCACCTCTTCACATCAGCAAAGACTTCACTATTCTTCACATCAGCACTGACTTCAATCCACCTCTACACAAAAGCACTGACTTCATAACTCTTCACATCAGCACTGACTTCATTCCACTTCACATCAGCACTGACATCACTCCTCCTCTTCACATCAGCACTGACTTCACTCCTCTTCACCTCAGCACTGACTTCACTCCTCATCTTCACATCAGCACTGACTTCACTCCTCTTCACATCAGAACTGATTTCACTCATCCTCTTTACGTCAGCACTGACTTCACTCCTCTTCACATCAGCACCGAATTAGTTCCCCCTCTTCAGATCAGCAATGACTTCACTTCTCATCTGCACATCAGCAGCGACTTCAATACTATTCACATCAGCACTGACTTCACTCCTCCTGTTCATGTCAACACTCTCTTCACTCCTCCTCTCCACATCAGCACTGACTTCACTCCTCCTCTTCACATCAGCCCTGACTTCGCTCCACTTCTTCACATCAGCACACACTTCATTCCTCTTTACATCAGCAATGACTTCACTACTCTTCACATCAGCACTGACCTCACTGCTCTTCAATTCAGCACAGACTTCACTCTTCTTCACATCAGCACTGACTTCACTACTCTTCACATCAGCACTGACTTCACTCCTCTTCTTCACATCAGCTGTGACTTCACTCCTGTTCTTCACATCAGCACTGACTTCACTCCTCTTAACATCAGCATTGACTTTACTACTCCTCTTCAAATCAGCACTGACTTCACTCTTCCTATTCACATCGGCAATGACTTCACTCCTCTTCTTCACATCAACAATGACTTCACTCCTCTTCACATCAGCACTGACTTCACTCCTCCTCTTCATATCAGAAATTATTTCACTCCTCCTCTTCACATCAGCAGTGACTTCACTCCTCCTCTTCACATCAGCAGTGACTTCACTCCTCCTCTTCACATCAGCACCGACTTCACTCCTTTTCACATATGCACTGACTCACTCCTCCTCTTCACATCAGAACTGACTTCACTCCTCCTCTTCACATCAGAACTGACTTCACTCCTCCTCTTTACATCAGCACTGAATTTACTCCTGCTCTTCACGTCAGCACTCTGTTCACTTCGCCTCTGCCCATCAGCACCGACTTCAATCCTATTCACAATTGCACTGACTTCACTCCTCCTCTTCACATCTGCACTAACTTCACTCCTCCTCTTCACATCAGCACTGACTTCACTCCACTTCTTCACATCAGCACAGACTTCATTCCTCTTTACATCAGCACTGACTTCACTACTCTTCACATCAGCACTGACTTCACTCCACTTCTTCACATCAGCAGTGACTTCACTCCTCCTCTTCACATCAGCACTGACTTCTCTCCTCCTCTTCACATCAGCAATGACTTCACTCCTGTTCTTCACATCAGCATTGACTTCACTCCTCTTAACATCAGCACTGACTTCTCTCTTCTTCACATCAGCACTGACTTCACTCCTCTTAACATCAGCACTGACTTCACTCTTCTTCACATCAGCACTGACTTCACTACTCTTCACATCAGCACTGACTTCACTCCTCTTCTTCACATCAGCAGTGACTTCACTCCTCCTCTTCACATCAGCACTGACTTCTCTCCTCCTCTTCACATCAGCAATGACTTCACTCCTGTTCTTCACATCAGCACTGACTTCACTCCTCTTAACATCAGCACTGACGAAACTCCTCCTCTTCACATCAGCACTAACTTAACTCGTCCTCTCTCCATCAGCACTAAATTAACTCTTCTTCTTCACATCAACACTGACTTTACTCCTCTTCACAACAGCACTGACTACACTCCTCCTCTTCACATCAGCACTGACTTCACTCCTCCTCTTCATATCAGCAACTACTTTACTCCTCCTCTTCACATCAGCAGTGACTTCACTCCTCCTCTTCACATCAGCACTGACTTCAATCCTCATGTACACATCAGCACTTACTTCACTCATCTTCACAGCAGTAACGACTTCACTCCTCTTCACATCTGCACTGACTTCATTCCTCCTCTTCACTTCAGCACCGACTTGACACCTCTTCAATCAGCAATGACTTCACTCCTCCTCTTCACATCAGCACTGACTTCAATCCTCATGTACACATCAGCACTTACTTCACTCATCTTCACAGCAGTAACGACTTCACTCCTCTTCACATCTGCACTGACTTCATTCCTCCTCTTCACATCAGCACCGACTTGACACCTCTTCACATCAGCAGCGAATTCACTCCTCCTCTTCACATCAGCACTGACTTCATTCCTCTTCACATGAGCACTGCCTTCTGTCCTCTTCACATCAGCACCGACTTCACTCCTCTTAACATCAGCACCCACATCACTACTCCTCTTCCCATCAGCACCGAATTCACTCCTCTTCACGTCAGCAACGATTTCACTCTTAGTCTTCACATCAGCACAGATATCACTGCTCATCTTCACATCCGCACTGACTTCACTCCTCCTCTACACATCAGCACTGACTTCACTACTCCTCTTCACCTCAGCACTGACATCACTCCTCTTCACATCAGCACTGACTTCACTCCTCCTCTTCACCTCAGCACTGAATTCACTCCTCCTCTTCACATCTGCACTGACTTCACTCCGCCTCTTCACTTCAGCACTGACTTCACTCCTCTTAACATCAGCACTGACGAAACTCCTCCTCTTCACATCAGCACTAACTTAACTCGTCCTCTCTCCATCAGCACTAAATTAACTCTTCTTCTTCACATCAACACTGACTTTACTCCTCTTCACAACAGCACTGACTACACTCCTCCTCTTCACATCAGCACTGACTTCACTCCTCCTCTTCATATCAGCAACTACTTTACTCCTCCTCTTCACATCAGCAGTGACTTCACTCCTCCTCTTCACATCAGCACTGACTTCAATCCTCATGTACACATCAGCACTTACTTCACTCATCTTCACAGCAGTAACGACTTCACTCCTCTTCACATCTGCACTGACTTCATTCCTCCTCTTCACATCAGCACCGACTTGACACCTCTTCACATCAGCAGCGAATTCACTCCTCCTCTTCACATCAGCACTGACTTCATTCCTCTTCACATGAGCACTGCCTTCTGTCCTCTTCACATCAGCACCGACTTCACTCCTCTTAACATCAGCACCCACATCACTACTCCTCTTCCCATCAGCACCGAATTCACTCCTCTTCACGTCAGCAACGATTTCACTCTTAGTCTTCACATCAGCACAGATATCACTGCTCATCTTCACATCCGCACTGACTTCACTCCTCCTCTACACATCAGCACTGACTTCACTACTCCTCTTCACCTCAGCACTGACATCACTCCTCTTCACATCAGCACTGACTTCACTCCTCCTCTTCACCTCAGCACTGAATTCACTCCTCCTCTTCACATCTGCACTGACTTCACTCCGCCTCTTCACTTCAGCACTGACTTCACTCCTCTTTACATCAGCACTGACTTCACTCCTCTTCACAACAGCACTGACTTCACACCACTCTCCATCAGCACAGATTTCACTCCTCTTCACATCAGCATTGAATTCACTCCTCCTCTTCACATCAGCACTGACTTCACTCCTCTTCACATCAGCACTGACTTCACTCCTCCTCTACACATCATCAATGACTTCACTCCTCCTCTTCACATCAGCACTGACTTCTCTCCAACACTTCACATCAGCATTGACTTCACTCCTGCACTCCACATCAGCACTGACTTCACACCTCCTCATCACATCAGCACTGACTTCACTCCTCGTCTTCACATCAGCACTGACTTCAATCCACCTCTTCACATCAGCAAAGACTTCACTATTCTTCACATCAGCACTGACTTCAATCCACCTCTACACAAAAGCACTGACTTCATAACTCTTCACATCAGCACTGACTTCATTCCACTTCACATCAGCACTGACATCACTCCTCCTCTTCACATCAGCACTGACTTCACTCCTCCTCTTCACATCAGCACTGACTTCACTCCTCTTCACCTCAGCACTGACTTCACTCCTCATCTTCACATCAGCACTGACTTCACTCCTCTTCACATCAGAACTGATTTCACTCATCCTCTTTACGTCAGCACTGACTTCACTCCTCTTCACATCAGCACCGAATTAGTTCCCCCTCTTCAGATCAGCAATGACTTCACTTCTCATCTGCACATCAGCAGCGACTTCAATACTATTCACATCAGCACTGACTTCACTCCTCCTGTTCATGTCAACACTCTCTTCACTCCTCCTCTCCACATCAGCACTGACTTCACTCCTCCTCTTCACATCAGCCCTGACTTCGCTCCACTTCTTCACATCAGCACACACTTCATTCCTCTTTACATCAGCAATGACTTCACTACTCTTCACATCAGCACTGACCTCACTGCTCTTCAATTCAGCACAGACTTCACTCTTCTTCACATCAGCACTGACTTCACTACTCTTCACATCAGCACTGACTTCACTCCTCTTCTTCACATCAGCTGTGACTTCACTCCTGTTCTTCACATCAGCACTGACTTCACTCCTCTTAACATCAGCATTGACTTTACTACTCCTCTTCAAATCAGCACTGACTTCACTCTTCCTATTCACATCGGCAATGACTTCACTCCTCTTCTTCACATCAACAATGACTTCACTCCTCTTCACATCAGCACTGACTTCACTCCTCCTCTTCATATCAGAAATTATTTCACTCCTCCTCTTCACATCAGCAGTGACTTCACTCCTCCTCTTCACATCAGCAGTGACTTCACTCCTCCTCTTCACATCAGCACCGACTTCACTCCTTTTCACATATGCACTGACTCACTCCTCCTCTTCACATCAGAACTGACTTCACTCCTCCTCTTCACATCAGAACTGACTTCACTCCTGCTCTTTACATCAGCACTGAATTTACTCCTGCTCTTCACGTCAGCACTCTGTTCACTTCGCCTCTGCCCATCAGCACCGACTTCAATCCTATTCACAATTGCACTGACTTCACTCCTCCTCTTCACATCTGCACTAACTTCTCTCCTCCTCTTCACATCAGCACTGACTTCACTCCACTTCTTCACATCAGCACAGACTTCATTCCTCTTTACATCAGCACTGACTTCACTACTCTTCACATCAGCACTGACTTCACTCCACTTCTTCACATCAGCAGTGACTTCACTCCTCCTCTTCACATCAGCACTGACTTCTCTCCTCCTCTTCACATCAGCAATGACTTCACTCCTGTTCTTCACATCAGCATTGACTTCACTCCTCTTAACATCAGCACTGACTTCTCTCTTCTTCACATCAGCACTGACTTCACTCCTCTTAACATCAGCACTGACTTCACTCTTCTTCACATCAGCACTGACTTCACTACTCTTCACATCAGCACTGACTTCACTCCTCTTCTTCACATCAGCAGTGACTTCACTCCTCCTCTTCACATCAGCACTGACTTCTCTCCTCCTCTTCACATCAGCAATGACGTCACTCCTGTTCTTCACATCAGCACTGACTTCACTCCTCTTAACATCAGCACTGACGAAACTCCTCCTCTTCACATCAGCACTAACTTAACTCGTCCTCTCTCCATCAGCACTAAATTAACTCTTCTTCTTCACATCAACACTGACTTTACTCCTCTTCACAACAGCACTGACTACACTCCTCCTCTTCACATCAGCACTGACTTCACTCCTCCTCTTCATATCAGCAAGTACTTTACTCCTCCTCTTCACATCAGCAGTGACTTCACTCCTCCTCTTCACATTAGCACTGACTTCAATCCTCATGTACACATCAGCACTTACTTCACTCATCTTCACAGCAGTAACGACTTCACTCCTCTTCACATCTGCACTGACTTCATTCCTCCTCTTCACATCAGCACCGACTTGACACCTCTTCACATCAGCAGCGAATTCACTCCTCCTCTTCACATCAGCACTGACTTCATTCCTCTTCACATGAGCACTGCCTTCTGTCCTCTTCACATCAGCACCGACTTCACTCCTCTTAACATCAGCACCCACATCACTACTCCTCTTCCCATCAGCACCGAATTCACTCCTCTTCACGTCAGCAACGATTTCACTCTTAGTCTTCACATCAGCACAGATATCACTGCTCATCTTCACATCCGCACTGACTTCACTCCTCCTCTACACATCAGCACTGACTTCACTACTCCTCTTCACCTCAGCACTGACATCACTCCTCTTCACATCAGCACTGACTTCACTCTTCCTCTTCACATCAGCACTGACTTCACTCCTCTTCACATCAGAACTGACTTCACTCATCCTCTTTACATCAGCACTGACTTCACTCCTCTTCACATCAGCACCGAATTCATTCCTCCTCTACAGATCACCACTGACTTCTCTCCACCTCTCCACATCAGAACTGAAATCACTCCTCTTCACATCCGAACTGACTTGACTCATCGTCTTTACATCAGCACTGACTTCACTCCTCTTCACATCAGCACCAAATTCGTTCCTCCTCTTCACCTCAGCACTGACTTCACTCCTCTTCACATCAGCACTGACTTCACTCCTCCTCTTCACATCAGCACTGACGTCACTCCTCCTCTTCACATCAGCACTGACTTCACTCCTCTTCACATCAGAACTGATTTCTCTCATCCTCTTTACATCAGCACTGACTTCACTCCTCTTCACATCAGCACCGAATTCGTTCCTCCCTTACAGATCACCACTGACTTCTCTCCACCTCTCCACATCAGCACTGAAATCACTCCTCTTCACATCAGCACCGAATTCGTTCCTCCTCTTCAGATCAGCAATGACTTCACTTCTCCTCTGCACATCAGCAGCGACTTCAATAGTATTCACATCAGCACTGACTTCACTCCTCCTCTTCATTTCAGCACTGACTTCACTCCACTTCTTCACATCAGCACTGACTTCACTCCTCCTCTTCACATCAGCACTGACTTCACTCCACTTCTTCACATCAGCACAGACTTCATTCCTCTTTACATCATCACTGACATCACTACTCTTCACATCAGCACTGACCTCACTCCACTTCACATCAGCACTGACTTCACTCTTCTTAAAATCAGCACTGACTTCACTACTCGTCACATCAGCACTGACTTCACTCCTCTTCTTCACATCAGCAGTGACTTCACTCCAATTCTTCACATCAGCACTGACTTCTCTCCTCCTCTTCACATCAGCAATGACTTCACTCCTGTCCTTCACATCAGCACTGACTTCACTCCTCTTAACATCAGCACTGACTTCACTCTTCTTCACGTCAGCACTGACTTCACTCTTCTTCACGTCAGCACTGACTTCACTACTCTTCACATCAGCACTGACTTCACTCCTCCTCTTCACATCAGCACTAACTTCTCTCCTCCTCCTCACATCAGCAGTGACTTCACTCCTCCTCTTCACATCAGCACTGACTTCAATGCTCATGTACACATCAGCACTGACTTCACTATTCTTCACAGCAGTACCGACTTCACTCCTCTTCACATCAGCACCGACTTGACACCTCTTCACATCAGCACCAACTTCACTCCTTCCTCTTCACATCAGCACTGAATTCACTCCTCCTCTTCACATCAGCACTGACTTCATTCCTCTTCACATGAGCACTGCCTTCTCTCCTCTTCACATCAGCACCGACTTCACTCCTCTTAACATCAGCACCAACATCACTACTCCTCTTCCCATCAGCACCGAATTCACTCCTCTTCACATCAGCAGCAACTTCACTCTTCGTCTTCACATCAGCACTGATATCACTGCTCATCTTCACATCCGCACTGACTTCACTCCTCCTCTACACATCAGCACTGACTTCACTCATCCTCTTCACCTCAGCACTGACTTCACTCCTCCTCTTCACATCAGCACTGACATCACTCCTCCTCTTCACCGAGCACTGACTTCACTCCTCTTCATATCAGCACTCTTTTCACTCCTCCTCTCCACATCAGCACTGACTTCACTCCTCCTCTTCACATCAGCACTGACTTCACTCCTTTTCTTCACTTCAGCACAGACTTCATTCCTCTTTACATCAGCACTGATTTCACTACTCTTCACATCAGCACTGACCTCACTCCTCTTCACTTCAGCACTGACTTCACTCATCTTCACATCAGCACTGACTTCACTACTCTTCACATCAGCACTGACTTCGCTCCTCTTCTTCACATCAGCAGTGACTTCACTCCTCCTCTTCACATCAGCACTGACTTCTCTCCTCCTCTTCACATCAGCAATGACTTCACTCCTGTTGTTCACATCAGCACTGACTTCACTCCTCTTAACATCAGCACTGACTATACTCCTCCTCTTCACATCAGCACTAACTTAACTCGTCCTCTCTCCATCAGCACTAACTTAACTCTTCTTCACATCAACACTGACTTTACTCCGCTTCACATCAGCACTGACTTCACTCCTCCTCTTCACATCAGCAGTGACTTCACTCCTCCTCTTCACATCAGCACTGACTTCAATCCTCATGTACACATCAGCACTGACTTCACTCTTCTTCACAGCATTACCGACTTCACTCCTCTTCACAACAGCACCGACTTCACTCCTCCTCTTCACATCAGCACCGACTTCACTCCTCCTACACTCATCAGCATTGACATCACTCCTGTTCTTCACATCAGCACTGACTTCACTCCTCTCTCCATCAGCACTGACTTCACTCCTCTTCACATAAGCACTGACTTCAGTCGTCCTCTTCACATCAGCACTGATTCACTCCTCTATACATCAGCACTGTCTTCAATCCTCTCTCCATCAGCAATGATTTCACTCCTCTTCACATCAGCACTGACTTCACTCCGCCTCTTCACTTCAGCACTGACTTCACTCCTCTTTACATCAGCACTGACTTCACTCCTCTTCACAACAGCACTGACTTCACACCACTCTCCATCAGCACAGATTTCACTCCTCTTCACATCAGCATTGAATTCACTCCTCCTCTTCACATCAGCACTGACTTCACTCATCCTCTTCACCTCAGCACTGACTTCACTCCTCCTCTTCACATCAGCACTGACATCACTCCTCCTCTTCACCGAGCACTGACTTCACTCCTCTTCATATCAGCACTCTTTTCACTCCTCCTCTCCACATCAGCACTGACTTCACTCCTCCTCTTCACATCAGCACTGACTTCACTCCTTTTCTTCACTTCAGCACAGACTTCATTCCTCTTTACATCAGCACTGATTTCACTACTCTTCACATCAGCACTGACCTCACTCCTCTTCACTTCAGCACTGACTTCACTCATCTTCACATCAGCACTGACTTCACTACTCTTCACATCAGCACTGACTTCACTCCTCTTCTTCACATCAGCAGTGACTTCACTCCTCCTCTTCACATCAGCACTGACTTCTCTCCTCCTCTTCACATCAGCAATGACTTCACTCCTGTTGTTCACATCAGCACTGACTTCACTCCTCTTAACATCAGCACTGACTATACTCCTCCTCTTCACATCAGCACTAACTTAACTCGTCCTCTCTCCATCAGCACTAACTTAACTCTTCTTCACATCAACACTGACTTTACTCCGCTTCACATCAGCACTGACTTCACTCCTCCTCTTCACATCAGCACTGACTTCACTCCTCCTCTTCATATCAACAAGTACTTCACTCCTCCTCTTCACATCAGCAGTGACTTCACTCCTCCTCTTCACATCAGCACTGACTTCAATCCTCATGTACACATCAGCACTGACTTCACTCTTCTTCACAGCATTACCGACTTCACTCCTCTTCACAACAGCACCGACTTCACTCCTCCTCTTCACATCAGCACCGACTTCACTCCTCCTACACTCATCAGCATTGACATCACTCCTGTTCTTCACATCAGCACTGACTTCACTCCTCTCTCCATCAGCACTGACTTCACTCCTCTTCACATAAGCACTGACTTCAGTCGTCCTCTTCACATCAGCACTGATTCACTCCTCTATACATCAGCACTGTCTTCAATCCTCTCTCCATCAGCAATGATTTCACTCCTCTTCACATCAGCACTGACTTCACTCCGCCTCTTCACTTCAGCACTGACTTCACTCCTCTTTACATCAGCACTGACTTCACTCCTCTTCACAACAGCACTGACTTCACACCACTCTCCATCAGCACAGATTTCACTCCTCTTCACATCAGCATTGAATTCACTCCTCCTCTTCACATCAGCACTGACTTCACTCCTCTTCACATCAGCACTGACTTCACTCCTCCTCTACACATCATCAATGACTTCACTCCTCCTCTTCACATCAGCACTGACTTCTCTCCAACACTTCACATCAGCATTGACTTCACTCCTCCACTCCACATCAGCACTGACTTCACACCTCCTCATCACATCAGCACTGACTTCACTCCTCGTCTTCACATCAGCACTGACTTCAATCCACCTCTTCACATCAGCAAAGACTTCACTATTCTTCACATCAGCACTGACTTCAATCCACCTCTACACAAAAGCACTGACTTCATAACTCTTCACATCAGCACTGACTTCATTCCACTTCACATCAGCACTGACATCACTCCTCTTCACATCAGCACTGACTTCACTCCTCCTCTTCACCTCAGCACTGACTTCACTCCTCCTCTTCACATGAGCACTGACTTCACTCCTCCTCTTCACATCAGCACTGACTTCACTCCTCTTCACCTCAGCACTGACTTCACTCCTCATCTTCACATCAGCACTGACTTCACTCCTCTAAACATCAGAACTGATTTCACTCATCCTCTTTACGTCAGCACTGACTTCACTCCTCTTCACATCAGCACCGGATTCATTCCTCCTCTTCAGATCACCACTGACTTCTCTCCACCTCTTCACATCAGCACTGAAATCACTCCTCTTCACATCCGAACTAACTTGACGCATCCGCTTTACAACAGCACTGACTTCACTCCTCTTCACATCAGCACCGAATTAGTTCCCCCTCTTCAGATCAGCAATGACTTCACTTCTCATCTGCACATCAGCAGCGACTTCAATACTATTCACATCAGCACTGACTTCACTCCTCCTGTTCATCTCAACACTCTCTTCACTCCTCCTCTCCACATCAGCACTGACTTCACTCCTCATCTTCACATCAGCCCTGACTTTGCTCCACTTCTTCACATCAGCACACACTTCATTCCTATTTACATCAGCAATGACTTCACTACTCTTCACATCAGCACTGACCTCACTCCTCTTCAATTCAGCACTGACTTCACTCTTCTTCACATCAGCACTGACTTCACTACTCTTCACATCAGCACTGACTTCACTCCTCTTCTTCAATTCAGCTGTGACTTCACTCCTGTTCTTCACATCAGCACTGACTTCACTCCTCTTAACATCAGCATTGACTTTACTACTCCTCTTCAAATCAGCACTGACTTCACTCTTCCTATTCACATCGGCAATGACTTCACTCCTCTTCTTCACATCAACAATGCCTTCACTCCTCTTCACATCAGCACTGACTTCACTCCTCCTCTTCTTATCAGAAATTATTTCACTCCTCCTCTTCACATCAGCAGTGACTTCACTCCTCCTCTTCACATCAGCACCGACTTCACTCCTTTTCACATATGCACTGACTCACTCCTCCTCTTCACATCAGAACTAACTTCACTCCTCCTCTTCACATCAGAACTGACTTCACTACTCCTCTTTACATCAGCACTGAATTTACTCCTGCTCTTCACGTCAGCACTCTGTTCACTTCGCCTCTGCCCATCAGCACCGACTTCAATCCTATTCACAATTGCACTGACTTCACTCCTCCTCTTCACATCAGCACTAACTTCACTCCTCCTCTTCACATCAGCACTGACTTCACTCCACTTCTTCACATCAGCACAGACTTCATTCCTCTTTACATCAGCACTGACTTCACTACTCTTCACATCAGCACTGACTTCACTCCACTTCTTCACATCAGCAGTGACTTCACTCCTCCTCTTCACATCAGCACTGACTTCTCTCCTCCTCTTCACATCAGCAATGACTTCACTCCTGTTCTTCACATCAGCATTGACTTCACTCCTCTTAACATCAGCACTGACGATACTCCTCCTCTTCACATCAGCACTAACTTAACTCGTCCTCTCTCCAACAGCACTAAATTAACTCTTCTTCTTCACATCAACACTGTCTTTACTCCTCTTCACAACAGCACTGACTACACTCCTCCTCTTCATATCAGCACTGACTTCACTCCTCCTCTTCATATCAGCAAGTACTTTACTCCTCCTCTTCACATCCGCAGTGACTTCACTGCTCCTCTTCACATCAGCACTGACTTCAATCCTCATGTACACATCAGCACTTACTTCACTCATCTTCACAGCAGTAACGACTTCACTCCTCTTCACATCTGCACTGACTTCATTCCTCCTCTTCACATCAGCACCGACTTGACACATCTTCACATCAGCAGCGACTTCACTCCTCCTCTTCACATCATGACTGACTTCATTCCTCTTCACATGAGCACTGACTTCACTCCTCTTAACATCAGCAATGAAATCACTCCTCTTCACATCCGAACTAACTTGATTCATCCTCTTTACATCAGCACTGACTTCACTCCTCTTCACATCAGCACCGAATTCGTTCCTCCACTTCAGATCAGCAATGACTTCACTTCTCCTCTGCACATCAGCAGCGACATCAATACTATTCACATCAGCACTGACTTCACTCCTCCTGTTCATATCAACACTCTCTTCACTCCTCCTCTCCACATCAGCACTGACTTCACTCCTCCTCTTCACTTCAGCACTGATTTCACTCCTCTTCACATCAGCACTGACTTCACTCCTCTTCACAACAGCAAAGACTTCACACCACTCTCCATCAGCACAGATTTCACTCCTCTTCAGATCAGCACTGACTTCACTCCTCCTCTTCATATCAGCAAGTACTTTACTCCTCCTCTTCACATCCGCAGTGACTTCACTGCTCCTCTTCACATCAGCACTGACTTCAATCCTCATGTACACATCAGCACTTACTTCACTCATCTTCACAGCAGTAACGACTTCACTCCTCTTCACATCTGCACTGACTTCATTCCTCCTCTTCACATCAGCACCGACTTGACACATCTTCACATCAGCAGCGACTTCACTCCTCCTCTTCACATCATGACTGACTTCATTCCTCTTCACATGAGCACTGACTTCACTCCTCTTAACATCAGCAATGAAATCACTCCTCTTCACATCCGAACTAACTTGATTCATCCTCTTTACATCAGCACTGACTTCACTCCTCTTCACATCAGCACCGAATTCGTTCCTCCACTTCAGATCAGCAATGACTTCACTTCTCCTCTGCACATCAGCAGCGACATCAATACTATTCACATCAGCACTGACTTCACTCCTCCTGTTCATATCAACACTCTCTTCACTCCTCCTCTCCACATCAGCACTGACTTCACTCCTCCTCTTCACTTCAGCACTGATTTCACTCCTCTTCACATCAGCACTGACTTCACTCCTCTTCACAACAGCAAAGACTTCACACCACTCTCCATCAGCACAGATTTCACTCCTCTTCAGATCAGCACTGACTTCACTCCTCCTCTTCACATCAGCACTGACTTCAATCCTCCTCTTCACGTCAGCAGCGACTTCACTCCTCTTCACAACAGCACCGACTTCACTCCTCCTCTTCACATCAGCACTGACTTCACTCCGCCTACACTCATCAGCAATGACTTCACTCCTGTTCTTCACATCTGCACTGACGTCACTTGTCCTCTTCATATCAGCAATTAGTTCACTCCTCCTCTTCACATCAGCAATGACTTCACTCCTCCTCTTTACATCAGCACCGACTTCAAAGCTCTTTACATCAACACCGACTTCACTCCTCTTCACATCAGCACTGATTTCACTCCTCCTCTTCACATCAGCACTGACTTCACTCCTCCTCTTCACATCAGCAATGACTTCACTCTTCTTCACATCAGCAACGACTTCACTCCTCTTCACATCAGAACCAATATCATTCCTCCTCTTCACATCAGCACCAAATTCACTCCACTTCTCATCAGCACTGAACTCACACCACCACTTCACATCAGCACTGACTTCACTCCTCTTCACATCAGCGCTGACTTCACCACTCTTCACATCAGCACTGACTTCACTCCTCTTTTTCACATCAGCTGTGACTTCACTCCTCCTCTTCACATCAGCACTGACTTCTCTCCTCCACATCAGCAATGACTTCACTCCTGTTCTTCACATCAGCATTGACTTCACTCCTCTCTCCATCAGCACTGACTTCACTCCTCTTCACATAAGCACTGACTTCAGTCGTCCTCTTCACATCAGCACTGATTCACTCCTCTATACATCAGCACTGACTTTAATCCTCTCTCCATCAGCAATGATTTCACTCCTCTTCACATCAGCGCTGACTTCACTCCTCCTTTTCACTTCAGCACTGAATTCACTCCTCTTCACATCAGCACTGACTTCACTCCTCTTCACAACAGCACTGACTTCACTACACTTCACATCAGCACTGACTTCACTCCTCTTTTTCACATCAGCATTGACTTCACTCCTCCTCTTCACATCAGCACTGACCTCTCTCCTCCTCTTCACATCAGCAATGACTTCACTCCTGTTCTTCACATCAGCACTGACTTCACTCCTCTTAACATCAGCACTGACTTCACTCTTCTTCACGTCAGCACTGACTTCACTACTCTTCACATCAGCACTGACTTCACTCCTCCTCTTCACATCAGCACTAATTTCTCTCCTCCTCCTCACATCAGCAGTGACTTCACTCCTCCTCTTCACATCAGCACTGACTTCAATGCTCATGTACACATCAGCACTGACTTCACTATTCTTCACAGCAGTACCGACTTCACTCCTCTTCACATCAGCACCGACTTGACACCTCTTCACATCAGCACCAACTTCACTCCTTCCTCTTCACATCAGCACTGAATTCACTCCTCCTCTTCACATCAGCACTGACTTCATTCCTCTTCACATGAGCACTGCCTTCTCTCCTCTTCACATCAGCACCGACTTCACTCCTCTTAACATCAGCACCAACATCACTACTCCTCTTCCCATCAGCACCGAATTCACTCCTCTTCACATCAGCAGCAACTTCACTCTTCGTCTTCACATCAGCACTGATATCACTGCTCATCTTCACATCCGCACTGACTTCACTCCTCCTCTACACATCAGCACTGACTTCACTCATCCTCTTCACCTCAGCACTGACTTCACTCCTCCTCTTCACATCAGCACTGACATCACTCCTCCTCTTCACCGAGCACTGACTTCACTCCTCTTCATATCAGCACTCTTTTCACTCCTCCTCTCCACATCAGCACTGACTTCACTCCTCCTCTTCACATCAGCACTGACTTCACTCCTTTTCTTCACTTCAGCACAGACTTCATTCCTCTTTACATCAGCACTGATTTCACTACTCTTCACATCAGCACTGACCTCACTCCTCTTCACTTCAGCACTGACTTCACTCATCTTCACATCAGCACTGACTTCACTCCTCTTCACATCAGAACTGACTTCACTCATCCTCTTTACATCAGCACTGACTTCACTCCTCTTCACATCAGCACCGAATTCGTTCCTCCTCTACAGATCACCACTGACTTCTCTCCACCTCTCCACATCAGAACTGAAATCACTCCTCTTCACATCCGAACTGACTTGACTCATCGTCTTTACATCAGCACTGACTTCACTCCTCTTCACATCAGCACCAAATTCGTTCCTCCTCTTCACCTCAGCACTGACTTCACTCCTCTTCACATCAGCACTGACTTCACTCCTCCTCTTCACATCAGCACTGACGTCACTCCTCCTCTTCACATCAGCACTGACTTCACTCCTCTTCACATCAGAACTGATTTCTCTCATCCTCTTTACATCAGCACTGACTTCACTCCTCTTCACATCAGCACCGAATTCGTTCCTCCCTTACAGATCACCACTGACTTCTCTCCACCTCTCCACATCAGCACTGAAATCACTCCTCTTCACATCAGCACCGAATTCGTTCCTCCTCTTCAGATCAGCAATGACTTCACTTCTCCTCTGCAAATCAGCAGCGACTTCAATAGTATTCACATCAGCACTGACTTCACTCCTCCTCTTCATTTCAGCACTGACTTCACTCCACTTCTTCACATCAGCACTGACTTCACTCCTCCTCTTCACATCACCACTGACTTCTCTCCACCTCTCCACATCAGAACTGAAATCACTCCTCTTCACATCCGAACTGACTTGACTCATCGTCTTTACATCAGCACAGACTTCATTCCTCTTTACATCAGCACTGACTTCACTCCTCTTCACATCAGCACTGACTTCACTCCACTTCTTCACATCAGCAGTGACTTCACTCCTCCTCTTCACATCAGCACTGACTTCTCTCCTCCTCTTCACATCAGCAATGACTTCACTCCTGTTCTTCACATCAGCATTGACTTCACTCCTCTTAACATCAGCACTGACTTCTCTCTTCTTCACATCAGCACTGACTTCACTCCTCATAACATCAGCACTGACTTCACTCTTCTTCACATCAGCACTGACTTCACTACTCTTCACATCAGCACTGACTTCACTCCTCTTCTTCACATCAGCAGTGACTTCACTCCTCCTCTTCACATCAGCACTGACTTCTCTCCTCCTCTTCACATCAGCAATGACTTCACTCCTGTTCTTCACATCAGCACTGACTTCACTCCTCTTAACATCAGCACTGACGAAACTCCTCCTCTTCACATCAGCACTAACTTAACTCGTCCTCTCTCCATCAGCACTAAATTAACTCTTCTTCTTCACATCAACACTGACTTTACTCCTCTTCACAACAGCACTGACTACACTCCTCCTCTTCACATCAGCACTGACTTCACTCCTCCTCTTCATATCAGCAAGTACTTTACTCCTCCTCTTCACATCAGCAGTGACTTCACTCCTCCTCTTCACATCAGCACTGACTTCAATCCTCATGTACACATCAGCACTTACTTCACTCATCTTCACAGCAGTAACGACTTCACTCCTCTTCACATCTGCACTGACTTCATTCCTCCTCTTCACTTCAGCACCGACTTGACACCTCTTCAATCAGCAGTGACTTCACTCCTCCTCTTCACATCAGCACTGACTTCAATCCTCATGTACACATCAGCTCTTACTTCACTCATCTTCACAGCAGTAACGACTTCACTCCTCTTCACATCTGCACTGACTTCATTCCTCCTCTTCACATCAGCACCGACTTGACACCTCTTCACATCAGCAGCGAATTCACTCCTCCTCTTCACATCAGCACTGACTTCATTCCTCTTCACATGAGCACTGCCTTCTGTCCTCTTCACATCAGCACCGACTTCACTCCTCTTAACATCAGCACCCACATCACTACTCCTCTTCCCATCAGCACCGAATTCACTCCTCTTCACGTCAGCAACGATTTCACTCTTAGTCTTCACATCAGCACAGATATCACTGCTCATCTTCACATCCGCACTGACTTCACTCCTCCTCTACACATCAGCACTGACTTCACTACTCCTCTTCACCTCAGCACTGACATCACTCCTCTTCACATCAGCACTGACTTCACTCCTCCTCTTCACCTCAGCACTGAATTCACTCCTCCTCTTCACATCTGCACTGACTTCACTCCTCCTCTTCACCTCAGCACTGACATCACTCCTCTTCACATCAGCACTGACTTCACTCTTCCTCTTCACATCAGCACTGACTTCACTCCTCTTCACATCAGAACTGACTTCACTCATCCTCTTTACATCAGCACTGACTTCACTCCTCTTCACATCAGCACCGAATTCGTTCCTCCTCTACAGATCACCACTGACTTCTCTCCACCTCTCCACATCAGAACTGAAATCACTCCTCTTCACATCCGAACTGACTTGACTCATCGTCTTTACATCAGCACTGACTTCACTCCTCTTCACATCAGCACCAAATTCGTTCCTCCTCTTCACCTCAGCACTGACTTCACTCCTCTTCACATCAGCACTGACTTCACTCCTCCTCTTCACATCAGCACTGACGTCACTCCTCCTCTTCACATCAGCACTGACTTCACTCCTCTTCACATCAGAACTGATTTCTCTCATCCTCTTTACATCAGCACTGACTTCACTCCTCTTCACATCAGCACCGAATTCGTTCCTCCCTTACAGATCACCACTGACTTCTCTCCACCTCTCCACATCAGCACTGAAATCACTCCTCTTCACATCAGCACCGAATTCGTTCCTCCTCTTCAGATCAGCAATGACTTCACTTCTCCTCTGCAAATCAGCAGCGACTTCAATAGTATTCACATCAGCACTGACTTCATTCCTCCTCTTCATTTCAGCACTGACTTCACTCCACTTCTTCACATCAGCACTGACTTCACTCCTCCTCTTCACATCAGCACTGACTTCACTCCACTTCTTCACATCAGCACAGACTTCATTCCTCTTTACATCATCACTGACATCACTACTCTTCACATCAGCACTGACCTCACTCCACTTCACATCAGCACTGACTTCACTCTTCTTAAAATCAGCACTGACTTCACTACTCTTCACATCAGCACTGACTTCACTCCTCTTCTTCACATCAGCAGTGACTTCACTCCAATTCTTCACATCAGCACTGACTTCTCTCCTCCTCTTCACATCAGCAATGACTTCACTCCTGTTCTTCACATCAGCACTGACTTCACTCCTCTTAACATCAGCACTGACTTCACTCTTCCTCACGTCAGCACTGACTTCACTCTTCTTCACGTCAGCACTGACTTCACTACTCTTCACATCAGCACTGACTTCACTCCTCCTCTTCACATCAGCACTAATTTCTCTCCTCCTCCTCACATCAGCAGTGACTTCACTCCTCCTCTTCACATCAGCACTGACTTCAATGCTCATGTACACATCAGCACTGACTTCACTATTCTTCACAGCAGTACCGACTTCACTCCTCTTCACATCAGCACCGACTTGACACCTCTTCACATCAGCACCAACTTCACTCCTTCCTCTTCACATCAGCACTGAATTCACTCCTCCTCTTCACATCAGCACTGACTTCATTCCTCTTCACATGAGCACTGCCTTCTCTCCTCTTCACATCAGCACCGACTTCACTCCTCTTAACATCAGCACCAACATCACTACTCCTCTTCCCATCAGCACCGAATTCACTCCTCTTCACATCAGCAGCAACTTCACTCTTCGTCTTCACATCAGCACTGATATCACTGCTCATCTTCACATCCGCACTGACTTCACTCCTCCTCTACACATCAGCACTCTTTTCACTCCTCCTCTCCACATCAGCACTGACTTCACTCCTCCTCTTCACATCAGCACTGACTTCACTCCTTTTCTTCACTTCAGCACAGACTTCATTCCTCTTTACATCAGCACTGATTTCACTACTCTTCACATCAGCACTGACCTCACTCCTCTTCACTTCAGCACTGACTTCACTCATCTTCACATCAGCACTGACTTCACTACTCTTCACATCAGCACTGACTTCGCTCCTCTTCTTCACATCAGCAGTGACTTCACTCCTCCTCTTCACATCAGCACTGACTTCTCTCCTCCTCTTCACATCAGCAATGACTTCACTCCTGTTGTTCACATCAGCACTGACTTCACTCCTCTTAACATCAGCACTGACTATACTCCTCCTCTTCACATCAGCACTAACTTAACTCGTCCTCTCTCCATCAGCACTAACTTAACTCTTCTTCACATCAACACTGACTTTACTCCGCTTCACATCAGCACTGACTTCACTCCTCCTCTTCACATCAGCACTGACTTCACTCCTCCTCTTCATATCAACAAGTACTTCACTCCTCCTCTTCACATCAGCAGTGACTTCACTCCTCCTCTTCACATCAGCACTGACTTCAATCCTCATGTACACATCAGCACTGACTTCACTCTTCTTCACAGCATTACCGACTTCACTCCTCTTCACAACAGCACCGACGTCACTCCTCCTCTTCACATCAGCACCGACTTCACTCCTCCTACACTCATCAGCATTGACATCACTCCTGTTCTTCACATCAGCACTGACTTCACTCCTCTCTCCATCAGCACTGACTTCACTCCTCTTCACATAAGCACTGACTTCAGTCGTCCTCTTCACATCAGCACTGATTCACTCCTCTATACATCAGCACTGTCTTCAATCCTCTCTCCATCAGCAATGATTTCACTCCTCTTCACATCAGCACTGACTTCACTCCGCCTCTTCACTTCAGCACTGACTTCACTCCTCTTTACATCAGCACTGACTTCACTCCTCTTCACAACAGCACTGACTTCACACCACTCTCCATCAGCACAGATTTCACTCCTCTTCACATCAGCATTGAATTCACTCCTCCTCTTCACATCAGCACTGACTTCACTCCTCTTCACATCAGCACTGACTTCACTCCTCTTAACATCAGCACTGACTTCACTCTTCCTCACGTCAGCACTGACTTCACTCTTCTTCACGTCAGCACTGACTTCACTACTCTTCACATCAGCACTGACTTCACTCCTCCTCTTCACATCAGCACTAATTTCTCTCCTCCTCCTCACATCAGCAGTGACTTCACTCCTCCTCTTCACATCAGCACTGACTTCAATGCTCATGTACACATCAGCACTGACTTCACTATTCTTCACAGCAGTACCGACTTCACTCCTCTTCACATCAGCACCGACTTGACACCTCTTCACATCAGCACCAACTTCACTCCTTCCTCTTCACATCAGCACTGAATTCACTCCTCCTCTTCACATCAGCACTGACTTCATTCCTCTTCACATGAGCACTGCCTTCTCTCCTCTTCACATCAGCACCGACTTCACTCCTCTTAACATCAGCACCAACATCACTACTCCTCTTCCCATCAGCACCGAATTCACTCCTCTTCACATCAGCAGCAACTTCACTCTTCGTCTTCACATCAGCACTGATATCACTGCTCATCTTCACATCCGCACTGACTTCACTCCTCCTCTACACATCAGCACTCTTTTCACTCCTCCTCTCCACATCAGCACTGACTTCACTCCTCCTCTTCACATCAGCACTGACTTCACTCCTTTTCTTCACTTCAGCACAGACTTCATTCCTCTTTACATCAGCACTGATTTCACTACTCTTCACATCAGCACTGACCTCACTCCTCTTCACTTCAGCACTGACTTCACTCATCTTCACATCAGCACTGACTTCACTACTCTTCACATCAGCACTGACTTCGCTCCTCTTCTTCACATCAGCAGTGACTTCACTCCTCCTCTTCACATCAGCACTGACTTCTCTCCTCCTCTTCACATCAGCAATGACTTCACTCCTGTTGTTCACATCAGCACTGACTTCACTCCTCTTAACATCAGCACTGACTATACTCCTCCTCTTCACATCAGCACTAACTTAACTCGTCCTCTCTCCATCAGCACTAACTTAACTCTTCTTCACATCAACACTGACTTTACTCCGCTTCACATCAGCACTGACTTCACTCCTCCTCTTCACATCAGCACTGACTTCACTCCTCCTCTTCATATCAACAAGTACTTCACTCCTCCTCTTCACATCAGCAGTGACTTCACTCCTCCTCTTCACATCAGCACTGACTTCAATCCTCATGTACACATCAGCACTGACTTCACTCTTCTTCACAGCATTACCGACTTCACTCCTCTTCACAACAGCACCGACGTCACTCCTCCTCTTCACATCAGCACCGACTTCACTCCTCCTACACTCATCAGCATTGACATCACTCCTGTTCTTCACATCAGCACTGACTTCACTCCTCTCTCCATCAGCACTGACTTCACTCCTCTTCACATAAGCACTGACTTCAGTCGTCCTCTTCACATCAGCACTGATTCACTCCTCTATACATCAGCACTGTCTTCAATCCTCTCTCCATCAGCAATGATTTCACTCCTCTTCACATCAGCACTGACTTCACTCCGCCTCTTCACTTCAGCACTGACTTCACTCCTCTTTACATCAGCACTGACTTCACTCCTCTTCACAACAGCACTGACTTCACACCACTCTCCATCAGCACAGATTTCACTCCTCTTCACATCAGCATTGAATTCACTCCTCCTCTTCACATCAGCACTGACTTCACTCCTCTTCACATCAGCACTGACTTCACTCCTCCTCTACACATCATCAATGACTTCACTCCTCCTCTTCACATCAGCACTGACTTCTCTCCAACACTTCACATCAGCATTGACTTCACTCCTCCACTTCATATCAGAAATTATTTCACTCCTCCTCTTCACATCAGCAGTGACTTCACTCCTCCTCTTCACATCAGCAGTGACTTCACTCCTCCTCTTCACATCAGCACCGACTTCACTCCTTTTCACATATGCACTGACTCACTCCTCCTCTTCACATCAGAACTGACTTCACTCCTCCTCTTCACATCAGAACTGACTTCACTCCTCCTCTTTACATCAGCACTGAATTTACTCCTGCTCTTCACGTCAGCACTCTGTTCACTTCGCCTCTGCCCATCAGCACCGACTTCAATCCTATTCACAATTGCACTGACTTCACTCCTCCTCTTCACATCTGCACTAACTTCACTCCTCCTCTTCACATCAGCACTGACTTCACTCCACTTCTTCACATCAGCACAGACTTCATTCCTCTTTACATCAGCACTGACTTCACTACTCTTCACATCAGCACTGACTTCACTCCACTTCTTCACATCAGCAGTGACTTCACTCCTCCTCTTCACATCAGCACTGACTTCTCTCCTCCTCTTCACATCAGCAATGACTTCACTCCTGTTCTTCACATCAGCATTGACTTCACTCCTCTTAACATCAGCACTGACTTCTCTCTTCTTCACATCAGCACTGACTTCACTCCTCTTAACATCAGCACTGACTTCACTCTTCTTCACATCAGCACTGACTTCACTACTCTTCACATCAGCACTGACTTCACTCCTCTTCTTCACATCAGCAGTGACTTCACTCCTCCTCTTCACATCAGCACTGACTTCTCTCCTCCTCTTCACATCAGCAATGACTTCACTCCTGTTCTTCACATCAGCACTGACTTCACTCCTCTTAACATCAGCACTGACGAAACTCCTCCTCTTCACATCAGCACTAACTTAACTCGTCCTCTCTCCATCAGCACTAAATTAACTCTTCTTCTTCACATCAACACTGACTTTACTCCTCTTCACAACAGCACTGACTACACTCCTCCTCTTCACAACAGCACTGACTTCACTCCTCCTCTTCATATCAGCAAGTACTTTACTCCTCCTCTTCACATCAGCAGTGACTTCACTCCTCCTCTTCACATCAGCACTGACTTCAATCCTCATGTACACATCAGCACTTACTTCACTCATCTTCACAGCAGTAACGACTTCACTCCTCTTCACATCTGCACTGACTTCATTCCTCCTCTTCACTTCAGCACCGACTTGACACCTCTTCAATCAGCAGTGACTTCACTCCTCCTCTTCACATCAGCACTGACTTCAATCCTCATGTACACATCAGCACTTACTTCACTCATCTTCACAGCAGTAACGACTTCACTTCTCTTCACATCTGCACTGACTTCATTCCTCCTCTTCACATCAGCACCGACTTGACACCTCTTCACATCAGCAGCGAATTCACTCCTCCTCTTCACATCAGCACTGACTTCATTCCTCTTCACATGAGCACTGCCTTCTGTCCTCTTCACATCAGCACCGACTTCACTCCTCTTAACATCAGCACCCACATCACTACTCCTCTTCCCATCAGCACCGAATTCACTCCTCTTCACGTCAGCAACGATTTCACTCTTAGTCTTCACATCAGCACAGATATCACTGCTCATCTTCACATCCGCACTGACTTCACTCCTCCTCTACACATCAGCACTGACTTCACTACTCCTCTTCACCTCAGCACTGACATCACTCCTCTTCACATCAGCACTGACTTCACTCCTCCTCTTCACCTCAGCACTGAATTCACTCCTCCTCTTCACATCTGCACTGACTTCACTCCTCCTCTTCACCTCAGCACTGACATCACTCCTCTTCACATCAGCACTGACTTCACTCTTCCTCTTCACATCAGCACTGACTTCACTCCTCTTCACATCAGAACTGACTTCACTCATCCTCTTTACATCAGCACTGACTTCACTCCTCTTCACATCAGCACCGAATTCGTTCCTCCTCTACAGATCACCACTGACTTCTCTCCACCTCTCCACATCAGAACTGAAATCACTCCTCTTCACATCCGAACTGACTTGACTCATCGTCTTTACATCAGCACTGACTTCACTCCTCTTCACATCAGCACCAAATTCGTTCCTCCTCTTCACCTCAGCACTGACTTCACTCCTCTTCACATCAGCACTGACTTCACTCCTCCTCTTCACATCAGCACTGACGTCACTCCTCCTCTTCACATCAGCACTGACTTCACTCCTCTTCACATCAGAACTGATTTCTCTCATCCTCTTTACATCAGCACTGACTTCACTCCTCTTCACATCAGCACCGAATTCGTTCCTCCCTTACAGATCACCACTGACTTCTCTCCACCTCTCCACATCAGCACTGAAATCACTCCTCTTCACATCAGCACCGAATTCGTTCCTCCTCTTCAGATCAGCAATGACTTCACTTCTCCTCTGCAAATCAGCAGCGACTTCAATAGTATTCACATCAGCACTGACTTCACTCCTCCTCTTCATTTCAGCACTGACTTCACTCCACTTCTTCACATCAGCACTGACTTCACTCCTCCTCTTCACATCAGCACTGACTTCACTCCACTTCTTCACATCAGCACAGACTTCATTCCTCTTTACATCATCACTGACATCACTACTCTTCACATCAGCACTGACCTCACTCCACTTCACATCAGCACTGACTTCACTCTTCTTAAAATCAGCACTGACTTCACTACTCTTCACATCAGCACTGACTTCACTCCTCTTCTTCACATCAGCAGTGACTTCACTCCAATTCTTCACATCAGCACTGACTTCTCTCCTCCTCTTCACATCAGCAATGACTTCACTCCTGTTCTTCACATCAGCACTGACTTCACTCCTCTTAACATCAGCACTGACTTCACTCTTCTTCACGTCAGCACTGACTTCACTCTTCTTCACGTCAGCACTGACTTCACTACTCTTCACATCAGCACTGACTTCACTCCTCCTCTTCACATCAGCACTAACTTCTCTCCTCCTCCTCACATCAGCAGTGATTTCACTCCTCCTCTTCACATCAGCACTGACTTCAATGCTCATGTACACATCAGCACTGACTTCACTATTCTTCACAGCAGTACCGACTTCACTCCTCTTCACATCAGCACCGACTTGACACCTCTTCACATCAGCACCAACTTCACTCCTTCCTCTTCACATCAGCACTGAATTCACTCCTCCTCTTCACATCAGCACTGACTTCATTCCTCTTCACATGAGCACTGCCTTCTCTCCTCTTCACATCAGCACCGACTTCACTCCTCTTAACATCAGCACCAACATCACTACTCCTCTTCCCATCAGCACCGAATTCACTCCTCTTCACATCAGCAGCAACTTCACTCTTCGTCTTCACATCAGCACTGATATCACTGCTCATCTTCACATCCGCACTGACTTCACTCCTCCTCTACACATCAGCACTGACTTCACTCATCCTCTTCACCTCAGCACTGACTTCACTCCTCCTCTTCACATCAGCACTGACATCACTCCTCCTCTTCACCGAGCACTGACTTCACTCCTCTTCATATCAGCACTCTTTTCACTCCTCCTCTCCACATCAGCACTGACTTCACTCCTCCTCTTCACATCAGCACTGACTTCACTCCTTTTCTTCACTTCAGCACAGACTTCATTCCTCTTTACATCAGCACTGATTTCACTACTCTTCACATCAGCACTGACCTCACTCCTCTTCACTTCAGCACTGACTTCACTCAACTTCACATCAGCACTGACTTCACTACTCTTCACATCAGCACTGACTTCGCTCCTCTTCTTCACATCAGCAGTGACTTCACTCCTCCTCTTCACATCAGCATTGACTTCTCTCCTCCTCTTCACATCAGCAATGACTTCTCTCCTGTTGTTCACATCAGCACTGACTTCACTCCTCTTAACATCAGCACTGACTATACTCCTCCTCTTCACATCAGCACTAACTTAACTCGTCCTCTCTCCATCTGCACTAACTTAACTCTTCTTCACATCAACACTGACTTTACTCCGCTTCACATCAGCACTGACTTCACTCCTCCTCTTCACATCAGCACTGACTTCACTCCTCCTCTTCATATCAACAAGTACTTCACTCCTCCTCTTCACATCAGCAGTGACTTCACTCCTCCTCTTCACATCAGCACTGACTTCAATCCTCATGTACACATCAGCACTGACTTCACTCTTCTTCACAGCATTACCGACTTCACTCCTCTTCACAACAGCACCGACGTCACTCCTCCTCTTCACATCAGCACCGACTTCACTCCTCCTACACTCATCAGCATTGACATCACTCCTGTTCTTCACATCAGCACTGACTTCACTCCTCTCTCCATCAGCACTGACTTCACTCCTCTTCACATAAGCACTGACTTCAGTCGTCCTCTTCACATCAGCACTGATTCACTCCTCTATACATCAGCACTGTCTTCAATCCTCTCTCCATCAGCAATGATTTCACTCCTCTTCACATCAGCACTGACTTCACTCCGCCTCTTCACTTCAGCACTGACTTCACTCCTCTTTACATCAGCACTGACTTCACTCCTCTTCACAACAGCACTGACTTCACACCACTCTCCATCAGCACAGATTTCACTCCTCTTCACATCAGCATTGAATTCACTCCTCCTCTTCACATCAGCACTGACTTCACTCCTCTTCACATCAGCACTGACTTCACTCCTCCTCTACACATCATCAATGACTTCACTCCTCCTCTTCACATCAGCACTGACTTCTCTCCAACACTTCACATCAGCATTGACTTCACTCCTCCACTCCACATCAGCACTGACTTCACACCTCCTCATCACATCAGCACTGACTTCACTCCTCGTCTTCACATCAGCACTGAATTCAATCCGCCTCTTCACATCAGCGAAGACTTCACTATTCTTCACATCAGCACTGACTTCAATCCACCTCTACACAAAAGCACTGACTTCATAACTCTTCACATCAGCACTGACTTCATTCCACTTCACATCAGCACTGACATCACTCCTCCTCTTCACATCAGCACTGACTTCACTCCTCCTCTTCACCTCAGCACTGACTTCACTCCTCCTCTTCACATGAGCACTGACTTCACTCCTCCTCTTCACATCAGCACTGACTTCACTCCTCTTCACCTCAGCACTGACTTCACTCCTCATCTTCACATCAGCACTGACTTCACTCCTCTTCACATCAGAACTGATTTCACTCATCCTCTTTACGTCAGCACTGACTTCACTCCTCTTCACATCAGCACCGAATTAGTTCCCCCTCTTCAGATCAGCAATGACTTCACTTCTCATCTGCACATCAGCAGCGACTTCAATACTATTCACATCAGCACTGTCTTCACTCCTCCTGTTCATGTCAACACTCTCTTCACTCCTCCTCTCCACATCAGCACTGACTTCACTCCTCCTCTTCACATCAGCCCTGACTTCGCTCCACTTCTTCACATCAGCACACACTTCATTCCTCTTTACATCAGCAATGACTTCACTACTCTTCACATCAGCACTGACCTCACTGCTCTTCAATTCAGCACAGACTTCACTCTTCTTCACATCAGCACTGACTTCACTACTCTTCACATCAGCACTGACTTCACTCCTCTTCTTCACATCAGCTGTGACTTCACTCCTGTTCTTCACATCAGCACTGACTTCACTCCTCTTAACATCAGCATTGACTTTACTACTCCTCTTCAAATCAGCACTGACTTCACTCTTCCTATTCACATCGGCAATGACTTCACTCCTCTTCTTCACATCAACAATGACTTCACTCCTCTTCACATCAGCACTGACTTCACTCCTCCTCTTCATATCAGAAATTATTTCACTCCTCCTCTTCACATCAGCAGTGACTTCACTCCTCCTCTTCACATCAGCAGTGACTTCACTCCTCCTCTTCACATCAGCACCGACTTCACTCCTTTTCACATATGCACTGACTCACTCCTCCTCTTCACATCAGAACTGACTTCACTCCTCCTCTTCACATCAGAACTGACTTCACTCCTCCTCTTTACATCAGCACTGAATTTACTCCTGCTCTTCACGTCAGCACTCTGTTCACTTCGCCTCTGCCCATCAGCACCGACTTCAATCCTAATCACAATTGCACTGACTTCACTCCTCCTCTTCACATCTGCACTAACTTCACTCCTCCTCTTCACATCAGCACTGACTTCACTCCACTTCTTCACATCAGCACAGACTTCATTCCTCTTTACATCAGCACTGACTTCACTACTCTTCACATCAGCACTGACTTCACTCCACTTCTTCACATCAGCAGTGACTTCACTCCTCCTCTTCACATCAGCACTGACTTCTCTCCTCCTCTTCACATCAGCAATGACTTCACTCCTGTTCTTCACATCAGCATTGACTTCACTCCTCTTAACATCAGCACTGACTTCTCTCTTCTTCACATCAGCACTGACTTCACTCCTCTTAACATCAGCACTGACTTCACTCTTCTTCACATCAGCACTGACTTCACTACTCTTCACATCAGCACTGACTTCACTCCTCTTCTTCACATCAGCAGTGACTTCACTCCTCCTCTTCACATCAGCACTGACTTCTCTCCTCCTCTTCACATCAGCAATGACTTCACTCCTGTTCTTCACATCAGCACTGACTTCACTCCTCTTAACATCAGCACTGACGAAACTCCTCCTCTTCACATCAGCACTAACTTAACTCGTCCTCTCTCCATCAGCACTAAATTAACTCTTCTTCTTCACATCAACACTGACTTTACTCCTCTTCACAACAGCACTGACTACACTCCTCCTCTTCACATCAGCACTGACTTCACTCCTCCTCTTCATATCAGCAAGTACTTTACTCCTCCTCTTCACATCAGCAGTGACTTCACTCCTCCTCTTCACATCAGCACTGACTTCAATCCTCATGTACACATCAGCACTTACTTCACTCATCTTCACAGCAGTAACGACTTCACTCCTCTTCACATCTGCACTGACTTCATTCCTCCTCTTCACTTCAGCACCGACTTGACACCTCTTCAATCAGCAGTGACTTCACTCCTCCTCTTCACATCAGCACTGACTTCAATCCTCATGTACACATCAGCACTTACTTCACTCATCTTCACAGCAGTAACAACTTCACTCCTCTTCACATCTGCACTGACTTCATTCCTCCTCTTCACATCAGCACCGACTTGACACCTCTTCACATCAGCAGCGAATTCACTCCTCCTCTTCACATCAGCACTGACTTCATTCCTCTTCACATGAGCACTGCCTTCTGTCCTCTTCACATCAGCACCGACTTCACTCCTCTTAACATCAGCACCCACATCACTACTCCTCTTCCCATCAGCACCGAATTCACTCCTCTTCACGTCAGCAACGATTTCACTCTTAGTCTTCACATCAGCACAGATATCACTGCTCATCTTCACATCCGCACTGACTTCACTCCTCCTCTACACATCAGCACTGACTTCACTACTCCTCTTCACCTCAGCACTGACATCACTCCTCTTCACATCAGCACTGACTTCACTCCTCCTCTTCACCTCAGCACTGAATTCACTCCTCCTCTTCACATCTGCACTGACTTCACTCCGCCTCTTCACTTCAGCACTGACTTCACTCCTCTTTACATCAGCACTGACTTCACTCCTCTTCACAACAGCACTGACTTCACACCACTCTCCATCAGCACAGATTTCACTCCTCTTCACATCAGCATTGAATTCACTCCTCCTCTTCACATCAGCACTGACTTCACTCCTCTTCACATCAGCACTGACTTCACTCCTCCTCTACACATCATCAATGACTTCACTCCTCCTCTTCACATCAGCACTGACTTCTCTCCAACACTTCACATCAGCATTGACTTCACTCCTCCACTCCACATCAGCACTGACTTCACACCTCCTCATCACATCAGCACTGACTTCACTCCTCGTCTTCACATCAGCACTGACTTCAATCCACCTCTTCACATCAGCAAAGACTTCACTATTCTTCACATCAGCACTGACTTCAATCCACCTCTACACAAAAGCACTGACTTCATAACTCTTCACATCAGCACTGACTTCATTCCACTTCACATCAGCACTGACATCACTCCTCCTCTTCACATCAGCACTGACTTCACTCCTCCTCTTCACATCAGCACTGACTTCACTCCTCTTCACATGAGCACTGACTTCACTCCTCATCTTCACATCAGCACTGACTTCACTCCTCTTCACATCAGAACTGATTTCACTCATCCTCTTTACGTCAGCACTGACTTCACTCCTCTTCACATCAGCACCGAATTAGTTCCCCCTCTTCAGATCAGCAATGACTTCACTTCTCATCTGCACATCAGCAGCGACTTCAATACTATTCACATCAGCACTGACTTCACTCCTCCTGTTCATGTCAACACTCTCTTCACTCCTCCTCTCCACATCAGCACTGACTTCACTCCTCCTCTTCACATCAGCCCTGACTTCGCTCCACTTCTTCACATCAGCACACACTTCATTCCTCTTTACATCAGCAATGACTTCACTACTCTTCACATCAGCACTGACCTCACTGCTCTTCAATTCAGCACAGACTTCACTCTTCTTCACATCAGCACTGACTTCACTACTCTTCACATCAGCACTGACTTCACTCCTCTTCTTCACATCAGCTGTGACTTCACTCCTGTTCTTCACATCAGCACTGACTTCACTCCTCTTAACATCAGCATTGACTTTACTACTCCTCTTCAAATCAGCACTGACTTCACTCTTCCTATTCACATCGGCAATGACTTCACTCCTCTTCTTCACATCAACAATGACTTCACTCCTCTTCACATCAGCACTGACTTCACTCCTCCTCTTCATATCAGAAATTATTTCACTCCTCCTCTTCACATCAGCAGTGACTTCACTCCTCCTCTTCACATCAGCAGTGACTTCACTCCTCCTCTTCACATCAGCACCGACTTCACTCCTTTTCACATATGCACTGACTCACTCCTCCTCTTCACATCAGAACTGACTTCACTCCTCCTCTTCACATCAGAACTGACTTCACTCCTGCTCTTTACATCAGCACTGAATTTACTCCTGCTCTTCACGTCAGCACTCTGTTCACTTCGCCTCTGCCCATCAGCACCGACTTCAATCCTATTCACAATTGCACTGACTTCACTCCTCCTCTTCACATCTGCACTAACTTCACTCCTCCTCTTCACATCAGCACTGACTTCACTCCACTTCTTCACATCAGCACAGACTTCATTCCTCTTTACATCAGCACTGACTTCACTACTCTTCACATCAGCACTGACTTCACTCCACTTCTTCACATCAGCAGTGACTTCACTCCTCCTCTTCACATCAGCACTGACTTCTCTCCTCCTCTTCACATCAGCAATGACTTCACTCCTGTTCTTCACATCAGCATTGACTTCACTCCTCTTAACATTAGCACTGACTTCTCTCTTCTTCACATCAGCACTGACTTCACTCCTCTTAACATCAGCACTGACTTCACTCTTCTTCACATCAGCACTGACTTCACTACTCTTCACATCAGCACTGACTTCACTCCTCTTCTTCACATCAGCAGTGACTTCACTCCTCCTCTTCACATCAGCACTGACTTCTCTCCTCCTCTTCACATCAGCAATGACTTCACTCCTGTTCTTCACATCAGCACTGACTTCACTCCTCTTAACATCAGCACTGACGAAACTCCTCCTCTTCACATCAGCACTAACTTAACTCGTCCTCTCTCCATCAGCACTAAATTAACTCTTCTTCTTCACATCAACACTGACTTTACTCCTCTTCACAACAGCACTGACTACACTCCTCCTCTTCACATCAGCACTGACTTCACTCCTCCTCTTCATATCAGCAAGTACTTTACTCCTCCTCTTCACATCAGCAGTGACTTCACTCCTCCTCTTCACATCAGCACTGACTTCAATCCTCATGTACACATCAGCACTTACTTCACTCATCTTCACAGCAGTAACGACTTCACTCCTCTTCACATCTGCACTGACTTCATTCCTCCTCTTCACATCAGCACCGACTTGACACCTCTTCACATCAGCAGCGAATTCACTCCTCCTCTTCACATCAGCACTGACTTCATTCCTCTTCACATGAGCACTGCCTTCTGTCCTCTTCACATCAGCACCGACTTCACTCCTCTTAACATCAGCACCCACATCACTACTCCTCTTCCCATCAGCACCGAATTCACTCCTCTTCACGTCAGCAACAATTTCACTCTTAGTCTTCACATCAGCACAGATATCACTGCTCATCTTCACATCCGCACTGACTTCACTCCTCCTCTACACATCAGCACTGACTTCACTACTCCTCTTCACCTCAGCACTGACATCACTCCTCTTCACATCAGCACTGACTTCACTCCTCCTCTTCACCTCAGCACTGAATTCACTCCTCCTCTTCACATCTGCACTGACTTCACTCCTCCTCTTCACCTCAGCACTGACATCACTCCTCTTCACATCAGCACTGACTTCACTCTTCCTCTTCACATCAGCACTGACTTCACTCCTCTTCACATCAGAACTGACTTCACTCATCCTCTTTACATCAGCACTGACTTCACTCCTCTTCACATCAGCACCGAATTCGTTCCTCCTCTACAGATCACCACTGACTTCTCTCCACCTCTCCACATCAGAACTGAAATCACTCCTCTTCACATCCGAACTGACTTGACTCATCGTCTTTACATCAGCACTGACTTCACTCCTCTTCACATCAGCACCAAATTCGTTCCTCCTCTTCACCTCAGCACTGACTTCACTCCTCTTCACATCAGCACTGACTTCACTCCTCCTCTTCACATCAGCACTGACGTCACTCCTCCTCTTCACATCAGCACTGACTTCACTCCTCTTCACATCAGAACTGATTTCTCTCATCCTCTTTACATCAGCACTGACTTCACTCCTCTTCACATCAGCACCGAATTCGTTCCTCCCTTACAGATCACCAGTGACTTCTCTCCACCTCTCCACATCAGCACTGAAATCACTCCTCTTCACATCAGCACCGAATTCGTTCCTCCTCTTCAGATCAGCAATGACTTCACTTCTCCTCTGCACATCAGCAGCGACTTCAATAGTATTCACATCAGCACTGACTTCACTCCTCCTCTTCATTTCAGCACTGACTTCACTCCACTTCTTCACATCAGCACTGACTTCACTCCTCCTCTTCACATCAGCACTGACTTCACTCCACTTCTTCACATCAGCACAGACTTCATTCCTCTTTACATCATCACTGACATCACTACTCTTCACATCAGCACTGACCTCACTCCACTTCACATCAGCACTGACTTCACTCTTCTTAAAATCAGCACTGACTTCACTACTCTTCACATCAGCACTGACTTCACTCCTCTTCTTCACATCAGCAGTGACTTCACTCCAATTCTTCACATCAGCACTGACTTCTCTCCTCCTCTTCACATCAGCAATGACTTCACTCCTGTTCTTCACATCAGCACTGACTTCACTCCTCTTAACATCAGCACTGACTTCACTCTTCTTCACGTCAGCACTGACTTCACTCTTCTTCACGTCAGCACTGACTTCACTACTCTTCACATCAGCACTGACTTCACTCCTCCTCTTCACATCAGCACTAACTTCTCTCCTCCTCCTCACATCAGCAGTGACTTCACTCCTCCTCTTCACATCAGCACTGACTTCAATGCTCATGTACACATCAGCACTGACTTCACTATTCTTCACAGCAGTACCGACTTCACTCCTCTTCACATCAGCACCGACTTGACACCTCTTCACATCAGCACCAACTTCACTCCTTCCTCTTCACATCAGCACTGAATTCACTCCTCCTCTTCACATCAGCACTGACTTCATTCCTCTTCACATGAGCACTGCCTTCTCTCCTCTTCACATCAGCACCGACTTCACTCCTCTTAACATCAGCACCAACATCACTACTCCTCTTCCCATCAGCACCGAATTCACTCCTCTTCACATCAGCAGCAACTTCACTCTTCGTCTTCACATCAGCACTGATATCACTGCTCATCTTCACATCCGCACTGACTTCACTCCTCCTCTACACATCAGCACTGACTTCACTCATCCTCTTCACCTCAGCACTGACTTCACTCCTCCTCTTCACATCAGCACTGACATCACTCCTCCTCTTCACCGAGCACTGACTTCACTCCTCTTCATATCAGCACTCTTTTCACTCCTCCTCTCCACATCAGCACTGACTTCACTCCTCCTCTTCACATCAGCACTGACTTCACTCCTTTTCTTCACTTCAGCACAGACTTCATTCCTCTTTACATCAGCACTGATTTCACTACTCTTCACATCAGCACTGACCTCACTCCTCTTCACTTCAGCACTGACTTCACTCATCTTCACATCAGCACTGACTTCACTACTCTTCACATCAGCACTGACTTCGCTCCTCTTCTTCACATCAGCAGTGACTTCACTCCTCCTCTTCACATCAGCACTGACTTCTCTCCTCCTCTTCACATCAGCAATGACTTCACTCCTGTTGTTCACATCAGCACTGACTTCACTCCTCTTAACATCAGCACTGACTATACTCCTCCTCTTCACATCAGCACTAACTTAACTCGTCCTCTCTCCATCAGCACTAACTTAACTCTTCTTCACATCAACACTGACTTTACTCCGCTTCACATCAGCACTGACTTCACTCCTCCTCTTCACATCAGCACTGACTTCACTCCTCCTCTTCATATCAACAAGTACTTCACTCCTCCTCTTCACATCAGCAGTGACTTCACTCCTCCTCTTCACATCAGCACTGACTTCAATCCTCATGTACACATCAGCACTGACTTCACTCTTCTTCACAGCATTACCGACTTCACTCCTCTTCACAACAGCACCGACTTCACTCCTCCTCTTCACATCAGCACCGACTTCACTCCTCCTACACTCATCAGCATTGACATCACTCCTGTTCTTCACATCAGCACTGACTTCACTCCTCTCTCCATCAGCACTGACTTCACTCCTCTTCACATAAGCACTGACTTCAGTCGTCCTCTTCACATCAGCACTGATTCACTCCTCTATACATCAGCACTGTCTTCAATCCTCTCTCCATCAGCAATGATTTCACTCCTCTTCACATCAGCACTGACTTCACTCCGCCTCTTCACTTCAGCACTGACTTCACTCCTCTTTACATCAGCACTGACTTCACTCCTCTTCCCAACAGCACTGACTTCACACCACTCTCCATCAGCACAGATTTCACTCCTCTTCACATCAGCATTGAATTCACTCCTCCTCTTCACATCAGCACTGACTTCACTCATCCTCTTCACCTCAGCACTGACTTCACTCCTCCTCTTCACATCAGCACTGACATCACTCCTCCTCTTCACCGAGCACTGACTTCACTCCTCTTCATATCAGCACTCTTTTCACTCCTCCTCTCCACATCAGCACTGACTTCACTCCTCCTCTTCACATCAGCACTGACTTCACTCCTTTTCTTCACTTCAGCACAGACTTCATTCCTCTTTACATCAGCACTGATTTCACTACTCTTCACATCAGCACTGACCTCACTCCTCTTCACTTCAGCACTGACTTCACTCATCTTCACATCAGCACTGACTTCACTACTCTTCACATCAGCACTGACTTCACTCCTCTTCTTCACATCAGCAGTGACTTCACTCCTCCTCTTCACATCAGCACTGACTTCTCTCCTCCTCTTCACATCAGCAATGACTTCACTCCTGTTGTTCACATCAGCACTGACTTCACTCCTCTTAACATCAGCACTGACTATACTCCTCCTCTTCACATCAGCACTAACTTAACTCGTCCTCTCTCCATCAGCACTAACTTAACTCTTCTTCACATCAACACTGACTTTACTCCGCTTCACATCAGCACTGACTTCACTCCTCCTCTTCACATCAGCACTGACTTCACTCCTCCTCTTCATATCAACAAGTACTTCACTCCTCCTCTTCACATCAGCAGTGACTTCACTCCTCCTCTTCACATCAGCACTGACTTCAATCCTCATGTACACATCAGCACTGACTTCACTCTTCTTCACAGCATTACCGACTTCACTCCTCTTCACAACAGCACCGACTTCACTCCTCCTCTTCACATCAGCACCGACTTCACTCCTCCTACACTCATCAGCATTGACATCACTCCTGTTCTTCACATCAGCACTGACTTCACTCCTCTCTCCATCAGAACTGACTTCACTCCTCTTCACATAAGCACTGACTTCAGTCGTCCTCTTCACATCAGCACTGATTCACTCCTCTATACATCAGCACTGTCTTCAATCCTCTCTCCATCAGCAATGATTTCACTCCTCTTCACATCAGCACTGACTTCACTCCGCCTCTTCACTTCAGCACTGACTTCACTCCTCTTTACATCAGCACTGACTTCACTCCTCTTCACAACAGCACTGACTTCACACCACTCTCCATCAGCACAGATTTCACTCCTCTTCACATCAGCATTGAATTCACTCCTCCTCTTCACATCAGCACTGACTTCACTCCTCTTCACATCAGCACTGACTTCACTCCTCCTCTACACATCATCAATGACTTCACTCCTCCTCTTCACATCAGCACTGACTTCTCTCCAACACTTCACATCAGCATTGACTTCACTCCTCCACTCCACATCAGCACTGACTTCACACCTCCTCATCACATCAGCACTGACTTCAATCCACCTCTTCACATCAGCAAAGACTTCACTATTCTTCACATCAGCACTGACTTCAATCCACCTCTACACAAAAGCACTGACTTCATAACTCTTCACATCAGCACTGACTTCATTCCACTTCACATCAGCACTGACATCACTCCTCTTCACATCAGCACTGACTTCACTCCTCCTCTTCACCTCAGCACTGACTTCACTCCTCCTCTTCACATGAGCACTGACTTCACTCCTCCTCTTCACATCAGCACTGACTTCACTCCTCTTCACCTCAGCACTGACTTCACTCCTCATCTTCACATCAGCACTGACTTCACTCCTCTAAACATCAGAACTGATTTCACTCATCCTCTTTACGTCAGCACTGACTTCACTCCTCTTCACATCAGCACCGGATTCATTCCTCCTCTTCAGATCACCACTGACTTCTCTCCACCTCTTCACATCAGCACTGAAATCACTCCTCTTCACATCCGAACTAACTTGACGCATCCGCTTTACAACAGCACTGACTTCACTCCTCTTCACATCAGCACCGAATTAGTTCCCCCTCTTCAGATCAGCAATGACTTCACTTCTCATCTGCACATCAGCAGCGACTTCAATACTATTCACATCAGCACTGACTTCACTCCTCCTGTTCATCTCAACACTCTCTTCACTCCTCCTCTCCACATCAGCACTGACTTCACTCCTCATCTTCACATCAGCCCTGACTTTGCTCCACTTCTTCACATCAGCACACACTTCATTCCTATTTACATCAGCAATGACTTCACTACTCTTCACATCAGCACTGACCTCACTCCTCTTCAATTCAGCACTGACTTCACTCTTCTTCACATCAGCACTGACTTCACTACTCTTCACATCAGCACTGACTTCACTCCTCTTCTTCAATTCAGCTGTGACTTCACTCCTGTTCTTCACATCAGCACTGACTTCACTCCTCTTAACATCAGCATTGACTTTACTACTCCTCTTCAAATCAGCACTGACTTCACTCTTCCTATTCACATCGGCAATGACTTCACTCCTCTTCTTCACATCAACAATGCCTTCACTCCTCTTCACATCAGCACTGACTTCACTCCTCCTCTTCTTATCAGAAATTATTTCACTCCTCCTCTTCACATCAGCAGTGACTTCACTCCTCCTCTTCACATCAGCACCGACTTCACTCCTTTTCACATATGCACTGACTCACTCCTCCTCTTCACATCAGAACTAACTTCACTCCTCCTCTTCACATCAGAACTGACTTCACTACTCCTCTTTACATCAGCACTGAATTTACTCCTGCTCTTCACGTCAGCACTCTGTTCACTTCGCCTCTGCCCATCAGCACCGACTTCAATCCTATTCACAATTGCACTGACTTCACTCCTCCTCTTCACATCAGCACTAACTTCACTCCTCCTCTTCACATCAGCACTGACTTCACTCCACTTCTTCACATCAGCACAGACTTCATTCCTCTTTACATCAGCACTGACTTCACTACTCTTCACATCAGCACTGACTTCACTCCACTTCTTCACATCAGCAGTGACTTCACTCCTCCTCTTCACATCAGCACTGACTTCTCTCCTCCTCTTCACATCAGCAATGACTTCACTCCTGTTCTTCACATCAGCATTGACTTCACTCCTCTTAACATCAGCACTGACGATACTCCTCCTCTTCACATCAGCACTAACTTAACTCGTCCTCTCTCCAACAGCACTAAATTAACTCTTCTTCTTCACATCAACACTGTCTTTACTCCTCTTCACAACAGCACTGACTACACTCCTCCTCTTCATATCAGCACTGACTTCACTCCTCCTCTTCATATCAGCAAGTACTTTACTCCTCCTCTTCACATCCGCAGTGACTTCACTGCTCCTCTTCACATCAGCACTGACTTCAATCCTCATGTACACATCAGCACTTACTTCACTCATCTTCACAGCAGTAACGACTTCACTCCTCTTCACATCTGCACTGACTTCATTCCTCCTCTTCACATCAGCACCGACTTGACACATCTTCACATCAGCAGCGACTTCACTCCTCCTCTTCACATCATGACTGACTTCATTCCTCTTCACATGAGCACTGACTTCACTCCTCTTAACATCAGCAATGAAATCACTCCTCTTCACATCCGAACTAACTTGATTCATCCTCTTTACATCAGCACTGACTTCACTCCTCTTCACATCAGCACCGAATTCGTTCCTCCACTTCAGATCAGCAATGACTTCACTTCTCCTCTGCACATCAGCAGCGACATCAATACTATTCACATCAGCACTGACTTCACTCCTCCTGTTCATATCAACACTCTCTTCACTCCTCCTCTCCACATCAGCACTGACTTCACTCCTCCTCCTCACTTCAGCACTGATTTCACTCCTCTTCACATCAGCACTGACTTCACTCCTCTTCACAACAGCAAAGACTTCACACCACTCTCCATCAGCACAGATTTCACTCCTCTTCAGATCAGCACTGACTTCACTCCTCCTCTTCACATCAGCACTGACTTCAATCCTCCTCTTCACGTCAGCAGCGACTTCACTCCTCTTCACAACAGCACCGACTTCACTCCTCCTCTTCACATCAGCACTGACTTCACTCCGCCTACACTCATCAGCAATGACTTCACTCCTGTTCTTCACATCTGCACTGACGTCACTTGTCCTCTTCATATCAGCAATTAGTTCACTCCTCCTCTTCACATCAGCAATGACTTCACTCCTCCTCTTTACATCAGCACCGACTTCAAAGCTCTTTACATCAACACCGACTTCACTCCTCTTCACATCAGCACTGATTTCACTCCTCCTCTTCACATCAGCACTGACTTCACTCCTCCTCTTCACATCAGCAATGACTTCACTCTTCTTCACATCAGCAACGACTTCACTCCTCTTCACATCAGAACCAATATCATTCCTCCTCTTCACATCAGCACCAAATTCACTCCACTTCTCATCAGCACTGAACTCACACCACCACTTCACATCAGCACTGACTTCACTCCTCTTCACATCAGCGCTGACTTCACCACTCTTCACATCAGCACTGACTTCACTCCTCTTTTTCACATCAGCTGTGACTTCACTCCTCCTCTTCACATCAGCACTGACTTCTCTCCTCCACATCAGCAATGACTTCACTCCTGTTCTTCACATCAGCATTGACTTCACTCCTCTCTCCATCAGCACTGACTTCACTCCTCTTCACATAAGCACTGACTTCAGTCGTCCTCTTCACATCAGCACTGATTCACTCCTCTATACATCAGCACTGACTTTAATCCTCTCTCCATCAGCAATGATTTCACTCCTCTTCACATCAGCGCTGACTTCACTCCTCCTTTTCACTTCAGCACTGAATTCACTCCTCTTCACATCAGCACTGACTTCACTCCTCTTCACAACAGCACTGACTTCACTACACTTCACATCAGCACTGACTTCACTCCTCTTTTTCACATCAGCATTGACTTCACTCCTCCTCTTCACATCAGCACTGACCTCTCTCCTCCTCTTCACATCAGCACTGACTTCACTCCTCTTAACATCAGCACTGACTTCACTCTTCTTCACGTCAGCACTGACTTCACTACTCTTCACATCAGCACTGACTTCACTCCTCCTCTTCACATCAGCACTAACTTCTCTCCTCCTCCTCACATCAGCAGTGACTTCACTCCTCCTCTTCACATCAGCACTGACTTCAATGCTCATGTACACATCAGCACTGACTTCACTATTCTTCACAGCAGTACCGACTTCACTCCTCTTCACATCAGCACCGACTTGACACCTCTTCACATCAGCACCAACTTCACTCCTTCCTCTTCACATCAGCACTGAATTCACTCCTCCTCTTCACATCAGCACTGACTTCATTCCTCTTCACATGAGCACTGCCTTCTCTCCTCTTCACATCAGCACCGACTTCACTCCTCTTAACATCAGCACCAACATCACTACTCCTCTTCCCATCAGCACCGAATTCACTCCTCTTCACATCAGCAGCAACTTCACTCTTCGTCTTCACATCAGCACTGATATCACTGCTCATCTTCACATCCGCACTGACTTCACTCCTCCTCTACACATCAGCACTGACTTCACTCATCCTCTTCACCTCAGCACTGACTTCACTCCTCCTCTTCACATCAGCACTGACATCACTCCTCCTCTTCACCGAGCACTGACTTCACTCCTCTTCATATCAGCACTCTTTTCACTCCTCCTCTCCACATCAGCACTGACTTCACTCCTCCTCTTCACATCAGCACTGACTTCACTCCTTTTCTTCACTTCAGCACAGACTTCATTCCTCTTTACATCAGCACTGATTTCACTACTCTTCACATCAGCACTGACCTCACTCCTCTTCACTTCAGCACTGACTTCACTCATCTTCACATCAGCACTGACTTCACTACTCTTCACATCAGCACTGACTTCGCTCCTCTTCTTCACATCAGCAGTGACTTCACTCCTCCTCTTCACATCAGCACTGACTTCTCTCCTCCTCTTCACATCAGCAATGACTTCACTCCTGTTCTTCACATCAGCATTGACTTCACTCCTCTTAACATCAGCACTGACGATACTCCTCCTCTTCACATCAGCACTAACTTAACTCGTCCTCTCTCCAACAGCACTAAATTAACTCTTCTTCTTCACATCAACACTGTCTTTACTCCTCTTCACAACAGCACTGACTACACTCCTCCTCTTCATATCAGCACTGACTTCACTCCTCCTCTTCATATCAGCAAGTACTTTACTCCTCCTCTTCACATCCGCAGTGACTTCACTGCTCCTCTTCACATCAGCACTGACTTCAATCCTCATGTACACATCAGCACTTACTTCACTCATCTTCACAGCAGTAACGACTTCACTCCTCTTCACATCTGCACTGACTTCATTCCTCCTCTTCACATCAGCACCGACTTGACACATCTTCACATCAGCAGCGACTTCACTCCTCCTCTTCACATCATGACTGACTTCATTCCTCTTCACATGAGCACTGACTTCACTCCTCTTAACATCAGCAATGAAATCACTCCTCTTCACATCCGAACTAACTTGATTCATCCTCTTTACATCAGCACTGACTTCACTCCTCTTCACATCAGCACCGAATTCGTTCCTCCACTTCAGATCAGCAATGACTTCACTTCTCCTCTGCACATCAGCAGCGACATCAATACTATTCACATCAGCACTGACTTCACTCCTCCTGTTCATATCAACACTCTCTTCACTCCTCCTCTCCACATCAGCACTGACTTCACTCCTCCTCTTCACTTCAGCACTGATTTCACTCCTCTTCACATCAGCACTGACTTCACTCCTCTTCACAACAGCAAAGACTTCACACCACTCTCCATCAGCACAGATTTCACTCCTCTTCAGATCAGCACTGACTTCACTCCTCCTCTTCACATCAGCACTGACTTCAATCCTCCTCTTCACGTCAGCAGCGACTTCACTCCTCTTCACAACAGCACCGACTTCACTCCTCCTCTTCACATCAGCACTGACTTCACTCCGCCTACACTCATCAGCAATGACTTCACTCCTGTTCTTCACATCTGCACTGACGTCACTTGTCCTCTTCATATCAGCAATTAGTTCACTCCTCCTCTTCACATCAGCAATGACTTCACTCCTCCTCTTTACATCAGCACCGACTTCAAAGCTCTTTACATCAACACCGACTTCACTCCTCTTCACATCAGCACTGATTTCACTCCTCCTCTTCACATCAGCACTGACTTCACTCCTCCTCTTCACATCAGCAATGACTTCACTCTTCTTCACATCAGCAACGACTTCACTCCTCTTCACATCAGAACCAATATCATTCCTCCTCTTCACATCAGCACCAAATTCACTCCACTTCTCATCAGCACTGAACTCACACCACCACTTCACATCAGCACTGACTTCACTCCTCTTCACATCAGCGCTGACTTCACCACTCTTCACATCAGCACTGACTTCACTCCTCTTTTTCACATCAGCTGTGACTTCACTCCTCCTCTTCACATCAGCACTGACTTCTCTCCTCCACATCAGCAATGACTTCACTCCTGTTCTTCACATCAGCATTGACTTCACTCCTCTCTCCATCAGCACTGACTTCACTCCTCTTCACATAAGCACTGACTTCAGTCGTCCTCTTCACATCAGCACTGATTCACTCCTCTATACATCAGCACTGACTTTAATCCTCTCTCCATCAGCAATGATTTCACTCCTCTTCACATCAGCGCTGACTTCACTCCTCCTTTTCACTTCAGCACTGAATTCACTCCTCTTCACATCAGCACTGACTTCACTCCTCTTCACAACAGCACTGACTTCACTACACTTCACATCAGCACTGACTTCACTCCTCTTTTTCACATCAGCATTGACTTCACTCCTCCTCTTCACATCAGCACTGACCTCTCTCCTCCTCTTCACATCAGCACTGACTTCACTCCTCTTAACATCAGCACTGACTTCACTCTTCTTCACGTCAGCACTGACTTCACTACTCTTCACATCAGCACTGACTTCACTCCTCCTCTTCACATCAGCACTAACTTCTCTCCTCCTCCTCACATCAGCAGTGACTTCACTCCTCCTCTTCACATCAGCACTGACTTCAATGCTCATGTACACATCAGCACTGACTTCACTATTCTTCACAGCAGTACCGACTTCACTCCTCTTCACATCAGCACCGACTTGACACCTCTTCACATCAGCACCAACTTCACTCCTTCCTCTTCACATCAGCACTGAATTCACTCCTCCTCTTCACATCAGCACTGACTTCATTCCTCTTCACATGAGCACTGCCTTCTCTCCTCTTCACATCAGCACCGACTTCACTCCTCTTAACATCAGCACCAACATCACTACTCCTCTTCCCATCAGCACCGAATTCACTCCTCTTCACATCAGCAGCAACTTCACTCTTCGTCTTCACATCAGCACTGATATCACTGCTCATCTTCACATCCGCACTGACTTCACTCCTCCTCTACACATCAGCACTGACTTCACTCATCCTCTTCACCTCAGCACTGACTTCACTCCTCCTCTTCACATCAGCACTGACATCACTCCTCCTCTTCACCGAGCACTGACTTCACTCCTCTTCATATCAGCACTCTTTTCACTCCTCCTCTCCACATCAGCACTGACTTCACTCCTCCTCTTCACATCAGCACTGACTTCACTCCTTTTCTTCACTTCAGCACAGACTTCATTCCTCTTTACATCAGCACTGATTTCACTACTCTTCACATCAGCACTGACCTCACTCCTCTTCACTTCAGCACTGACTTCACTCATCTTCACATCAGCACTGACTTCACTACTCTTCACATCAGCACTGACTTCGCTCCTCTTCTTCACATCAGCAGTGACTTCACTCCTCCTCTTCACATCAGCACTGACTTCTCTCCTCCTCTTCACATCAGCAATGACTTCACTCCTGTTGTTCACATCAGCACTGACTTCACTCCTCTTAACATCAGCACTGACTATACTCCTCCTCTTCACATCAGCACTAACTTAACTCGTCCTCTCTCCATCAGCACTAACTTAACTCTTCTTCACATCAACACTGACTTTACTCCGCTTCACATCAGCACTGACTTCACTCCTCCTCTTCACATCAGCACTGACTTCACTCCTCCTCTTCATATCAACAAGTACTTCACTCCTCCTCTTCACATCAGCAGTGACTTCACTCCTCCTCTTCACATCAGCACTGACTTCAATCCTCATGTACACATCAGCACTGACTTCACTCTTCTTCACAGCATTACCGACTTCACTCCTCTTCACAACAGCACCGACTTCACTCCTCCTCTTCACATCAGCACCGACTTCACTCCTCCTACACTCATCAGCATTGACATCACTCCTGTTCTTCACATCAGCACTGACTTCACTCCTCTCTCCATCAGCACTGACTTCACTCCTCTTCACATAAGCACTGACTTCAGTCGTCCTCTTCACATCAGCACTGATTCACTCCTCTATACATCAGCACTGTCTTCAATCCTCTCTCCATCAGCAATGATTTCACTCCTCTTCACATCAGCACTGACTTCACTCCGCCTCTTCACTTCAGCACTGACTTCACTCCTCTTTACATCAGCACTGACTTCACTCCTCTTCACAACAGCACTGACTTCACACCACTCTCCATCAGCACAGATTTCACTCCTCTTCACATCAGCATTGAATTCACTCCTCCTCTTCACATCAGCACTGACTTCACTCATCCTCTTCACCTCAGCACTGACTTCACTCCTCCTCTTCACATCAGCACTGACATCACTCCTCCTCTTCACCGAGCACTGACTTCACTCCTCTTCATATCAGCACTCTTTTCACTCCTCCTCTCCACATCAGCACTGACTTCACTCCTCCTCTTCACATCAGCACTGACTTCACTCCTTTTCTTCACTTCAGCACAGACTTCATTCCTCTTTACATCAGCACTGATTTCACTACTCTTCACATCAGCACTGACCTCACTCCTCTTCACTTCAGCACTGACTTCACTCATCTTCACATCAGCACTGACTTCACTACTCTTCACATCAGCACTGACTTCACTCCTCTTCTTCACATCAGCAGTGACTTCACTCCTCCTCTTCACATCAGCACTGACTTCTCTCCTCCTCTTCACATCAGCAATGACTTCACTCCTGTTGTTCACATCAGCACTGACTTCACTCCTCTTAACATCAGCACTGACTATACTCCTCCTCTTCACATCAGCACTAACTTAACTCGTCCTCTCTCCATCAGCACTAACTTAACTCTTCTTCACATCAACACTGACTTTACTCCGCTTCACATCAGCACTGACTTCACTCCTCCTCTTCACATCAGCACTGACTTCACTCCTCCTCTTCATATCAACAAGTACTTCACTCCTCCTCTTCACATCAGCAGTGACTTCACTCCTCCTCTTCACATCAGCACTGACTTCAATCCTCATGTACACATCAGCACTGACTTCACTCTTCTTCACAGCATTACCGACTTCACTCCTCTTCACAACAGCACCGACTTCACTCCTCCTCTTCACATCAGCACCGACTTCACTCCTCCTACACTCATCAGCATTGACATCACTCCTGTTCTTCACATCAGCACTGACTTCACTCCTCTCTCCATCAGCACTGACTTCACTCCTCTTCACATAAGCACTGACTTCAGTCGTCCTCTTCACATCAGCACTGATTCACTCCTCTATACATCAGCACTGTCTTCAATCCTCTCTCCATCAGCAATGATTTCACTCCTCTTCACATCAGCACTGACTTCACTCCGCCTCTTCACTTCAGCACTGACTTCACTCCTCTTTACATCAGCACTGACTTCACTCCTCTTCACAACAGCACTGACTTCACACCACTCTCCATCAGCACAGATTTCACTCCTCTTCACATCAGCATTGAATTCACTCCTCCTCTTCACATCAGCACTGACTTCACTCCTCTTCACATCAGCACTGACTTCACTCCTCCTCTACACATCATCAATGACTTCACTCCTCCTCTTCACATCAGCACTGACTTCTCTCCAACACTTCACATCAGCATTGACTTCACTCCTCCACTCCACATCAGCACTGACTTCACACCTCCTCATCACATCAGCACTGACTTCACTCCTCGTCTTCACATCAGCACTGACTTCAATCCACCTCTTCACATCAGCAAAGACTTCACTATTCTTCACATCAGCACTGACTTCAATCCACCTCTACACAAAAGCACTGACTTCATAACTCTTCACATCAGCACTGACTTCATTCCACTTCACATCAGCACTGACATCACTCCTCTTCACATCAGCACTGACTTCACTCCTCCTCTTCACCTCAGCACTGACTTCACTCCTCCTCTTCACATGAGCACTGACTTCACTCCTCCTCTTCACATCAGCACTGACTTCACTCCTCTTCACCTCAGCACTGACTTCACTCCTCATCTTCACATCAGCACTGACTTCACTCCTCTAAACATCAGAACTGATTTCACTCATCCTCTTTACGTCAGCACTGACTTCACTCCTCTTCACATCAGCACCGGATTCATTCCTCCTCTTCAGATCACCACTGACTTCTCTCCACCTCTTCACATCAGCACTGAAATCACTCCTCTTCACATCCGAACTAACTTGACGCATCCGCTTTACAACAGCACTGACTTCACTCCTCTTCACATCAGCACCGAATTAGTTCCCCCTCTTCAGATCAGCAATGACTTCACTTCTCATCTGCACATCAGCAGCGACTTCAATACTATTCACATCAGCACTGACTTCACTCCTCCTGTTCATCTCAACACTCTCTTCACTCCTCCTCTCCACATCAGCACTGACTTCACTCCTCATCTTCACATCAGCCCTGACTTTGCTCCACTTCTTCACATCAGCACACACTTCATTCCTATTTACATCAGCAATGACTTCACTACTCTTCACATCAGCACTGACCTCACTCCTCTTCAATTCAGCACTGACTTCACTCTTCTTCACATCAGCACTGACTTCACTACTCTTCACATCAGCACTGACTTCACTCCTCTTCTTCAATTCAGCTGTGACTTCACTCCTGTTCTTCACATCAGCACTGACTTCACTCCTCTTAACATCAGCATTGACTTTACTACTCCTCTTCAAATCAGCACTGACTTCACTCTTCCTATTCACATCGGCAATGACTTCACTCCTCTTCTTCACATCAACAATGCCTTCACTCCTCTTCACATCAGCACTGACTTCACTCCTCCTCTTCTTATCAGAAATTATTTCACTCCTCCTCTTCACATCAGCAGTGACTTCACTCCTCCTCTTCACATCAGCACCGACTTCACTCCTTTTCACATATGCACTGACTCACTCCTCCTCTTCACATCAGAACTAACTTCACTCCTCCTCTTCACATCAGAACTGACTTCACTACTCCTCTTTACATCAGCACTGAATTTACTCCTGCTCTTCACGTCAGCACTCTGTTCACTTCGCCTCTGCCCATCAGCACCGACTTCAATCCTATTCACAATTGCACTGACTTCACTCCTCCTCTTCACATCAGCACTAACTTCACTCCTCCTCTTCACATCAGCACTGACTTCACTCCACTTCTTCACATCAGCACAGACTTCATTCCTCTTTACATCAGCACTGACTTCACTACTCTTCACATCAGCACTGACTTCACTCCACTTCTTCACATCAGCAGTGACTTCACTCCTCCTCTTCACATCAGCACTGACTTCTCTCCTCCTCTTCACATCAGCAATGACTTCACTCCTGTTCTTCACATCAGCATTGACTTCACTCCTCTTAACATCAGCACTGACGATACTCCTCCTCTTCACATCAGCACTAACTTAACTCGTCCTCTCTCCAACAGCACTAAATTAACTCTTCTTCTTCACATCAACACTGTCTTTACTCCTCTTCACAACAGCACTGACTACACTCCTCCTCTTCATATCAGCACTGACTTCACTCCTCCTCTTCATATCAGCAAGTACTTTACTCCTCCTCTTCACATCCGCAGTGACTTCACTGCTCCTCTTCACATCAGCACTGACTTCAATCCTCATGTACACATCAGCACTTACTTCACTCATCTTCACAGCAGTAACGACTTCACTCCTCTTCACATCTGCACTGACTTCATTCCTCCTCTTCACATCAGCACCGACTTGACACATCTTCACATCAGCAGCGACTTCACTCCTCCTCTTCACATCATGACTGACTTCATTCCTCTTCACATGAGCACTGACTTCACTCCTCTTAACATCAGCAATGAAATCACTCCTCTTCACATCCGAACTAACTTGATTCATCCTCTTTACATCAGCACTGACTTCACTCCTCTTCACATCAGCACCGAATTCGTTCCTCCACTTCAGATCAGCAATGACTTCACTTCTCCTCTGCACATCAGCAGCGACATCAATACTATTCACATCAGCACTGACTTCACTCCTCCTGTTCATATCAACACTCTCTTCACTCCTCCTCTCCACATCAGCACTGACTTCACTCCTCCTCTTCACTTCAGCACTGATTTCACTCCTCTTCACATCAGCACTGACTTCACTCCTCTTCACAACAGCAAAGACTTCACACCACTCTCCATCAGCACAGATTTCACTCCTCTTCAGATCAGCACTGACTTCACTCCTCCTCTTCACATCAGCACTGACTTCAATCCTCCTCTTCACGTCAGCAGCGACTTCACTCCTCTTCACAACAGCACCGACTTCACTCCTCCTCTTCACATCAGCACTGACTTCACTCCGCCTACACTCATCAGCAATGACTTCACTCCTGTTCTTTACATCTGCACTGACGTCACTTGTCCTCTTCATATCAGCAATTAGTTCACTCTCCTCTTCACATCAGCAATGACTTCACTCCTCCTCTTTACATCAGCACCGACTTCAAAGCTCTTTACATCAACACCGACTTCACTCCTCTTCACATCAGCACTGATTTCACTCCTCCTCTTCACATCAGCACTGACTTCACTCCTCCTCTTCACATCAGCAATGACTTCACTCTTCTTCACATCAGCAACGACTTCACTCCTCTTCACATCAGAACCAATATCATTCCTCCTCTTCACATCAGCACCAAATTCACTCCACTTCTCATCAGCACTGAACTCACACCACCACTTCACATCAGCACTGACTTCACTCCTCTTCATATCAGCGCTGACTTCACCACTCTTCACATCAGCACTGACTTCACTCCTCTTTTTCACATCAGCTGTGACTTCACTCCTCCTCTTCACATCAGCACTGACTTCTCTCCTCCACATCAGCAATGACTTCACTCCTGTTCTTCACATCAGCATTGACTTCACTCCTCTCTCCATCAGCACTGACTTCACTCCTCTTCACATAAGCACTGACTTCAGTCGTCCTCTTCACATCAGCACTGATTCACTCCTCTATACATCAGCACTGACTTTAATCCTCTCTCCATCAGCAATGATTTCACTCCTCTTCACATCAGCGCTGACTTCACTCCTCCTTTTCACTTCAGCACTGAATTCACTCCTCTTCACATCAGCACTGACTTCACTCCTCTTCACAACAGCACTGACTTCACATCACTTTCCATCAGCACAGATTTCACTCCTCTTCACATCAGCACTGACTTCACTCCTCCACTTCACATCAGCACTGACTTCAATCCTCCTCTTCACGTCAGCAGCGACTTCACTCCTCTTCACAACAGCACCGACTTCACTCCTCCTCTTCACATCAGCTCTGATGTCACTCCTCCTACATTCATCAGCAATGACTTCACTCCTGTTCTTCACATCTGCACTGACTTCACTTGTCCTCTTCATATCAGCAATTAGTTCACTCCTCCTCTTCAATCAGCAATGACTTCACTCCTCCTCTTTACATCAGCACCGACTTCAATCCTCTTTACATCAACACCGACTTCACTCCTCTTCACATAAGCACTGACTTCAGTCGTCCTCTTCACATCAGCACTGATTCACTCCTCTATACATCAGCACTGTCTTTAATCCTCTCTCCATCAGCAATGATTTCACTCCTCTTCACATCAGCGCTGACTTCACTCCTCCTCTTCACTTCAGCACTGACTTCACTGCTCTTCACATCAGCACTGACTTCACTCCTCTTCACAACAGCACTGACTTCACACCACTCTCCATCAGCACAGATTTCACTCCTCTTCACATCAGCACTGATTTCACTCCTCCTCTTCACATCAGCACTGACTTCACTCCTCCTCTTCACATCAGCAATGACTTCACTCTTCTTCACATCAGCAACGACTTCACTCCTCTTCACATCAGAACCAATATCATTCCTCCTCTTCACATCAGCACCAAATTCACTCCACTTCTCATCAGCACTGAACTCACACCACCACTTCACATCAGCACTGACTTCACTCCTCTTCACATCAGCGCTGACTTCACCACTCTTCACATCAGCACTGACTTCACTCCTCTTTTTCACATCAGCTGTGACTTCACTCCTCCTCTTCACATCAGCACTGACTTCTCTCCTCCACATCAGCAATGACTTCACTCCTGTTCTTCACATCAGCATTGACTTCACTCCTCTCTCCATCAGCACTGACTTCACTCCTCTTCACATAAGCACTGACTTCAGTCGTCCTCTTCACATCAGCACTGATTCACTCCTCTATACATCAGCACTGACTTTAATCCTCTCTCCATCAGCAATGATTTCACTCCTCTTCACATCAGCGCTGACTTCACTCCTCCTTTTCACTTCAGCACTGACTTCACTCCTCTTCACATCAGCACTGACTTCACTCCTCTTCACAACAGCACTGACTTCACACCACTTTCCATCAGCACAAATTTCACTCCTCTTCACATCAGCACTGACTTCACTCCTCCACTTCACATCAGCACTGACTTCAATCCTCCTCTTCACGTCAGCAGCGACTTCACTCCTCTTCACAACAGCACCGACTTCACTCCTCCTCTTCACATCAGCTCTGATGTCACTCCTCCTACATTCATCAGCAATGACTTCACTCCTGTTCTTCACATCTGCACTGACTTCACTTGTCCTCTTCATATCAGCAATTAGTTCACTCCTCCTCTTCAATCAGCAATGACTTCACTCCTCCTCTTTACATCAGCACCGACTTCAATCCTCTTTACATCAACACCGACTTCACTCCTCTTCACATAAGCACTGACTTCAGTCGTCCTCTTCACATCAGCACTGATTCACTCCTCTATACATCAGCACTGTCTTTAATCCTCTCTCCATCAGCAATGATTTCACTCCTCTTCACATCAGCGCTGACTTCACTCCTCCTCTTCACTTCAGCACTGACTTCACTGCTCTTCACATCAGCACTGACTTCACTCCTCTTCACAACAGCACTGACTTCACACCACTCTCCATCAGCACAGATTTCACTCCTCTTCACATCAGCACTGACTTCACTCCTCCACTTCACATCAGCACTGACTTCAATCCTCCTCTTCACGTCAGCAGCGACTTCACTCCTCTTCACAACAGCACCGACTTCACTCCTCCTCTTCACATCAGCACTGATGTCACTCCTCCTACATTCCTCAGCAATGACTTCACTCCTGTTCTTCACATCTGCACTGACTTCACTTGTCCTCTTCATATCAGCAATTAGTTCACTCCTCCTCTTCAATCAGCAATGACTTCACTCCTCCTCTTTACATCAGCACCGACTTCAATCCTCTTTACATCAACACCGACTTCACTCCTCTTCACATCAGCACTGAGTTCACTCCTCCTCTTCACATCAGCACTGACTTCACTCCTCCTCTTCACGTCAGCACTGACTTCACTCTTCTTCACGTCAGCACTGACTTCACTACTCTTCACATCAGCACTGACTTCACTCCTCCTCTTCACATCAGCACTAACTTCTCTCCTCCTCCTCACATCAGCAGTGACTTCACTCCTCCTCTTCACATCAGCACTGACTTCAATGCTCATGTACACATCAGCACTGACTTCACTATTCTTCACAGCAGTACCGACTTCACTCCTCTTCACATCAGCACCGACTTGACACCTCTTCACATCAGCACCAACTTCACTCCTTCCTCTTCACATCAGCACTGAATTCACTCCTCCTCTTCACATCAGCACTGACTTCATTCCTCTTCACATGAGCACTGCCTTCTCTCCTCTTCACATCAGCACCGACTTCACTCCTCTTAACATCAGCACCAACATCACTACTCCTCTTCCCATCAGCACCGAATTCACTCCTCTTCACATCAGCAGCAACTTCACTCTTCGTCTTCACATCAGCACTGATATCACTGCTCATCTTCACATCCGCACTGACTTCACTCCTCCTCTACACATCAGCACTGACTTCACTCATCCTCTTCACCTCAGCACTGACTTCACTCCTCCTCTTCACATCAGCACTGACATCACTCCTCCTCTTCACCGAGCACTGACTTCACTCCTCTTCATATCAGCACTCTTTTCACTCCTCCTCTCCACATCAGCACTGACTTCACTCCTCCTCTTCACATCAGCACTGACTTCACTCCTTTTCTTCACTTCAGCACAGACTTCATTCCTCTTTACATCAGCACTGATTTCACTACTCTTCACATCAGCACTGACCTCACTCCTCTTCACTTCAGCACTGACTTCACTCATCTTCACATCAGCACTGACTTCACTACTCTTCACATCAGCACTGACTTCGCTCCTCTTCTTCACATCAGCAGTGACTTCACTCCTCCTCTTCACATCAGCACTGACTTCTCTCCTCCTCTTCACATCAGCAATGACTTCACTCCTGTTGTTCACATCAGCACTGACTTCACTCCTCTTAACATCAGCACTGACTATACTCCTCCTCTTCACATCAGCACTAACTTAACTCGTCCTCTCTCCATCAGCACTAACTTAACTCTTCTTCACATCAACACTGACTTTACTCCGCTTCACATCAGCACTGACTTCACTCCTCCTCTTCACATCAGCACTGACTTCACTCCTCCTCTTCATATCAACAAGTACTTCACTCCTCCTCTTCACATCAGCAGTGACTTCACTCCTCCTCTTCACATCAGCACTGACTTCAATCCTCATGTACACATCAGCACTGACTTCACTCTTCTTCACAGCATTACCGACTTCACTCCTCTTCACAACAGCACCGACTTCACTCCTCCTCTTCACATCAGCACCGACTTCACTCCTCCTACACTCATCAGCATTGACATCACTCCTGTTCTTCACATCAGCACTGACTTCACTCCTCTCTCCATCAGCACTGACTTCACTCCTCTTCACATAAGCACTGACTTCAGTCGTCCTCTTCACATCAGCACTGATTCACTCCTCTATACATCAGCACTGTCTTCAATCCTCTCTCCATCAGCAATGATTTCACTCCTCTTCACATCAGCACTGACTTCACTCCGCCTCTTCACTTCAGCACTGACTTCACTCCTCTTTACATCAGCACTGACTTCACTCCTCTTCCCAACAGCACTGACTTCACACCACTCTCCATCAGCACAGATTTCACTCCTCTTCACATCAGCATTGAATTCACTCCTCCTCTTCACATCAGCACTGACTTCACTCATCCTCTTCACCTCAGCACTGACTTCACTCCTCCTCTTCACATCAGCACTGACATCACTCCTCCTCTTCACCGAGCACTGACTTCACTCCTCTTCATATCAGCACTCTTTTCACTCCTCCTCTCCACATCAGCACCTGACTTCACTCCTCCTCTTCACATCAGCACTGACTTCACTCCTTTTCTTCACTTCAGCACAGACTTCATTCCTCTTTACATCAGCACTGATTTCACTACTCTTCACATCAGCACTGACCTCACTCCTCTTCACTTCAGCACTGACTTCACTCATCTTCACATCAGCACTGACTTCACTACTCTTCACATCAGCACTGACTTCACTCCTCTTCTTCACATCAGCAGTGACTTCACTCCTCCTCTTCACATCAGCACTGACTTCTCTCCTCCTCTTCACATCAGCAATGACTTCACTCCTGTTGTTCACATCAGCACTGACTTCACTCCTCTTAACATCAGCACTGACTATACTCCTCCTCTTCACATCAGCACCAAATTCACTCCACTTCTCATCAGCACTGAACTCACACCACCACTTCACATCAGCACTGACTTCACTCCTCTTCACATCAGCGCTGACTTCACCACTCTTCACATCAGCACTGACTTCACTCCTCTTTTTCACATCAGCTGTGACTTCACTCCTCCTCTTCACATCAGCACTGACTTCTCTCCTCCACATCAGCAATGACTTCACTCCTGTTCTTCACATCAGCATTGACTTCACTCCTCTCTCCATCAGCACTGACTTCACTCCTCTTCACATAAGCACTGACTTCAGTCGTCCTCGTCACATCAGCACTGATTCACTCCTCTATACATCAGCACTGACTTTAATCCTCTCTCCATCAGCAATGATTTCACTCCTCTTCACATCAGCGCTGACTTCACTCCTCCTTTTCACTTCAGCACTGAATTCACTCCTCTTCACATCAGCACTGACTTCACTCCTCTTCACAACAGCACTGACTTCACACCACTTTCCATCAGCACAGATTTCACTCCTCTTCACATCAGCACTGACTTCACTCCTCCACTTCACATCAGCACTGACTTCAATCCTCCTCTTCACGTCAGCAGCGACTTCACTCCTCTTCACAACAGCACCGACTTCACTCCTCCTCTTCACATCAGCTCTGATGTCACTCCTCCTACATTCATCAGCAATGACTTCACTCCTGTTCTTCACATCTGCACTGACTTCACTTGTCCTCTTCATATCAGCAATTAGTTCACTCCTCCTCTTCAATCAGCAATGACTTCACTCCTCCTCTTTACATCAGCACCGACTTCAATCCTCTTTACATCAACACCGACTTCACTCCTCTTCACATAAGCACTGACTTCAGTCGTCCTCTTCACATCAGCACTGATTCACTCCTCTATACATCAGCACTGTCTTTAATCCTCTCTCCATCAGCAATGATTTCACTCCTCTTCACATCAGCGCTGACTTCACTCCTCCTCTTCACTTCAGCACTGACTTCACTGCTCTTCACATCAGCACTGACTTCACTCCTCTTCACAACAGCACTGACTTCACACCACTCTCCATCAGCACAGATTTCACTCCTCTTCACATCAGCACTGATTTCACTCCTCCTCTTCACATCAGCACTGACTTCACTCCTCCTCTTCACATCAGCAATGACTTCACTCTTCTTCACATCAGCAACGACTTCACTCCTCTTCACATCAGAACCAATATCATTCCTCCTCTTCACATCAGCACCAAATTCACTCCACTTCTCATCAGCACTGAACTCACACCACCACTTCACATCAGCACTGACTTCACTCCTCTTCACATCAGCGCTGACTTCACCACTCTTCACATCAGCACTGACTTCACTCCTCTTTTTCACATCAGCTGTGACTTCACTCCTCCTCTTCACATCAGCACTGACTTCTCTCCTCCACATCAGCAATGACTTCACTCCTGTTCTTCACATCAGCATTGACTTCACTCCTCTCTCCATCAGCACTGACTTCACTCCTCTTCACATAAGCACTGACTTCAGTCGTCCTCTTCACATCAGCACTGATTCACTCCTCTATACATCAGCACTGACTTTAATCCTCTCTCCATCAGCAATGATTTCACTCCTCTTCACATCAGCGCTGACTTCACTCCTCCTTTTCACTTCAGCACTGACTTCACTCCTCTTCACATCAGCACTGACTTCACTCCTCTTCACAACAGCACTGACTTCACACCACTTTCCATCAGCACAAATTTCACTCCTCTTCACATCAGCACTGACTTCACTCCTCCACTTCACATCAGCACTGACTTCAATCCTCCTCTTCACGTCAGCAGCGACTTCACTCCTCTTCACAACAGCACCGACTTCACTCCTCCTCTTCACATCAGCTCTGATGTCACTCCTCCTACATTCATCAGCAATGACTTCACTCCTGTTCTTCACATCTGCACTGACTTCACTTGTCCTCTTCATATCAGCAATTAGTTCACTCCTCCTCTTCAATCAGCAATGACTTCACTCCTCCTCTTTACATCAGCACCGACTTCAATCCTCTTTACATCAACACCGACTTCACTCCTCTTCACATAAGCACTGACTTCAGTCGTCCTCTTCACATCAGCACTGATTCACTCCTCTATACATCAGCACTGTCTTTAATCCTCTCTCCATCAGCAATGATTTCACTCCTCTTCACATCAGCGCTGACTTCACTCCTCCTCTTCACTTCAGCACTGACTTCACTGCTCTTCACATCAGCACTGACTTCACTCCTCTTCACAACAGCACTGACTTCACACCACTCTCCATCAGCACAGATTTCACTCCTCTTCACATCAGCACTGACTTCACTCCTCCACTTCACATCAGCACTGACTTCAATCCTCCTCTTCACGTCAGCAGCGACTTCACTCCTCTTCACAACAGCACCGACTTCACTCCTCCTCTTCACATCAGCACTGATGTCACTCCTCCTACATTCCTCAGCAATGACTTCACTCCTGTTCTTCACATCTGCACTGACTTCACTTGTCCTCTTCATATCAGCAATTAGTTCACTCCTCCTCTTCAATCAGCAATGACTTCACTCCTCCTCTTTACATCAGCACCGACTTCAATCCTCTTTACATCAACACCGACTTCACTCCTCTTCACATCAGCACTGAGTTCACTCCTCCTCTTCACATCAGCACTGACTTCACTCCTCCTCTTCACGTCAGCACTGACTTCACTCTTCTTCACGTCAGCACTGACTTCACTACTCTTCACATCAGCACTGACTTCACTCCTCCTCTTCACATCAGCACTAACTTCTCTCCTCCTCCTCACATCAGCAGTGACTTCACTCCTCCTCTTCACATCAGCACTGACTTCAATGCTCATGTACACATCAGCACTGACTTCACTATTCTTCACAGCAGTACCGACTTCACTCCTCTTCACATCAGCACCGACTTGACACCTCTTCACATCAGCACCAACTTCACTCCTTCCTCTTCACATCAGCACTGAATTCACTCCTCCTCTTCACATCAGCACTGACTTCATTCCTCTTCACATGAGCACTGCCTTCTCTCCTCTTCACATCAGCACCGACTTCACTCCTCTTAACATCAGCACCAACATCACTACTCCTCTTCCCATCAGCACCGAATTCACTCCTCTTCACATCAGCAGCAACTTCACTCTTCGTCTTCACATCAGCACTGATATCACTGCTCATCTTCACATCCGCACTGACTTCACTCCTCCTCTACACATCAGCACTGACTTCACTCATCCTCTTCACCTCAGCACTGACTTCACTCCTCCTCTTCACATCAGCACTGACATCACTCCTCCTCTTCACCGAGCACTGACTTCACTCCTCTTCATATCAGCACTCTTTTCACTCCTCCTCTCCACATCAGCACTGACTTCACTCCTCCTCTTCACATCAGCACTGACTTCACTCCTTTTCTTCACTTCAGCACAGACTTCATTCCTCTTTACATCAGCACTGATTTCACTACTCTTCACATCAGCACTGACCTCACTCCTCTTCACTTCAGCACTGACTTCACTCATCTTCACATCAGCACTGACTTCACTACTCTTCACATCAGCACTGACTTCGCTCCTCTTCTTCACATCAGCAGTGACTTCACTCCTCCTCTTCACATCAGCACTGACTTCTCTCCTCCTCTTCACATCAGCAATGACTTCACTCCTGTTGTTCACATCAGCACTGACTTCACTCCTCTTAACATCAGCACTGACTATACTCCTCCTCTTCACATCAGCACTAACTTAACTCGTCCTCTCTCCATCAGCACTAACTTAACTCTTCTTCACATCAACACTGACTTTACTCCGCTTCACATCAGCACTGACTTCACTCCTCCTCTTCACATCAGCACTGACTTCACTCCTCCTCTTCATATCAACAAGTACTTCACTCCTCCTCTTCACATCAGCAGTGACTTCACTCCTCCTCTTCACATCAGCACTGACTTCAATCCTCATGTACACATCAGCACTGACTTCACTCTTCTTCACAGCATTACCGACTTCACTCCTCTTCACAACAGCACCGACTTCACTCCTCCTCTTCACATCAGCACCGACTTCACTCCTCCTACACTCATCAGCATTGACATCACTCCTGTTCTTCACATCAGCACTGACTTCACTCCTCTCTCCATCAGCACTGACTTCACTCCTCTTCACATAAGCACTGACTTCAGTCGTCCTCTTCACATCAGCACTGATTCACTCCTCTATACATCAGCACTGTCTTCAATCCTCTCTCCATCAGCAATGATTTCACTCCTCTTCACATCAGCACTGACTTCACTCCGCCTCTTCACTTCAGCACTGACTTCACTCCTCTTTACATCAGCACTGACTTCACTCCTCTTCACAACAGCACTGACTTCACACCACTCTCCATCAGCACAGATTTCACTCCTCTTCACATCAGCATTGAATTCACTCCTCCTCTTCACATCAGCACTGACTTCACTCATCCTCTTCACCTCAGCACTGACTTCACTCCTCCTCTTCACATCAGCACTGACATCACTCCTCCTCTTCACCGAGCACTGACTTCACTCCTCTTCATATCAGCACTCTTTTCACTCCTCCTCTCCACATCAGCACTGACTTCACTCCTCCTCTTCACATCAGCACTGACTTCACTCCTTTTCTTCACTTCAGCACAGACTTCATTCCTCTTTACATCAGCACTGATTTCACTACTCTTCACATCAGCACTGACCTCACTCCTCTTCACTTCAGCACTGACTTCACTCATCTTCACATCAGCACTGACTTCACTACTCTTCACATCAGCACTGACTTCACTCCTCTTCTTCACATCAGCAGTGACTTCACTCCTCCTCTTCACATCAGCACTGACTTCTCTCCTCCTCTTCACATCAGCAATGACTTCACTCCTGTTGTTCACATCAGCACTGACTTCACTCCTCTTAACATCAGCACTGACTATACTCCTCCTCTTCACATCAGCACTAACTTAACTCGTCCTCTCTCCATCAGCACTAACTTAACTCTTCTTCACATCAACACTGACTTTACTCCGCTTCACATCAGCACTGACTTCACTCCTCCTCTTCACATCAGCACTGACTTCACTCCTCCTCTTCATATCAACAAGTACTTCACTCCTCCTCTTCACATCAGCAGTGACTTCACTCCTCCTCTTCACATCAGCACTGACTTCAATCCTCATGTACACATCAGCACTGACTTCACTCTTCTTCACAGCATTACCGACTTCACTCCTCTTCACAACAGCACCGACTTCACTCCTCCTCTTCACATCAGCACCGACTTCACTCCTCCTACACTCATCAGCATTGACATCACTCCTGTTCTTCACATCAGCACTGACTTCACTCCTCTCTCCATCAGCACTGACTTCACTCCTCTTCACATAAGCACTGACTTCAGTCGTCCTCTTCACATCAGCACTGATTCACTCCTCTATACATCAGCACTGTCTTCAATCCTCTCTCCATCAGCAATGATTTCACTCCTCTTCACATCAGCACTGACTTCACTCCGCCTCTTCACTTCAGCACTGACTTCACTCCTCTTTACATCAGCACTGACTTCACTCCTCTTCACAACAGCACTGACTTCACACCACTCTCCATCAGCACAGATTTCACTCCTCTTCACATCAGCATTGAATTCACTCCTCCTCTTCACATCAGCACTGACTTCACTCCTCTTCACATCAGCACTGACTTCACTCCTCCTCTACACATCATCAATGACTTCACTCCTCCTCTTCACATCAGCACTGACTTCTCTCCAACACTTCACATCAGCATTGACTTCACTCCTCCACTCCACATCAGCACTGACTTCACACCTCCTCATCACATCAGCACTGACTTCACTCCTCGTCTTCACATCAGCACTGACTTCAATCCACCTCTTCACATCAGCAAAGACTTCACTATTCTTCACATCAGCACTGACTTCAATCCACCTCTACACAAAAGCACTGACTTCATAACTCTTCACATCAGCACTGACTTCATTCCACTTCACATCAGCACTGACATCACTCCTCTTCACATCAGCACTGACTTCACTCCTCCTCTTCACCTCAGCACTGACTTCACTCCTCCTCTTCACATGAGCACTGACTTCACTCCTCCTCTTCACATCAGCACTGACTTCACTCCTCTTCACCTCAGCACTGACTTCACTCCTCATTTTCACATCAGCACTGACTTCACTCCTCTAAACATCAGAACTGATTTCACTCATCCTCTTTACGTCAGCACTGACTTCACTCCTCTTCACATCAGCACCGGATTCATTCCTCCTCTTCAGATCACCACTGACTTCTCTCCACCTCTTCACATCAGCACTGAAATCACTCCTCTTCACATCCGAACTAACTTGACGCATCCGCTTTACAACAGCACTGACTTCACTCCTCTTCACATCAGCACCGAATTAGTTCCCCCTCTTCAGATCAGCAATGACTTCACTTCTCATCTGCACATCAGCAGCGACTTCAATACTATTCACATCAGCACTGACTTCACTCCTCCTGTTCATCTCAACACTCTCTTCACTCCTCCTCTCCACATCAGCACTGACTTCACTCCTCATCTTCACATCAGCCCTGACTTTGCTCCACTTCTTCACATCAGCACACACTTCATTCCTATTTACATCAGCAATGACTTCACTACTCTTCACATCAGCACTGACCTCACTCCTCTTCAATTCAGCACTGACTTCACTCTTCTTCACATCAGCACTGACTTCACTACTCTTCACATCAGCACTGACTTCACTCCTCTTCTTCAATTCAGCTGTGACTTCACTCCTGTTCTTCACATCAGCACTGACTTCACTCCTCTTAACATCAGCATTGACTTTACTACTCCTCTTCAAATCAGCACTGACTTCACTCTTCCTATTCACATCGGCAATGACTTCACTCCTCTTCTTCACATCAACAATGCCTTCACTCCTCTTCACATCAGCACTGACTTCACTCCTCCTCTTCTTATCAGAAATTATTTCACTCCTCCTCTTCACATCAGCAGTGACTTCACTCCTCCTCTTCACATCAGCACCGACTTCACTCCTTTTCACATATGCACTGACTCACTCCTCCTCTTCACATCAGAACTAACTTCACTCCTCCTCTTCACATCAGAACTGACTTCACTACTCCTCTTTACATCAGCACTGAATTTACTCCTGCTCTTCACGTCAGCACTCTGTTCACTTCGCCTCTGCCCATCAGCACCGACTTCAATCCTATTCACAATTGCACTGACTTCACTCCTCCTCTTCACATCAGCACTAACTTCACTCCTCCTCTTCACATCAGCACTGACTTCACTCCACTTCTTCACATCAGCACAGACTTCATTCCTCTTTACATCAGCACTGACTTCACTACTCTTCACATCAGCACTGACTTCACTCCACTTCTTCACATCAGCAGTGACTTCACTCCTCCTCTTCACATCAGCACTGACTTCTCTCCTCCTCTTCACATCAGCAATGACTTCACTCCTGTTCTTCACATCAGCATTGACTTCACTCCTCTTAACATCAGCACTGACGATACTCCTCCTCTTCACATCAGCACTAACTTAACTCGTCCTCTCTCCAACAGCACTAAATTAACTCTTCTTCTTCACATCAACACTGTCTTTACTCCTCTTCACAACAGCACTGACTACACTCCTCCTCTTCATATCAGCACTGACTTCACTCCTCCTCTTCATATCAGCAAGTACTTTACTCCTCCTCTTCACATCCGCAGTGACTTCACTGCTCCTCTTCACATCAGCACTGACTTCAATCCTCATGTACACATCAGCACTTACTTCACTCATCTTCACAGCAGTAACGACTTCACTCCTCTTCACATCTGCACTGACTTCATTCCTCCTCTTCACATCAGCACCGACTTGACACATCTTCACATCAGCAGCGACTTCACTCCTCCTCTTCACATCATGACTGACTTCATTCCTCTTCACATGAGCACTGACTTCACTCCTCTTAACATCAGCAATGAAATCACTCCTCTTCACATCCGAACTAACTTGATTCATCCTCTTTACATCAGCACTGACTTCACTCCTCTTCACATCAGCACCGAATTCGTTCCTCCACTTCAGATCAGCAATGACTTCACTTCTCCTCTGCACATCAGCAGCGACATCAATACTATTCACATCAGCACTGACTTCACTCCTCCTGTTCATATCAACACTCTCTTCACTCCTCCTCTCCACATCAGCACTGACTTCACTCCTCCTCTTCACTTCAGCACTGATTTCACTCCTCTTCACATCAGCACTGACTTCACTCCTCTTCACAACAGCAAAGACTTCACACCACTCTCCATCAGCACAGATTTCACTCCTCTTCAGATCAGCACTGACTTCACTCCTCCTCTTCACATCAGCACTGACTTCAATCCTCCTCTTCACGTCAGCAGCGACTTCACTCCTCTTCACAACAGCACCGACTTCACTCCTCCTCTTCACATCAGCACTGACTTCACTCCGCCTACACTCATCAGCAATGACTTCACTCCTGTTCTTCACATCTGCACTGACGTCACTTGTCCTCTTCATATCAGCAATTAGTTCACTCCTCCTCTTCACATCAGCAATGACTTCACTCCTCCTCTTTACATCAGCACCGACTTCAAAGCTCTTTACATCAACACCGACTTCACTCCTCTTCACATCAGCACTGATTTCACTCCTCCTCTTCACATCAGCACTGACTTCACTCCTCCTCTTCACATCAGCAATGACTTCACTCTTCTTCACATCAGCAACGACTTCACTCCTCTTCACATCAGAACCAATATCATTCCTCCTCTTCACATCAGCACCAAATTCACTCCACTTCTCATCAGCACTGAACTCACACCACCACTTCACATCAGCACTGACTTCACTCCTCTTCACATCAGCGCTGACTTCACCACTCTTCACATCAGCACTGACTTCACTCCTCTTTTTCACATCAGCTGTGACTTCACTCCTCCTCTTCACATCAGCACTGACTTCTCTCCTCCACATCAGCAATGACTTCACTCCTGTTCTTCACATCAGCACTGATTCACTCCTCTATACATCAGCACTGACTTTAATCCTCTCTCCATCAGCAATGATTTCACTCCTCTTCACATCAGCGCTGACTTCACTCCTCCTTTTCACTTCAGCACTGAATTCACTCCTCTTCACATCAGCACTGACTTCACTCCTCTTCACAACAGCACTGACTTCACTACACTTCACATCAGCACTGACTTCACTCCTCTTTTTCACATCAGCATTGACTTCACTCCTCCTCTTCACATCAGCACTGACCTCTCTCCTCCTCTTCACATCAGCACTGACTTCACTCCTCTTAACATCAGCACTGACTTCACTCTTCTTCACGTCAGCACTGACTTCACTACTCTTCACATCAGCACTGACTTCACTCCTCCTCTTCACATCAGCACTAACTTCTCTCCTCCTCCTCACATCAGCAGTGACTTCACTCCTCCTCTTCACATCAGCACTGACTTCAATGCTCATGTACACATCAGCACTGACTTCACTATTCTTCACAGCAGTACCGACTTCACTCCTCTTCACATCAGCACCGACTTGACACCTCTTCACATCAGCACCAACTTCACTCCTTCCTCTTCACATCAGCACTGAATTCACTCCTCCTCTTCACATCAGCACTGACTTCATTCCTCTTCACATGAGCACTGCCTTCTCTCCTCTTCACATCAGCACCGACTTCACTCCTCTTAACATCAGCACCAACATCACTACTCCTCTTCCCATCAGCACCGAATTCACTCCTCTTCACATCAGCAGCAACTTCACTCTTCGTCTTCACATCAGCACTGATATCACTGCTCATCTTCACATCCGCACTGACTTCACTCCTCCTCTACACATCAGCACTGACTTCACTCATCCTCTTCACCTCAGCACTGACTTCACTCCTCCTCTTCACATCAGCACTGACATCACTCCTCCTCTTCACCGAGCACTGACTTCACTCCTCTTCATATCAGCACTCTTTTCACTCCTCCTCTCCACATCAGCACTGACTTCACTCCTCCTCTTCACATCAGCACTGACTTCACTCCTTTCCTTCACTTCAGCACAGACTTCATTCCTCTTTACATCAGCACTGATTTCACTACTCTTCACATCAGCACTGACCTCACTCCTCTTCACTTCAGCACTGACTTCACTCATCTTCACATCAGCACTGACTTCACTACTCTTCACATCAGCACTGACTTCGCTCCTCTTCTTCACATCAGCAGTGACTTCACTCCTCCTCTTCACATCAGCACTGACTTCTCTCCTCCTCTTCACATCAGCAATGACTTCACTCCTGTTGTTCACATCAGCACTGACTTCACTCCTCTTAACATCAGCACTGACTATACTCCTCCTCTTCACATCAGCACTAACTTAACTCGTCCTCTCTCCATCAGCACTAACTTAACTCTTCTTCACATCAACACTGACTTTACTCCGCTTCACATCAGCACTGACTTCACTCCTCCTCTTCACATCAGCACTGACTTCACTCCTCCTCTTCATATCAACAAGTACTTCACTCCTCCTCTTCACATCAGCAGTGACTTCACTCCTCCTCTTCACATCAGCACTGACTTCAATCCTCATGTACACATCAGCACTGACTTCACTCTTCTTCACAGCATTACCGACTTCACTCCTCTTCACAACAGCACCGACTTCACTCCTCCTCTTCACATCAGCACCGACTTCACTCCTCCTACACTCATCAGCATTGACATCACTCCTGTTCTTCACATCAGCACTGACTTCACTCCTCTCTCCATCAGCACTGACTTCACTCCTCTTCACATAAGCACTGACTTCAGTCGTCCTCTTCACATCAGCACTGATTCACTCCTCTATACATCAGCACTGTCTTCAATCCTCTCTCCATCAGCAATGATTTCACTCCTCTTCACATCAGCACTGACTTCACTCCGCCTCTTCACTTCAGCACTGACTTCACTCCTCTTTACATCAGCACTGACTTCACTCCTCTTCACAACAGCACTGACTTCACACCACTCTCCATCAGCACAGATTTCACTCCTCTTCACATCAGCATTGAATTCACTCCTCCTCTTCACATCAGCACTGACTTCACTCATCCTCTTCACCTCAGCACTGACTTCACTCCTCCTCTTCACATCAGCACTGACATCACTCCTCCTCTTCACCGAGCACTGACTTCACTCCTCTTCATATCAGCACTCTTTTCACTCCTCCTCTCCACATCAGCACTGACTTCACTCCTCCTCTTCACATCAGCACTGACTTCACTCCTTTTCTTCACTTCAGCACAGACTTCATTCCTCTTTACATCAGCACTGATTTCACTACTCTTCACATCAGCACTGACCTCACTCCTCTTCACTTCAGCACTGACTTCACTCATCTTCACATCAGCACTGACTTCACTACTCTTCACATCAGCACTGACTTCACTCCTCTTCTTCACATCAGCAGTGACTTCACTCCTCCTCTTCACATCAGCACTGACTTCTCTCCTCCTCTTCACATCAGCAATGACTTCACTCCTGTTGTTCACATCAGCACTGACTTCACTCCTCTTAACATCAGCACTGACTATACTCCTCCTCTTCACATCAGCACTAACTTAACTCGTCCTCTCTCCATCAGCACTAACTTAACTCTTCTTCACATCAACACTGACTTTACTCCGCTTCACATCAGCACTGACTTCACTCCTCCTCTTCACATCAGCACTGACTTCACTCCTCCTCTTCATATCAACAAGTACTTCACTCCTCCTCTTCACATCAGCAGTGACTTCACTCCTCCTCTTCACATCAGCACTGACTTCAATCCTCATGTACACATCAGCACTGACTTCACTCTTCTTCACAGCATTACCGACTTCACTCCTCTTCACAACAGCACCGACTTCACTCCTCCTCTTCACATCAGCACCGACTTCACTCCTCCTACACTCATCAGCATTGACATCACTCCTGTTCTTCACATCAGCACTGACTTCACTCCTCTCTCCATCAGCACTGACTTCACTCCTCTTCACATAAGCACTGACTTCAGTCGTCCTCTTCACATCAGCACTGATTCACTCCTCTATACATCAGCACTGTCTTCAATCCTCTCTCCATCAGCAATGATTTCACTCCTCTTCACATCAGCACTGACTTCACTCCGCCTCTTCACTTCAGCACTGACTTCACTCCTCTTTACATCAGCACTGACTTCACTCCTCTTCACAACAGCACTGACTTCACACCACTCTCCATCAGCACAGATTTCACTCCTCTTCACATCAGCATTGAATTCACTCCTCCTCTTCACATCAGCACTGACTTCACTCCTCTTCACATCAGCACTGACTTCACTCCTCCTCTACACATCATCAATGACTTCACTCCTCCTCTTCACATCAGCACTGACTTCTCTCCAACACTTCACATCAGCATTGACTTCACTCCTCCACTCCACATCAGCACTGACTTCACACCTCCTCATCACATCAGCACTGACTTCACTCCTCGTCTTCACATCAGCACTGACTTCAATCCACCTCTTCACATCAGCAAAGACTTCACTATTCTTCACATCAGCACTGACTTCAATCCACCTCTACACAAAAGCACTGACTTCATAACTCTTCACATCAGCACTGACTTCATTCCACTTCACATCAGCACTGACATCACTCCTCTTCACATCAGCACTGACTTCACTCCTCCTCTTCACCTCAGCACTGACTTCACTCCTCCTCTTCACATGAGCACTGACTTCACTCCTCCTCTTCACATCAGCACTGACTTCACTCCTCTTCACCTCAGCACTGACTTCACTCCTCATCTTCACATCAGCACTGACTTCACTCCTCTAAACATCAGAACTGATTTCACTCATCCTCTTTACGTCAGCACTGACTTCACTCCTCTTCACATCAGCACCGGATTCATTCCTCCTCTTCAGATCACCACTGACTTCTCTCCACCTCTTCACATCAGCACTGAAATCACTCCTCTTCACATCCGAACTAACTTGACGCATCCGCTTTACAACAGCACTGACTTCACTCCTCTTCACATCAGCACCGAATTAGTTCCCCCTCTTCAGATCAGCAATGACTTCACTTCTCATCTGCACATCAGCAGCGACTTCAATACTATTCACATCAGCACTGACTTCACTCCTCCTGTTCATCTCAACACTCTCTTCACTCCTCCTCTCCACATCAGCACTGACTTCACTCCTCATCTTCACATCAGCCCTGACTTTGCTCCACTTCTTCACATCAGCACACACTTCATTCCTATTTACATCAGCAATGACTTCACTACTCTTCACATCAGCACTGACCTCACTCCTCTTCAATTCAGCACTGACTTCACTCTTCTTCACATCAGCACTGACTTCACTACTCTTCACATCAGCACTGACTTCACTCCTCTTCTTCAATTCAGCTGTGACTTCACTCCTGTTCTTCACATCAGCACTGACTTCACTCCTCTTAACATCAGCATTGACTTTACTACTCCTCTTCAAATCAGCACTGACTTCACTCTTCCTATTCACATCGGCAATGACTTCACTCCTCTTCTTCACATCAACAATGCCTTCACTCCTCTTCACATCAGCACTGACTTCACTCCTCCTCTTCTTATCAGAAATTATTTCACTCCTCCTCTTCACATCAGCAGTGACTTCACTCCTCCTCTTCACATCAGCACCGACTTCACTCCTTTTCACATATGCACTGACTCACTCCTCCTCTTCACATCAGAACTAACTTCACTCCTCCTCTTCACATCAGAACTGACTTCACTACTCCTCTTTACATCAGCACTGAATTTACTCCTGCTCTTCACGTCAGCACTCTGTTCACTTCGCCTCTGCCCATCAGCACCGACTTCAATCCTATTCACAATTGCACTGACTTCACTCCTCCTCTTCACATCAGCACTAACTTCACTCCTCCTCTTCACATCAGCACTGACTTCACTCCACTTCTTCACATCAGCACAGACTTCATTCCTCTTTACATCAGCACTGACTTCACTACTCTTCACATCAGCACTGACTTCACTCCACTTCTTCACATCAGCAGTGACTTCACTCCTCCTCTTCACATCAGCACTGACTTCTCTCCTCCTCTTCACATCAGCAATGACTTCACTCCTGTTCTTCACATCAGCATTGACTTCACTCCTCTTAACATCAGCACTGACGATACTCCTCCTCTTCACATCAGCACTAACTTAACTCGTCCTCTCTCCAACAGCACTAAATTAACTCTTCTTCTTCACATCAACACTGTCTTTACTCCTCTTCACAACAGCACTGACTACACTCCTCCTCTTCATATCAGCACTGACTTCACTCCTCCTCTTCATATCAGCAAGTACTTTACTCCTCCTCTTCACATCCGCAGTGACTTCACTGCTCCTCTTCACATCAGCACTGACTTCAATCCTCATGTACACATCAGCACTTACTTCACTCATCTTCACAGCAGTAACGACTTCACTCCTCTTCACATCTGCACTGACTTCATTCCTCCTCTTCACATCAGCACCGACTTGACACATCTTCACATCAGCAGCGACTTCACTCCTCCTCTTCACATCATGACTGACTTCATTCCTCTTCACATGAGCACTGACTTCACTCCTCTTAACATCAGCAATGAAATCACTCCTCTTCACATCCGAACTAACTTGATTCATCCTCTTTACATCAGCACTGACTTCACTCCTCTTCACATCAGCACCGAATTCGTTCCTCCACTTCAGATCAGCAATGACTTCACTTCTCCTCTGCACATCAGCAGCGACATCAATACTATTCACATCAGCACTGACTTCACTCCTCCTGTTCATATCAACACTCTCTTCACTCCTCCTCTCCACATCAGCACTGACTTCACTCCTCCTCCTCACTTCAGCACTGATTTCACTCCTCTTCACATCAGCACTGACTTCACTCCTCTTCACAACAGCAAAGACTTCACACCACTCTCCATCAGCACAGATTTCACTCCTCTTCAGATCAGCACTGACTTCACTCCTCCTCTTCACATCAGCACTGACTTCAATCCTCCTCTTCACGTCAGCAGCGACTTCACTCCTCTTCACAACAGCACCGACTTCACTCCTCCTCTTCACATCAGCACTGACTTCACTCCGCCTACACTCATCAGCAATGACTTCACTCCTGTTCTTCACATCTGCACTGACGTCACTTGTCCTCTTCATATCAGCAATTAGTTCACTCCTCCTCTTCACATCAGCAATGACTTCACTCCTCCTCTTTACATCAGCACCGACTTCAAAGCTCTTTACATCAACACCGACTTCACTCCTCTTCACATCAGCACTGATTTCACTCCTCCTCTTCACATCAGCACTGACTTCACTCCTCCTCTTCACATCAGCAATGACTTCACTCTTCTTCACATCAGCAACGACTTCACTCCTCTTCACATCAGAACCAATATCATTCCTCCTCTTCACATCAGCACCAAATTCACTCCACTTCTCATCAGCACTGAACTCACACCACCACTTCACATCAGCACTGACTTCACTCCTCTTCACATCAGCGCTGACTTCACCACTCTTCACATCAGCACTGACTTCACTCCTCTTTTTCACATCAGCTGTGACTTCACTCCTCCTCTTCACATCAGCACTGACTTCTCTCCTCCACATCAGCAATGACTTCACTCCTGTTCTTCACATCAGCATTGACTTCACTCCTCTCTCCATCAGCACTGACTTCACTCCTCTTCACATAAGCACTGACTTCAGTCGTCCTCTTCACATCAGCACTGATTCACTCCTCTATACATCAGCACTGACTTTAATCCTCTCTCCATCAGCAATGATTTCACTCCTCTTCACATCAGCGCTGACTTCACTCCTCCTTTTCACTTCAGCACTGAATTCACTCCTCTTCACATCAGCACTGACTTCACTCCTCTTCACAACAGCACTGACTTCACTACACTTCACATCAGCACTGACTTCACTCCTCTTTTTCACATCAGCATTGACTTCACTCCTCCTCTTCACATCAGCACTGACCTCTCTCCTCCTCTTCACATCAGCAATGACTTCACTCCTGTTCTTCACATCAGCATTGACTTCACTCCTCTCTCCATCAGCACTGACTTCACTCCTCTTCACATAAGCACTGACTTCAGTCGTCCTCTTCACATCAGCACTGATTCACTCCTCTATACATCAGCACTGACTTTAATCCTCTCTCCATCAGCAATGATTTCACTCCTCTTCACAACAGCACCGACTTCACTCCTCCTCTTCACATCAGCTCTGATGTCACTCCTCCTACATTCATCAGCAATGACTTCACTCCTGTTCTTCACATCTGCACTGACTTCACTTGTCCTCTTCATATCAGCAATTAGTTCACTCCTCCTCTTCAATCAGCAATGACTTCACTCCTCCTCTTTACATCAGCACCGACTTCAATCCTCTTTACATCAACACCGACTTCACTCCTCTTCACATAAGCACTGACTTCAGTCGTCCTCTTCACATCAGCACTGATTCACTCCTCTATACATCAGCACTGTCTTTAATCCTCTCTCCATCAGCAATGATTTCACTCCTCTTCACATCAGCGCTGACTTCACTCCGCCTCTTCACTTCAGCACTGACTTCACTGCTCTTCACATCAGCACTGACTTCACTCCTCTTCACAACAGCACTGACTTCACACCACTCTCCATCAGCACAGATTTCACTCCTCTTCACATCAGCACTGATTTCACTCCTCCTCTTCACATCAGCACTGACTTCACTCCTCCTCTTCACATCAACAATGACTTCACTCTTCTTCACATCAGCAACGACTTCACTCCTCTTCACATCAGAACCAATATCATTCCTCCTCTTCACATCAGCACCAAATTCACTCCACTTCTCATCAGCACTGAACTCACACCACCACTTCACATCAGCACTGACTTCACTCCTCTTCACATCAGCGCTGACTTCACCACTCTTCACATCAGCACTGACTTCACTCCTCTTTTTCACATCAGCTGTGACTTCACTCCTCCTCTTCACATCAGCACTGACTTCTCTCCTCCACATCAGCAATGACTTCACTCCTGTTCTTCACATCAGCATTGACTTCACTCCTCTCTCCATCAGCACTGACTTCACTCCTCTTCACATAAGCACTGACTTCAGTCGTCCTCTTCACATCAGCACTGATTCACTCCTCTATACATCAGCACTGACTTTAATCCTCTCTCCATCAGCAATGATTTCACTCCTCTTCACATCAGCGCTGACTTCACTCCTCCTTTTCACTTCAGCACTGACTTCACTCCTCTTCACATCAGCACTGACTTCACTCCTCTTCACAACAGCACTGACTTCACACCACTTTCCATCAGCACAAATTTCACTCCTCTTCACTTCAGCACTGACTTCACTCCTCCACTTCACATCAGCACTGACTTCAATCCTCCTCTTCACGTCAGCAGCGACTTCACTCCTCTTCACAACAGCACCGACTTCACTCCTCCTCTTCACATCAGCTCTGATGTCACTCCTCCTGCATTCATCAGCAATGACTTCACTCCTGTTCTTCACATCTGCACTGACTTCACTTGTCCTCTTCATATCAGCAATTAGTTCACTCCTCCTCTTCAATCAGCAATGACTTCACTCCTCCTCTTTACATCAGCACCGACTTCAATCCTCTTTACATCAACACCGACTTCACTCCTCTTCACATAAGCACTGACTTCAGTCGTCCTCTTCACATCAGCACTGATTCACTCCTCTATACATCAGCACTGTCTTTAATCCTCTCTCCATCAGCAATGATTTCACTCCTCTTCACATCAGCGCTGACTTCACTCCTCCTCTTCACTTCAGCACTGACTTCACTGCTCTTCACATCAGCACTGACTTCACTCCTCTTCACAACAGCACTGACTTCACACCACTCTCCATCAGCACAGATTTCACTCCTCTTCACATCAGCACTGACTTCACTCCTCCACTTCACATCAGCACTGACTTCAATCCTCCTCTTCACGTCAGCAGCGACTTCACTCCTCTTCACAACAGCACCGACTTCACTCCTCCTCTTCACATCAGCACTGATGTCACTCCTCCTACATTCCTCAGCAATGACTTCACTCCTGTTCTTCACATCTGCACTGACTTCACTTGTCCTCTTCATATCAGCAATTAGTTCACTCCTCCTCTTCAATCAGCAATGACTTCACTCCTCCTCATTACATCAGCACCGACTTCAATCCTCTTTACATCAACACCGACTTCACTCCTCTTCACATCAGCACTGAGTTCACTCCTCCTCTTCACATCAGCACTGACTTCACTCCTCCTCTTCACATCAGCACTGACTTCACTCTTCTTCACATCAGCAACGACTTCACTCCTCTTCACATCAGCACCGATATCATTCCTCCTCTTCACATCAGCACCAAATTCACTCCACTTCTCATCAGCACTGACCTCACTCCACCTCTTCACATCAGCACTGACATCACTCCTCTTCACATCAGCACTGACTTCACTACTCTTCACATCAGCACTGACTTCACTCCTCTTTTTCACATCAGCTGTGACTTCACTCCTCCTCTTCACATCAGCACTGACTTCTCTCCTCCACATCAGCAATGACTTCACTCCTGTTCTTCACATCAGCACTGACTTCACTCCTTTCTCCATCAGCACTGACTTCACTCCTCTTCACATAAGCACTGACTTCAGTCGTCCTCTTCACATCAGCACTGATTCACTCCTCTATACATCAGCACTGACTTTAATCCTCTCTCCATCAGCAATGATTTCACTCCTCTTCACATCAGCACTGACTTCACTCCTCCTCTTCACTTCAGCACTGACTTCACTCCTCTTCACATCAGCACTGACTTCACTCCTCTTCACAACAGCACTGACTTCACACCACTCTCCATCAGCACAGATTTCACTCCTCTTCACATCAGCACTGACTTCACTCCTCCTCTTCACATCAGCACTGACTTCAATCCTCCTCTTCACGTCAGCAGCGACTTCACTCCTCTTCACAACAGCACCGACTTCACTCCTCCTCTTCACATCAGCACTGACTTCACTCCGCCTACACTCATAAGCAATGACTTCACTCCTGTTCTTCACATCTGCACTGACTTCACTTGTCCTCTTCATATCAGCAATTAGTTCACTCCTCCTCTTCACATCAGCAATGACTTCACTCCTCCTCTTTACATCAGCACCGACTTCAATCCTCTTTACATCAACACCGACTTCACTCCTCTTCACATCAGCACTGATTTCACTCCTCCTCTTCACATCAGCACTGACTTCACTCCTCCTCTTCACATCAGCACTGACTTCACTCTTCTTCACATCAGCAACGACTTCACTCCTCTTCACATCAGAACCGATATCATTCCTCCTCTTCACATCAGCACCAAATTCACTCCACTTCTCATCAGCACTGACCTCACTCCACCTCTTCACATCAGCACTGACTTCACTCCTCTTCACATCAGCACTGACTTCACCACTCTTCACATCAGCACTGACTTCACTCCTCTTTTTCACATCAGCTGTGACTTCACTCCTCCTCTTCACATCAGCACTGACTTCTCTCCTCCACATCAGCAATGACTTCACTCCTGTTCTTCACATCAGCATTGACTTCACTCCTCTCTCCATCAGCACTGACTTCACTCCTCTTCACATAAGCACTGACTTCAGTCGTCCTCTTCACATCAGCACTGATTCACTCCTCTGTACATCAGCACTGACTTTAATCCTCTCTCCATCATCAATGATTTCACTCCTCTTCACATCAGCACTGACTTCACTCCTCCTCTTCACTTCAGCACTGACTTCACTCCTCTTCACATCAGCACTGACTTCACTCCTCTTCACAACAGCACTGACTTCACACCACTCTCCATCAGCACAGATTTCACTCCTCTTCACATCAGCACTGACTTCACTCCTCCACTTCACATCAGCACTGACTTCAATCCTCCTCTTCACGTCAGCAGCGACTTCACTCCTCTTCACAACAGCACCGACTTCACTCCTCCTCTTCACATCAGCACTGATGTCACTCCTCCTACATTCCTCAGCAATGACTTCACTCCTGTTCTTCACATCTGCACTGACTTCACTTGTCCTCTTCATATCAGCAATTAGTTCACTCCTCCTCTTCAATCAGCAATGACTTCACTCCTCCTCTTTACATCAGCACCGACTTCAATCCTCTTTACATCAACACCGACTTCACTCCTCTTCACATCAGCACTGAGTTCACTCCTCCTCTTCACATCAGCACTGACTTCACTCCTCCTCTTCACATCAGCACTGACTTCACTCTTCTTCACATCAGCATCGACTTCACTGCTCTTCACATCAGCACCGATATCATTCCTCCTCTTCACATCAGCACCAAATTCACTCCACTTCTCATCAGCACTGACCTCACTCCACCTCTTCACATCAGCACTGACATCACTCCTCTTCACATCAGCACTGACTTCACTACTCTTCACATCAGCACTGACTTCACACCTCTTTTTCACATCAGCTGTGACTTCACTCCTCCTCTTCACATCAGCACTGACTTCTCTCCTCCACATCAGCAATGACTTCACTCCTGTTCTTCACATCAGCACTGACTTCACTCCTCTCTCCATCAGCACTGACTTCACTCCTCTTCACATAAGCACTGACTTCAGTCGTCCTCTTCACATCAGCACTGATTCACTCCTCTATACATCAGCACTGACTTTAATCCTCTCTCCATCAGCAATGATTTCACTCCTCTTCACATCAGCACTGACTTCACTCCTCCTCTTCACTTCAGCACTGACTTCACTCCTCTTCACATCAGCACTGACTTCACTCCTCTTCACAACAGCACTGACTTCACACCACTCTCCATCAGCACAGATTTCACTCCTCTTCACATCAGCACTGACTTCACTCCTCCTCTTCACATCAGCACTGACTTCAATCCTCCTCTGCACGTCAGCAGCGACTTCACTCCTCTTCACAACAGCACCGACTTCACTCCTCCTCTTCACATCAGCACTGATGTCACTCCTCCTATACTCATCAGCAATGACTTCACTCCTGTTCTTCACATCTGCACTGACTTCACTTGTCCTCTTCATATCAGCAATTAGTTCACTCCTCCTCTTCACATCATCAATGACTTCACTCCTCCTCTTCACATCAGCACTGACTTCTCTCCAACAATTCACATCAGCATTGACTTCACTCCACAACTCCACATCAGCACTGACTTCACTCATCCTCATCACATCAGCACTGACTTCACTCCTCGTCTTCACATCAGCACTGACTTCAATCCACCTCTTCACATCAGCAAAGACTTCACTCTTCTTCACATCAGCACTGACTTCAATCCAACTCTACACAACAGCACTGACATCACAACTCTTCACATCAGCACTGTCTTCATTCCACTTCACATCAGCACTGACATCACTCCTCCTCTTCACATCAGCACTGACTTCACTCCTCCTCTTCACATCAGCACTGACTTCACTCCTCCTCTTCACATCAGCACTGACTTCACTCCTCTTCACATCAGAACTGATTTCACTCATCCTCTTTACATCAGCACTGACTTCACTCCTCTTCACATCAGCACCGAATTCGTTCCTCCTCTTCAGATCACCACTGACTTCTCTCCACCTCTTCACATCAGCACTGAAATCACTCCTCTTCACATCCGAACTAACTTGACTCATCCTCTTTAAATCAGCACTGACTTCACTCCTCTTCACTTCAGCACCGAATTCGTTCCTCCTCTTCAGATCAGCAATGACTTCACTTCTCCTCTGCACATCAGCAGCGACTTCAATACTATTCACATCAGCACTGACTTCACTCCTCCTGTTCATATCAACACTCCCTTCACTTCTCCTCTCCACGTCAGCACTGACTTCACTCCTCCTCTTCACATCAGCACTGACTTCGCTCTACTTCTTCACATCAGCACACACTTCATTCCTCTTTACATCAGCACTGACTTCACTCTTCTTCACATCAGCATTGACTTCACTACACTTCACATCAGCACTGACTTCACTCCTCTTCTTCACATCAGCTGTGACTTCACTCCTCCTCCTCACATCAGCACTGACTTCTCTCCTCCTCTTCAGATCAGAAATGACTTCACTCCTGTTCTTCACATCAGCACTGACTTCACTCCTCTTAACTTCAGCATTGACTTTACTACTCCTCTTCAAATCAGCACTGACCTCACTCCTCCTGTTCACATCGGGAATGACTTCACTCCTCTTCTTCACATCAACAATGACTTCACTCCTCTTCACATCAGCACTGACTTCACTCCTCCTCTTCATATCAGAAATTATTTCACTCCTCCTCTTCACATCAGCACCAACTTCATTCCTTTTCACATATGCACCGACTTCACTCCTCCTCTTCACATCAGAACTGACTTCACTCCTCCTCTTTACATCAGCACTGAATTTACTCCTGCTCTTCACGTCAGCACTCTGTTCACTTCTCTCTGGCCATCAGCACCGACTTCAATCCTATTCACATTTGCAATGACTTCACTCGTCCTCTTCACATCGGCACTGACTTCACTCCTCTTCTTCACATCAGTGCTGACTTCACTCCTCTTTACATCAGCACTGACTTCAATCCTCTTCACATCAGCACTGATGTCACTGCTCTTCACATCAGCATTGACTTCACTCTTCTTCACATCAGCACTGACTTCACTACTCTTCACATCAGCACTGACTTCACTCCTCTTCTTCACATCAGCAGTGACTGCACTCCTCCTCTTCACATCAGCACTGACTTCTCTCTTCCTCTTCACATCAGCAATGACTTCACTCCTGTTCTTCACATCAGCACTGACTTCACTCCTCTTAACATCAGCACTGACTATACTCCTCCTCTTCACATCAGCACTAACTTAACTCGTCCTCTCTCCATCAGCACTAACTTAACTCTTCTTCTTCACATCAACACTAACTTTACTCCTCTTCACATCAGCCCTGAATTCACCCCTCCTCTTCACATCAGCACTGACTTCACTCCACCTCTTCATATTAGCAAATACTTCACTCCTCCTCTTCACATCAGCAGTGACTTCACTCCTCCTCTTCACATCAGCACTGAATTCAATACTCAGTACACATCAGCACTTACGTCACTCTTCTTCACAGCAGTACCAACTTCACTCCTCTTCACATCTGCACTGACTTCATTCCTCCTCCTCATCAGCACCGACTTGACACCTCTTCACATCAGCACCGACTTACTCCTCCTCTTCACATCAGCACTGAATTCACTCCTCCTCTTCACATCAGCACTGACTTCATTCCTCTTCACATGAGCACTGCCTTCTCTCCTCTTCACATCAGCACCGACTTTACTCCTCTTAACATCAGCACCAACATCACTACTCCTCTTCCCATCAGCACCGAATTCACTCCTCTTCAAATCAGCAGCGATTTCACTCTTCGTCTTCACATCAGCACTGATATAACTCCTCATCTTCACTTCCGCACTGACTTCACTCCTCCTCTACACATCAGCAGTGACTTCACTCCTCCTCTTCACATCAGCACTGACTTCACTCCTCCTCTTCACATCAGCACTGACTTCACTCCTCCGCTTCACCTCAGCACTGGCTTCACTCCTCTTCACATCAGCACTGACTTCACTCCTCCTCTTCACATCATCACTGACTTCACTCCTCCTCTTCACATCTGCACTGACTTCACTCCTCTTCACATCAGAACTGATTTCACTCATCCTCTTTACATCAGCACTGACTTCACTCCTCTTCACATCAGCACCGAATTTGTTCCTCCTCTTCACAACAGCACTGACTTCACTCCTCTTCACATCAGCACTGACCTCACTCCACTTCTCATCAGCACTGACTTCACTCTTCTTCACATCAGCACTGACTTCACTCCTCTTCTTCACATCAGCAGTGACTTCACGCCACTTCTTGACATCAGCACTGACTTCTCTCCTCCTCTTCACATCAGCAATGACTTCACTCCAGCTCTCCACATCAGCACTGACTTCACTCCTCTTAACATCAGCACTGACATCACTCTTCTAAACATCAGCACTGACTTCACTACTCTTCACATCAGCAATGACTTCACTCCTCTTCTTCACATCAGCAGTGACTTCACTCCTCCTCTTCACATCAGCACTGACTTCTCTCCTCCTCTTCACATCAGCAATGACTTCACTCCTGTTCTTCACATCAACACTGACTTCACTCCTCTTAACATCAGCACTGACTTTCCTCCTCCTCTTCACATCAGCACTAACTTAACTCGTCCTCTCTCCATCAGCACTAATTTAACTCTTCTTCTTCACATCAACACTGACATTACTCCTCTTCACATCAGCAGTGACTTCACTCCTCCTCTTCACATCAGCACTGACTTCACTCCACCTCTTCAAATCAGCAATTACTTCACTCCACCACTTCACATGAGCAGTGACTTCACTCCTCCTCTTCACATCAGCACTGACTTCACTCCTCCTCTTCACATCAGCACTGACTTCACTCCTCAACTTCACATCATCACTGACTTCACTCCTCCTCTTCACATCTGCACTGACATCACTCCTCTTCACATCCGAACTGATTTCACTCATCCTCTTTACATCAGCACTGACTTCACTCCTCTTCACATCAGCACCGAATTTGTTCCTCCTCTTCACCTCAGCACTGACTTCACTCCTCTTCACATCAGCACTGACTTCACTCCTCCTCTTCACATCAGCACTGACTTCACTCCTCCTCTTCACATCAGCACTGACTTCACGCCTCTTCACATCAGAACTGATTTCACTCATCCTCTTTACATCAGCACTGACTTCACTCCTCTTCACATCAGCACCGAATTCATTCCTCCTCTACAGATTACCACTGACTTCTCTCCACCTCTCCACATCAGCACTGAAATCACTCCTCTTCACATCCGAACTGACTTGACTCATCGTCTTTACATCAGCACTGACTTCACATCTCTTCACATCAGCACCGAATTCGTTCCTCCTCTTCAGATCAGCAATGACTTCACTTCTCCTCTGCACATCAGCAGCGACTTCAATACTATTCACAACAGCACTCACTTTTCTCCTCCTCTTCATATCAGCACTGACTTCACTCCACTTCTTCAAATCAGCACTGACTTCACTCCTCCTCTTCACAACAGCACTGATTTCACTCCACTTCTTCACATCAGCACAGACTTCAATCCTCTTTACATCATCACTGACTTCACTGCTCTTCACATCAGCACTGACCTCACTCCACTTCTCATCAGCACTGACTTCACCCTTCTTCACATCAGCAGTGACTTCACTCCTCCTCTTCACATCAGCACTGACTTCAATCCTCATGTACACATCAGCACAGACTTCACTCATCTTCACAGCAGTACCGACTTCACTCCTCTTCACATCTGCACTGACTTCACTCCTCCTCTTCACATCAGCACCGACTTGACACCTCTTCACATCAGCACCGACTTCACTCCTCCTCTTCACATCAGCACTGAATTCACTCCTCCTCTTCACATCAGCACTGACTTCATTCCTCTTCACATGAGCACTGCCTTCTCTCCTCTTCACATCAGCACTGACTGCACTCCTCTTAACATCAGCACCAACATCACTACTCCTCTTCCCATCAGCACCAAATTCACTCCTCTTCACATCAGCAGCAACTTCACTCTTCGTCTTCACATCAGCACTGATATCAATGCTCATCTTCACATCCGCACTGACTTCACTCCTCCTCTACACATCAGCACTGACTTCAGTCCTCCTCTTCAACTCAGCACAGACTTCACTCCTCCTCTTCACATCCGCACTGACTTCACTCCTCCTCTTCACCTAAGCACTGACTTCACTCCTCTTCATATCAGCACTCTCTTCACTCCTCCTCTCCACATCAGCACTGACTTCACTCCTCCTCTTCACATCAGCGCAGACTTCACTCCACTTCTTCACATCAGTGCAGACTTCATTCCTCTTTACATCAGCACTGATTTCAATACTCTTCACATCAGCACTGTCCTCACTCCTCTTCACTTCAGCACTGACTTCACTCTTCTTCACATCAGCACTGTCTTCACTACTCTTCACATCAGCACTGACTTCACTCCTCTTCTTCACATCAGCAGTGACTTCACTCTTCCTCTTCACATCAGCACTGACTTCTCTCCTCCTCTTCACATCAGCAATGACTTCACCCCTGTTCTTCACATCAGCACTGACTTCACTCCTCTTAACATCAGCACTGACTATACTCCTCCTCTTCACATCAGCACTAACTTAACTCGTCCTCTCTCCATTAGCACTAACTTAACTCTTCTTCTTCACATCAACACTGATATTACTCCTCTTCACATCAGCACTGACTTCACTCCTCCTCTTCACATCAGCAGTGACTTTACTCCTCCTCTTCACATCAGCACTGACTTCAATCCTCATGTACACATCAGCACTGACTTCACTCTTCTTCACAGCAGTACCGACTTCACTCCTCTTCACATCTGCACTGACTTCACTCCTCCTCTTCACATCAGCACCGACTTGACACCTCTTCACATCAGCACCGACTTCACTCCTCCTCTTCACATCAGCACTGAATTCACTCCTCCTCTTCACATCAGCTCTGACTTCATTCCTCTTCACATGAGCACTGCCTTCTCTCCTCTTCACATCAGCACCGACTTCACTCCTCTTAACATCAGCACCAACATCACTACTCCTCTTCCCATCAGCACCAAATTCACTCCTCTTCACATCAGCAGCGACTTCACTCTTCATCTTCACATCAAAACTGATACCACAGCTCATCTTCACATCCCCACTGACTTCACTCCTCCTCTTCACCTCAGCACTGAATTCACCCCTCCTCTTCACATCAACACTGTCTTCACTTCTCCTTTTCACATCAGCACTGACTTCACTCCTCTTCACATCAGCACTAACTTCACTCCTCCTCTTCACATCAGCACTGACTTCACTCGTCTTCACGTCAGCACTGAATTCGTTTCTCCTCTTCAGGTCACCACTAACTTCTCTCCACCTCTTCACATTAGCACTGAAATCACTCCTCTTCACATCCAAACTGACTTGACACATCCTCTTTACATCAGCACTGACTTCACTGCTCTTCACATCAGCACCGAATTTGTTCCTCCTCTTCAGATCAGAAATGAATTCACGTCTCCTCTGCACATCAGCAGCGACTTCAATAGTATTCACATGAGCACTGACTTCACTCCTCCTCTTCATATCAACACTCTCTTCACTCCTCCTCTCCACATCAGCTCTGACTTCACTCCACTTTTTAACATCAGCACTGACCTCACTCCTCTTCACATCAGCACTGACTTCATTCCTCTTCTTCACATCAGCAGTGACTTCACTCCTCCTCTTCACATCAGCACTGACTTCTCTCCTCCTCTTCGCATCAGCAATGACTTCACTCCTCTTCACATCAGCACTGACTTCATTCCTCCTCTTCACATCAGCAGTGACTTCACTCCTCCTCTTCACATCAGAACTGATTTCACTCATCCTCCTTACATCAGCACTGACTTCACTCCTCTTCACATCAGCACCGAATTCGTTCCTCCTCTACAGATCACCACTGACTTCTCTCCACCTCTCCACATCAGCACTGAAATCACTCCTCTTCACATCCGAACTGACTTGACTCATCCTCTTTACATCAGCACTAAATTAACTCGTCCTCTCTCCATCAGCACTAACTTAACTCTTCTTCTTCACATCAACACTGACTTTACTCCTCTTCACATCAGCACTGACTTCACTCCTCCTCTTCACATCTGCACTGACTTCATTCCTACTCCTCATCAGCACCGACTTGACACCTCTTCACATCAGCACCGACTTCACTCCTCCTCTTCACATCAGCACTGAATTCACACCTCCTCTTCACATCAGCACTGACTTCATTCCTCTTCACATGAGCACTGCCTTCTCTCCTATTCACAACAGCACCGACTGCACTCCTCTTAACATCATCACCAACATGACTACTCCTCTTCCCATCAGCACCGAATTCACTCCTCTTCAAATCAGCAGTGGTTTCACTCTTCGTTTTCACATCAGCACTGATATCATTGCTCATCTTCACATCCGCACTGACTTCACTCCTCCTCTACACATCAGCACTGACTTCACTCCTCCTCTTCACCTCAGCACTGACTTCACTCCTCCTCTTCACATCAGCACTGACTTCACTCCTCCTCTTCACCTCAGCACCTGCTTCACTCCTCTTCACATCAGCACTGACTTCACTCCTCCTCTTCACATCATCACTGACTTCACTCCTCCTCTTCACATCTGCACTGACTTCACTCCTCTTCACATCAGAACTGATTTCACTCATCCTCTTTACATCAGCAGTTACTTCACTCCTCTTCACATCAGCACTGAATTCGTTCCTCCTCTACAGATCACCACTGACTTCTCTCCACCTCTCCACATCAGTACTGAAATCACTCCTCTTCACATCCGAACTGACTTGACTCATCCTCTTTACATCAGCACTGACTTCACTCCTCTTCACATCAGCACCGAATTTGTTCCTCCTCTTCACCTCAGCACTGATTTCTCTCCTCCTCTTCGCATCAGCAATGACTTCACTCCTCTTCACATCAGCACTGACTTCACTCCTCCTCTTCACATCAGCAGTGACTTCCTCCTCCTCTTCTAATCAGAACTGATTTCACTCATCCTCCTTACTTCAGCACTGACTTCACTCCTCTTCACATCAGCACCGAATTCGTTCCTCCTCTTCAGATCACCACTGACTTCTCTCCACCTCTTCACATCAGCACTGAAATCACTCCTCTTCACATCCGAACTGACTTGACTCATCCTCTTTACATCAGCACTAACTTAACTCGTCCTCTCTCCATCAGCACTAACTTAACTCTTCTTCTTCACATCAACACTGACTTTACCCCTCTTCACATCAGCACTGACTTCACTCCTCCTCTTCACATCAGCACTGACTTCACTCCACCTCTTCATATTAGCAAATACTTCACTCCTCCTCTTCACATGAGCAGTGACTTCACTCCTCCTCTTCACATCAGCACTGACTTCAATCCTCAGTACACATCAGCACTTACGTCACTCTTCTTCACAGCAGTACCAACTTCACTCCTCTTCACATCTGCACTGACTTCATTCCTACTCCTCGTCAGCACCGACTTGACACCTCTTCACACCAGCACCGACTTCACTCCTCCTCTTCACATCAGCACTGAATTCACTCCTCCTCTTCACATCAGCACTGACTTCATTCCTCTTCACATGAGCACTGCCTTCTCTCCTCTTCACATCAGCACCGACTATACTCCTCTTAACATCAGCACCAACATCACTACTCCTCTTCCCATCAGCACCGAATTCACTACTCTTCAAATCAGCAGCGATTTCACTCATTGTCTTCACATCAGCACTGATATCACTGCTCATCTTCACTTCCGCACTGACTTCACTCCTCCTCTACACATCAGCACTGACTTCACTACTCCGCTTCACATCAGCACCGACTTCACTCCTCCTCTTCACATCAGCACTGACTTCACTCCTCCTCTTCACCTCAGCACTGGCTTCACTGCTCTTCACATCAGCACTGACTTCACTCCTCCTCTTCACATCATCACTGACTTCACTCCTCCTCTTCACATCTGCACTGACTTCACTCCTCTTCACATCAGAACTGATTTCACTCATCCTCTTTACATCAGCACTGACTTCACTCCTCTTCACATCAGCACTGAATTCGTTCCTCCTCTACAGATCACCACTGACTTCTCTCCACCTCTCCACATCAGCACTGAAATCACTCCTCTTCACATCCGAACTGACTTGACTCATCCTCTTTACATCAGCACTGACTTCACTCCTCTTCACATCAGCACCGAATTCGTTCCTCCTCTTCACCTCAGCACTGACTTCACTCCTCTTCACATTCAGCACTGACTTCACTCCTCCTCTTCACATCAGCACTGACTTCACTCCTCCTCTTCACTTCAGCACTGACTTCACGCCTCTTCACATCAGAACTGATTTCACTCATCCTCTTTACATCAGCACTGACTTCACTCCTCTTCACATCAGCACCGAATTCGTTACTCCTCTACAGATTACCACTGACTTCTCTCCACCTCTCCACATCAGCACTGAAATCACTCCTCTTAACATCCGAACTGACTTGACTCATCCTCTTCACATCAGCACTGACTTCACTCCTCCTCTTCTCATCAGCACTGACTTCACTCCACCTCTTCATATTAGCAAATACTTCACTCCTCCTCTTCACATCAGCAGTGACTTCACTCCTCCTCTTCACATCAGCACTGACTTCAATCCTCAGTACACATCAGCACTTACGTCACTCTTCTTCACAGCAGTACCAACTTCACTCCTCTTCACATCTGCACTGACTTCATTCCTACTCCTCATCAGCACCGACTTGACACCTCTTCACATCAGCACCGACTTCACTCCTCCTCTTCACATCAGCACTGAATTCACTCCTCCTCTTCACATCAGCCCTGACTTCATTTCTCTTCACATGAGCACTGCCTTCTCTCCTATTCACAACAGCACCGACTGCACTCCTCTTAACATCAGCACCAACATCACTACTCCTCTTCCCATCAGCACCGAATTCACTCCTCTTCAAATCAGCAGTGATTTCACTCTTCGTTTTCACATCAGCACTGATATCATTGCTCATCTTCACATCCGCACTGACTTCACTCCTCCTCTACACATCAGCACTGACTTCACTCCTCCTCTTCACATCAGCACTGACTTCACTCCTCCTCTTCACATCAGCACTGACTTCATTCCTCTTCACATGAGCACTGCCTTCTCTCCTATTCACAACAGCACCGACTGCACTCCTCTTAACATCATCACCAACATCACTACTCCTCTTCCCATCAGCACCGAATTCACTCCTCTTCAAATCAGCAGTGGTTTCACTCTTCGTTTTCACATCAGCACTGATATCATTGCTCATCTTCACATCCGCACTGACTTCACTCCTCCTCTACACATCAGCACTGACTTCACTCCTCCTCTTCACCTCAGCACTGACTTCACTCCTCCTCTTCACCTCAGCACCTGCTTCACTCCTCTTCACATCAGCACTGACTTCACTCCTCCTCTTCACATCATCACTGACTTCACTCCTCCTCTTCACATCTGCACTGACTTCACTCCTCTTCACATCAGAACTGATTTCACTCATCCTCTTTACATCAGCAGTTACTTCACTCCTCTTCACATCAGCACTGAATTCGTTCCTCCTCTACAGATCACCACTGACTTCTCTCCACCTCTCCACATCAGCACTGAAATCACTCCTCTTCACATCCGAACTGACTTGACTCATCCTCTTTACATCAGCACTGACTTCACACCTCTTCACATCAGCACCGAATTTGTTCCTCCTCTTCACCTCAGCACTGACTTCACTCCTCTTCAAATCAGCACTGACTTCACTCCTCCTCTTCACATCAGCACTGACCTCACGCCTCTTCACATCAGAACTGATTTCACTCATCCTCTTTACATCAGCACTGACTTCACTCCTCCTCTTCACATCAGCAGTGACTTCCTCCTCCTCTTCACATCAGAACTGATTTCACTCATCCTCCTTACTTCAGCACTGACTTCACTCCTCTTCACATCAGCACCGAATTCGTTCCTCCTCTTCAGATCACCACTGACTTCTCTCCACCTCTTCACATCAGCACTGAAATCACTCCTCTTCACATCCGAACTGACTTGACTCATCCTCTTTACATCAGCACTAACTTAACTCGTCCTCTCTCCATCAGCACTAACTTAACTCTTCTTCTTCACATCAACACTGACTTTACCCCTCTTCACATCAGCACTGACTTCACTCCTCCTCTTCACATCAGCACTGACTTCACTCCACCTCTTCATATTAGCAAATACTTCACTCCTCCTCTTCACATGAGCAGTGACTTCACTCCTCCTCTTCACATCAGCACTGACTTCAATCCTCAGTACACATCAGCACTTACGTCACTCTTCTTCACAGCAGTACCAACTTCACTCCTCTTCACATCTGCACTGACTTCATTCCTACTCCTCGTCAGCACCGACTTGACACCTCTTCACACCAGCACCGACTTCACTCCTCCTCTTCACATCAGCACTGAATTCACTCCTCCTCTTCACATCAGCACTGACTTCATTCCTCTTCACATGAGCACTGCCTTCTCTCCTCTTCACATCAGCACCGACTATACTCCTCTTAACATCAGCACCAACATCACTACTCCTCTTCCCATCAGCACCGAATTCACTACTCTTCAAATCAGCAGCGATTTCACTCATTGTCTTCACATCAGCACTGATATCACTGCTCATCTTCACTTCCGCACTGACTTCACTCCTCCTCTACACATCAGCACTGACTTCACTACTCCGCTTCACATCAGCACCGACTTCACTCCTCCTCTTCACATCAGCACTGACTTCACTCCTCCTCTTCACCTCAGCACTGGCTTCACTGCTCTTCACATCAGCACTGACTTCACTCCTCCTCTTCACATCATCACTGACTTCACTCCTCCTCTTCACATCTGCACTGACTTCACTCCTCTTCACATCAGAACTGATTTCACTCATCCTCTTTACATCAGCACTGACTTCACTCCTCTTCACATCAGCACTGAATTCGTTCCTCCTCTACAGATCACCACTGACTTCTCTCCACCTCTCCACATCAGCACTGAAATCACTCCTCTTCACATCCGAACTGACTTGACTCATCCTCTTTACATCAGCACTGACTTCACTCCTCTTCACATCAGCACCGAATTCGTTCCTCCTCTTCACCTCAGCACTGACTTCACTCCTCTTCACATTCAGCACTGACTTCACTCCTCCTCTTCACATCAGCACTGACTTCACTCCTCCTCTTCACTTCAGCACTGACTTCACGCCTCTTCACATCAGAACTGATTTCACTCATCCTCTTTACATCAGCACTGACTTCACTCCTCTTCACATCAGCACCGAATTCGTTACTCCTCTACAGATTACCACTGACTTCTCTCCACCTCTCCACATCAGCACTGAAATCACTCCTCTTAACATCCGAACTGACTTGACTCATCCTCTTCACATCAGCACTGACTTCACTCCTCCTCTTCTCATCAGCACTGACTTCACTCCACCTCTTCATATTAGCAAATACTTCACTCCTCCTCTTCACATCAGCAGTGACTTCACTCCTCCTCTTCACATCAGCACTGACTTCAATCCTCAGTACACATCAGCACTTACGTCACTTTTCTTCACAGCAGTACCAACTTCACTCCTCTTCACATCTGCACTGACTTCATTCCTACTCCTCATCAGCACCGACTTGACACCTCTTCACATCAGCACCGACTTCACTCCTCCTCTTCACATCAGCACTGAATTCACTCCTCCTCTTCACATCAGCCCTGACTTCATTTCTCTTCACATGAGCACTGCCTTCTCTCCTATTCACAACAGCACCGACTGCACTCCTCTTAACATCAGCACCAACATCACTACTCCTCTTCCCATCAGCACCGAATTCACTCCTCTTCAAATCAGCAGTGATTTCACTCTTCGTTTTCACATCAGCACTGATATCATTGCTCATCTTCACATCCGCACTGACTTCACTCCTCCTCTACACATCAGCACTGACTTCACTCCTCCTCTTCACATCAGCACTGACTTCACTCCTCCTCTTCACATCAGCACTGACTTCACTCCTTCTCTTCACCTCAGCAGTGGCTTCACTCCTCTTCACATCAGCACTGACTTCACTCCTCCTCTTCACATCATCACTGACTTCACTCCTCCTCTTCACATCTGCACTGACTTCACTCCTCTTCACATCAGAACTGATTTCACTCATCCTCTTTACATCAGCAGTGATTTCACTCCTCTTCACATCAGCACTGAATTCGTTCCTCCTCTACAGATCACCACTGACTTCTCTCCACCTCTCCACATCAGCACTGAAATCACTCCTCTTCACATCCGAACTGACTTGACTCATCCTCTTTACATCAGCACTGACTTCACACCTCTTCACATCAGCACCGAATTTGTTCCTCCTCTTCACCTCAGCACTGACTTCACTCCTCTTCAAATCAGCACTGACTTCACTCCTCCTCTTCACATCAGCACTGACCTCACGCCTCTTCACATCAGAACTGATTTCACTCATCCTCTTTACATCAGCACTGACTTCACTCCTCTTCACATCAGCACCGAATTCGTTCCTCCTCTACAGATTACACTGACTTCTCTCCACCTCTCCACATCAGCACTGAAATCACTCCTCTTCACATCCGAACTGACTTGACTCATCTTCTTAACATCAGCACTGACTTCACTCCTCTTCACATCAGCACCGAATTCGTTCCTCCTCTTCAGATCAACAATGACTTCACTTCTCCTCTGCACATCAGCAGTGACTTCAATACTACTCACAACAGCAATGACTTCACTCCTCCTCTTCATATCAGCACTGACTTCACTCCACTTCTTCAAATCAGCACTGACTTCACTCCTCCTTTTCACATCAGCACTGACTTCACTCCACTTCTTCACATCAGCACAGACTTCAATCCTCTTTACATCATCACTGACTTCACTACTCTTCACATCAGCACTGACCTCACTCCACTTCTCATCAGCACAGACTTCACTCTTCTTCACATCAGCACTGACTTCACTCCTCTTCTTCACATCAGCAGTGACTTCACTCCACTTCTTCACATCAGCACTGACGTCTCTCCTCCTCTTCAGATCAGCAATGACTTCACTCCTGCTCTACACATCAGCACTGACTTCACTCCTCTTAACATCAGCACTGACTTCACTCTTCTTCACATCAGCACTGACTTCACTCCTCTTAACATCAGCACTGACTTCACTCCTCCTCTTCACATCAGCACTGACTTCACTCCTTCTCTTCACCTCAGCAGTGGCTTCACTCCTCTTCACATCAGCACTGACTTCACTCCTCCTCTTCACATCATCACTGACTTCACTCCTCCTCTTCACATCTGCACTGACTTCACTCCTCTTCACATCAGAACTGATTTCACTCATCCTCTTTACATCAGCAGTGATTTCACTCCTCTTCACATCAGCACTGAATTCGTTCCTCCTCTACAGATCACCACTGACTTCTCTCCACCTCTCCACATCAGCACTGAAATCACTCCTCTTCACATCCGAACTGACTTGACTCATCCTCTTTACATCAGCACTGACTTCACACCTCTTCACATCAGCACCGAATTTGTTCCTCCTCTTCACCTCAGCACTGACTTCACTCCTCTTCAAATCAGCACTGACTTCACTCCTCCTCTTCACATCAGCACTGACCTCACGCCTCTTCACATCAGAACTGATTTCACTCATCCTCTTTACATCAGCACTGACTTCACTCCTCTTCACATCAGCACCGAATTCGTTCCTCCTCTACAGATTACACTGACTTCTCTCCACCTCTCCACATCAGCACTGAAATCACTCCTCTTCACATCCGAACTGACTTGACTCATCTTCTTAACATCAGCACTGACTTCACTCCTCTTCACATCAGCACCGAATTCGTTCCTCCTCTTCAGATCAGCAATGACTTCACTTCTCCTCTGCACATCAGCAGTGACTTCAATACTACTCACAACAGCAATGACTTCACTCCTCCTCTTCATATCAGCACTGACTTCACTCCACTTCTTCAAATCAGCACTGACTTCACTCCTTCTTTTCACATCAGCACTGACTTCACTCCACTTCTTCACATCAGCACAGACTTCAATCCTCTTTACATCATCACTGACTTCACTACTCTTCACATCAGCACTGACCTCACTCCACTTCTCATCAGCACAGACTTCACTCTTCTTCACATCAGCACTGACTTCACTCCTCTTCTTCACATCAACAGTGACTTCACTCCACTTCTTCACATCAGCACTGACGTCTCTCCTCCTCTTCAGATCAGCAATGACTTCACTCCTGCTCTACACATCAGCACTGACTTCACTCCTCTTAACATCAGCACTGACTTCACTCTTCTTCACATCAGCACTGACTTCACTCCTCTTAACATCAGCACTGACTTCACTACTCTTCACATCGGCACTGACTTCACTCCTCTTCTTCACATCAGCAGTGACTTCTCTCCTCCTCTTCACATCAGCAATGAATTCACTCCTGTTCTTCACATCAACACTGACTTCACTCCTCTTAACATCTGCACTGACTTCACTCCTCCTCTTGACATCAGCACCGACTTGAAACCTCTTCACATCAGCACCGACTTCACTCCTCCTCTTCACATCAGCACTGAATTCACTCCTCCTCTTCACATCAGCACTGACTTCATTCCTCTTCACATGAGCACTGCCTTCTCTCCTCTTCACATCAGCACCGACTGCACTCCTCTTAACATCAGCACCAACATTACTACTCCTCTTCCCATCAGCAACGAATTCACTCCTCTTCACATCAGCAGCAACTTCACTCTTCGTCTTCACATCAGCACTGATATAAATGCTCATCTTCACATCCGCACTGACATCACTCCTTCTCTACACATCAGCACTGACTTCAGTCCGCCTCTTCACCTCAGCACTGACTTCACTCCTCCTCTTCACATCAGCACTGACTTCACTCCTCCTCTTCACCTAAGCACTGACTTCACTCCTCTTCATATCAGCACTCTCTTCACTCCTCCTCTCCACATCAGCACTGACTTCACTCCTCCTCTTCACATCAGCACTGACTTCACTCGACTTCTTCACATCAGCGCAGACTTCATTCCTCTTTACATCAGCACTGATTTCAATACTCTTCACATCAGCACTGTCCTCACTCCTCTTCAATTCAGCACTGACTTCACTCTTCTTCACATCAGCACTGACTTCACTAATCTTCACGTCAGCACTGACTTCACGCATCTTCTTCACATCAGCACTGACTATACTCCTCCTCTTCACATCAGCACTAACTTAATTCGTCCTCTCTCCATCAGCACTAACTTAACTCTTCTTCTTCACATCAACACTGACTTTACTCCTCTTCACATCAGCACCGACTTCACTCCTCCTCTTCATATCAGCAAGTTCTTCACTCCTCCTCTTCACCTCAGCACTGGCTTCACTCCTCTTCACATCAGCACTGACTTCACTCCTCCTCTTCACATCATCACTGACTTCACTCCTCCTCTTCACATCTGCACTGACTTCACTCCTCTTCACATCAGAACTTATTTCACTCATCCTCTTTACATCAGCAGTGATTTCACTCCTCTTCACATCAGCACTGAATTCTTTCCTCCTCTACAGATCACCACTGACTTCTCTCCACCTCTCCACATCAGCACTGAAATCACTCCTCTTCACATCCGCACTGACTTGACTCATCCTCTTTACATCAGCACTGACTTCACTCCTCTTCACATCGGCACCGAATTTGTTCCTCCTCTTCACCTCAGCACTGACATCACTCCTCTTCAAATCAGCACTGACTTCACTCCTCCTCTTCACATCAGCACTGACTTCACGCCTCTTCACATCAGAACCGATTTCACACATCCTCTTTACATCAGCACTGACTTCACTCCTCTTCACATCAGCACCGAATTTGTTCCTCCTCTACAGATTCCACTGACTTCTCTCCACCTCTCCACATCAGCACTGAAATCACTCCTCTTCACATCCGAACTGACTTGACTCATCTTCTTAACATCAGCACTGACTTCACTCCTCTTCACATCAGCACCGAATTCGTTCCTCCTGTTCAGATCAGCAATGACTTCACTTCTCCTCTGCACATCAGCAGCGACTTCAGTACTATTCACAACAGCACTGACTTCACTCCTCCTCTTCATATCAGCACTGACTTCACTCCACTTCTTCAAATCAGCAATGACTTCACTCCTCCTTTTCACATCAGCACTGACTTCACTCCACTTCTTCACATCAGCACAGACTTCAATCCTCTTTACATCATCACTGACTTCACTACTCTTCACATCAGCACTGACCTCACTCCACTTCTCATCAGCACTGACTTCACTCTTCTTCACATCAGCACTGACTTCACTCCTCTTCTTCACATCAGCAGTGACTTCACTCCACTTCTTCACATCAGCACTGATGTCTCTCCTCCTCTTCAGATCAGCAATGAGTTCACTCCTGCTCTACACATCAGCACTGACTTCACTCCTCTTAACATCAGCACTGACATCACTCTTCTTCACATCAGCACTGACTTCACTCCTCTTAACATCAGCACTGACTTCACTCTTCTTCACATCAGCACTGACTTCACTACTCTTCACATCAGCACTGACTTCACTCCTCTTCTTCACATCAGCAGTGACTTCACTCCTCCTCTTCACATCAGCACTGACATCTCTCCTCCTCTTCACATCAGCAATACTTCACTCCTGTTCTTCACATCAACACTGACTTCACTCCTCTTAACATCAGCACTGACTTTACTCCTCCTTTCACATCAGCACTAACTTAACTCGTCCTCTCTCCATCAGCACTAACTTAACTCTTCTTCTTCACATCAACACTGACTTTACTCCTCTTCACATCAGCACTGACTTCACTCCTCCTCTTCACATCAGCAATGACTTCACTCCTGTTCTTCACATCAACACTGACTTCACTCCTCTTAACATCAGCACTGACTTTACTCCTCCTTTCACATCAGCACTAACTTAACTCGTCCTCTCTCCATCAGCACTAACTTAACTCTTCATCTTCACATCAACACTGACTTTACTCCTCTTCACATCAGCACTGACTTCACTCCTCCTCTTCACATCAGCACTGACTTCACTCCTCCTCTTCATATCAGCAAGTACTTCACTCCTCCTCTTCACATCAGCAGTGACTTCACTCCTCCTCTTCACATCAGCACTGACTTCAATCCTCATGTACACATCAGCACTAACTTAACTCTTCTTCTTCACATCAACACTGACTTTACTCCTCTTCACATCAGCACTGACTTCACTCCTCCTCTTCACATCAGCACCGACTTCACTCCTCCTCTTCATATCAGCAAGTTCTTCACTCCTCCTCTTCACCTCAGCACTGGCTTCACTCCTCTTCACATCAGCACTGACTTCACTCCTCCTCTTCACATCATCACTGACTTCACTCCTCCTCTTCACATCTGCACTGACTTCACTCCTCTTCACATCAGAACTGATTTCACTCATGCTCTTTACATCAGCAGTGATTTCACTCCTCTTCACATCAGCACTGAATTCTTTCCTCCTCTACAGATCACCACTGACTTCTCTCCACCTCTCAACATCAGCACTGAAATCACTCCTCTTCACATCCGCACTGACTTGACTCATCCTCTTTACATCAGCACTGACTTCACTCCTCTTCACATCAGCACCGAATTTGTTCCTCCTCTTCACCTCAGCACTGACATCACTCCTCTTCAAATCAGCACTGACTTCACTCCTCCTCTTCACATCAGCACTGACTTCACGCCTCTTCACATCAGAACTGATTTCACTCATCCTCTTTACATCAGCACTGACTTCACTCCTCTTCACATCAGCACCGAATTCGTTCCTCCTCTACAGATTACACTGACTTCTCTCCACCTCTCCACATCAGCACTGAAATCACTCCTCTTCACATCCGAACTGACTTGACTCATCTTCTTAACATCAGCACTGACTTCACTCCTCTTCACATCAGCACCGAATTCGTTCCTCCTGTTCAGATCAGCAATGACTTCACTTCTCCTCTGCACATCAGCAGCGACTTCAATACTATACACAACAGCACTGACTTCACTCCTCCTCTTCATATCAGCACTGACTTCACTCCACTTCTTCAAATCAGCAATGACTTCACTCCTCCTTTTCACATCAGCACTGACTTCACTCCACTTCTTCACATCAGCACAGACTTCAATCCTCTTTACATCATCACTGACTTCACTACTCTTCACATCAGCACTGACCTCACTCCACTTCTCATCAGCACTGACTTCACTCTTCTTCACATCAGCACTGACTTCACTCCTCTTCTTCACATCAGCAGTGACTTCACTCCACTTCTTCACATCAGCACTGACGTCTCTCCTCCTCTTCAGATCAGCAATGAGTTCACTCCTGCTCTACACATCAGCACTGACTTCACTCCTCTTAACATCAGCACTGACATCACTCTTCTTCACATCAGCACTGACTTCACTCCTCTTAACATCAGCACTGACTTCACTCTTCTTCACATCAAAACTGACTTCACTACTCTTCACATCAGCACTGACTTCACTCCTCTTCTTCACATCAGCAGTGACTTCACTCCTCCTCTTCACATCAGCACTGACTTCTCTCCTCCTCTTCACATCAGCAATGACTTCACTCCTGTTCTTCACATCAACACTGACTTCACTCCTCTTAACATCAGCACTGACTTTACTCCTCCTTTCACATCAGCACTAACTTAACTCGTCCTCTCTCCATCAGCACTAACTTAACTCTTCTTCTTCACATCAACACTGACTTTACTCCTCTTCACATCAGCACTGACTTCACTCCTCCTCTTCACATCAGCACTGACTTCACTCCTCCTCTTCATATCAGCAAGTACTTCACTCCTCCTCTTCACATCAGCAGTGACTTCACTCCTCCTCTTCACATCAGCACTGACTTCAATCCTCATGTACACATCAGCACTGACTTCACTCTTCTTCACAGCAGTACCGACTTCACTCCTCTTCACATCTGCACTGACTTCACTCCACCTCTTGACATCAGCACCGACTTGAAACCTCTTCACATCAGCACTGACTTCACTCCTCCTCTTCACATCAGCACTGAATTCACTCCTCCTCTTCACATCAGCACTGACTTCATTCCTCTTCACATTAGCACTGCCTTCTCTCCTCTTCACATCAGCACCGACTGCACTCCTCTTAACATCAGCACCAACATTACTACTCCTCTTCCCATCAGCAACGAATTCACTCCTCTTCACATCAGCAGCAACTTCACTCTCCGTCTTCACATCAGCACTGATATCAAAGCTCATCTTCACATCCGCACTGACTTCACTCCTTCTCTACACATCAGCACTGACTTCAGTCCTCCTCTTCACCTCAGCACTGACTTCACTCCTCGTCTTCACATCAGCACTGACTTCACTCCTCCTCTTCACCTAAGCACTGACTTCACTCCTCTTCATATCAGCACTCTCTTCACTCCTCCTCTCCACATCAGCACTGACTTCACTCCTCCTCTTCACATCAGCGCAGACTTCATTCCTCTTTACATCAGCACTGATTTCAATACTCTTCACATCAGCACTGTCCTCACTCCTCTTCAATTCAGCACTGACTTCACTCTTCTTCACATCAGCACTGACTTCACTAATCTTCACGTCAGCGCTGACTTCACTCATCTTCTTCACATCAGCACTGACAATACTCCTCCTCTTCACATCAGCACTAACTTAACTCGTCCTCTCTCCATCAGCACTAACTTAACTCTTCTTCTTCACATCAACACTGACTTTACTCCTCTTCACATCAGCACTGACTTCACACCTCCTCTTCACATCAGCACCGACTTCACTCCTCCTCATCATATCAGCAAGTTCTTCACTCCTCCTCTTCACATCAGCAGTGACTTTACTCCTCCTCTTCACATCAGCTCTGACTTCAATCCTCATGTACACATCAGCACTGACCACTCTTCTTCACAGCAGTACGAACTTCACTCCTCTTCACATCTGCACTGACTTCACTCCTCCTCTTCACATCAGCACCGACTTGACACCTCTTCACATCAGCACCGACTTCACTCCTCCTCTTCACATCAGCACTGACTTCATTCCTCTTCACATGAGCACTGCCTTCTCTCCTCTTCACATCAGCACCGACTGCACTCCTCTTAACATCAGGACCAACATTACTACTCCTCTTCCCATCAGCAACGAATTCACTCCTCTTCACAACAGCAGCAACTTCACTCTTCGTCTTCACATCAGCACTGATATCAATGCTCATCTTCACATCCGCACTGACTTCACTCCTTCTCTACACATCAGCACTGACTTCAGTCCTCCTCTTCACCTCAGCACTGACTTCACTCCTCCTCTTCACATCAGCACTGACTTCACTCCTCCTCTTCACCTAAGCACTGACTTCACTCCTCTTCATATCAGCACTCTCTTCACTCCTCCTCTCCACATCAGCACTGACTTCACTCCTCCTCTTCACATCAGCACTGACTTCACTCGACTTCTTCACATCAGCGCAGCCTTCATACCTCTTTACATCAGCACTGATTTCAATACTCTTCACATCAGCACTGTCCTCACTCCTCTTCAATTCAGCACTGACTTCACTCTTCTTCACATCAGCACTGACTTCACTACTCTTCACGTCAGCACTGACTTCACTCCTCTTCTTCACATCAGCACTGACTATACTCCTCCTCTTCACATCAGCACTAACTTAACTCGTCCTCTCTCCATCAGCACTAAATTAACTCTTCTTCTTCACATCAACACTGACTTTACTCCTCTTCACATCAGCACTGACTTCACTCCTCCTCATCACATCAGCACCGACTTCACTCCTCCTCTTCATATCAGCAAGTACTTCACTCCTCCTCTTCACATCAGCAGTGACTTTATTCTTCCTCTTCACATCAGCACTGACTTCAATCCTCATGTACACATCAGCACTGACCACTCTTCTTCACAGCAGTACGAACTTCACTCCTCTTCACATCTGCACTGACTTCACTCCTCCTCTTCACATCAGCACCAACTTGACACCTCTTCACATCAGCACCGACTTCACTCCTCCTCTTCACATCAGCACTGACTTCCCTCCTCTTCTTCACATCAGCACTGACTTCTCTCCTCCTCTTCGCATCAGCAATGACTTCACTCCTCTTCACATCAGCACTGACTTCACTCCTCCTCTTCACATCTGCACTGACTTCACTCCTCTTCACATCAGAACTGATTTCACTCATGCTCTTTACATCAGCAGTGATTTCACTCCTCTTCACATCAGCACTGAATTCTTTCCTCCTCTACAGATCACCACTGACTTCTCTCCACCTCTCAACATCAGCACTGAAATCACTCCTCTTCACATCCGCACTGACTTGACTCATCCTCTTTACATCAGCACTGACTTCACTCCTCTTCACATCAGCACCGAATTTGTTCCTCCTCTTCACCTCAGCACTGACATCACTCCTCTTCAAATCAGCACTGACTTCACTCCTCCTCTTCACATCAGCACTGACTTCACGCCTCTTCACATCAGAACTGATTTCACTCATCCTCTTTACATCAGCACTGACTTCACTCCTCTTCACATCAGCACCGAATTCGTTCCTCCTCTACAGATTACACTGACTTCTCTCCACCTCTCCACATCAGCACTGAAATCACTCCTCTTCACATCCGAACTGACTTGACTCATCTTCTTAACATCAGCACTGACTTCACTCCTCTTCACATCAGCACCGAATTCGTTCCTCCTGTTCAGATCAGCAATGACTTCACTTCTCCTCTGCACATCAGCAGCGACTTCAATACTATACACAACAGCACTGACTTCACTCCTCCTCTTCATATCAGCACTGACTTCACTCCACTTCTTCAAATCAGCAATGACTTCACTCCTCCTTTTCACATCAGCACTGACTTCACTCCACTTCTTCACATCAGCACAGACTTCAATCCTCTTTACATCATCACTGACTTCACTACTCTTCACATCAGCACTGACCTCACTCCACTTCTCATCAGCACTGACTTCACTCTTCTTCACATCAGCACTGACTTCACTCCTCTTCTTCACATCAGCAGTGACTTCACTCCACTTCTTCACATCAGCACTGACGTCTCTCCTCCTCTTCAGATCAGCAATGAGTTCACTCCTGCTCTACACATCAGCACTGACTTCACTCCTCTTAACATCAGCACTGACATCACTCTTCTTCACATCAGCACTGACTTCACTCCTCTTAACATCAGCACTGACTTCACTCTTCTTCACATCAAAACTGACTTCACTACTCTTCACATCAGCACTGACTTCACTCCTCTTCTTCACATCAGCAGTGACTTCACTCCTCCTCTTCACATCAGCACTGACTTCTCTCCTCCTCTTCACATCAGCAATGACTTCACTCCTGTTCTTCACATCAACACTGACTTCACTCCTCTTAACATCAGCACTGACTTTACTCCTCCTTTCACATCAGCACTAACTTAACTCGTCCTCTCTCCATCAGCACTAACTTAACTCTTCTTCTTCACATCAACACTGACTTTACTCCTCTTCACATCAGCACTGACTTCACTCCTCCTCTTCACATCAGCACTGACTTCACTCCTCCTCTTCATATCAGCAAGTACTTCACTCCTCCTCTTCACATCAGCAGTGACTTCACTCCTCCTCTTCACATCAGCACTGACTTCAATCCTCATGTACACATCAGCACTGACTTCACTCTTCTTCACAGCAGTACCGACTTCACTCCTCTTCACATCTGCACTGACTTCACTCCACCTCTTGACATCAGCACCGACTTGAAACCTCTTCACATCAGCACTGACTTCACTCCTCCTCTTCACATCAGCACTGAATTCACTCCTCCTCTTCACATCAGCACTGACTTCATTCCTCTTCACATGAGCACTGCCTTCTCTCCTCTTCACATCAGCACCGACTGCACTCCTCTTAACATCAGCACCAACATTACTACTCCTCTTCCCATCAGCAACGAATTCACTCCTCTTCACATCAGCAGCAACTTCACTCTCCGTCTTCACATCAGCACTGATATCAAAGCTCATCTTCACATCCGCACTGACTTCACTCCTTCTCTACACATCAGCACTGACTTCAGTCCTCCTCTTCACCTCAGCACTGACTTCACTCCTCGTCTTCACATCAGCACTGACTTCACTCCTCCTCTTCACCTAAGCACTGACTTCACTCCTCTTCATATCAGCACTCTCTTCACTCCTCCTCTCCACATCAGCACTGACTTCACTCCTCCTCTTCACATCAGCGCAGACTTCATTCCTCTTTACATCAGCACTGATTTCAATACTCTTCACATCAGCACTGTCCTCACTCCTCTTCAATTCAGCACTGACTTCACTCTTCTTCACATCAGCACTGACTTCACTAATCTTCACGTCAGCGCTGACTTCACTCATCTTCTTCACATCAGCACTGACAATACTCCTCCTCTTCACATCAGCACTAACTTAACTCGTCCTCTCTCCATCAGCACTAACTTAACTCTTCTTCTTCACATCAACACTGACTTTACTCCTCTTCACATCAGCACTGACTTCACACCTCCTCTTCACATCAGCACCGACTTCACTCCTCCTCATCATATCAGCAAGTTCTTCACTCCTCCTCTTCACATCAGCAGTGACTTTACTCCTCCTCTTCACATCAGCTCTGACTTCAATCCTCATGTACACATCAGCACTGACCACTCTTCTTCACAGCAGTACGAACTTCACTCCTCTTCACATCTGCACTGACTTCACTCCTCCTCTTCACATCAGCACCGACTTGACACCTCTTCACATCAGCACCGACTTCACTCCTCCTCTTCACATCAGCACTGACTTCATTCCTCTTCACATGAGCACTGCCTTCTCTCCTCTTCACATCAGCACCGACTGCACTCCTCTTAACATCAGGACCAACATTACTACTCCTCTTCCCATCAGCAACGAATTCACTCCTCTTCACAACAGCAGCAACTTCACTCTTCGTCTTCACATCAGCACTGATATCAATGCTCATCTTCACATCCGCACTGACCTCACTCCTTCTCTACACATCAGCACTGACTTCAGTCCTCCTCTTCACCTCAGCACTGACTTCACTCCTCCTCTTCACATCAGCACTGACTTCACTCCTCCTCTTCACCTAAGCACTGACTTCACTACTCTTCATATCAGCACTCTCTTCACTCCTCCTCTCCACATCAGCACTGACTTCACTCCTCCTCTTCACATCAGCACTGACTTCACTCGACTTCTTCACATCAGCGCAGACTTCATACCTCTTTACATCAGCACTGATTTCAATACTCTTCACATCAGCACTGTCCTCACTCCTCTTCAATTCAGCACTGACTTCACTCTTCTTCACATCAGCACTGACTTCACTACTCTTCACGTCAGCACTGACTTCACTCCTCTTCTTCACATCAGCACTGACTATACTCCTCCTCTTCACATCAGCACTAACTTAACTCGTCCTCTCTCCATCAGCACTAAATTAACTCTTCTTCTTCACATCAACACTGACTTTACTCCTCTTCACATCAGCACTGACTTCACTCCTCCTCATCACATCAGCACCGACTTCACTCCTCCTCTTCATATCAGCAAGTACTTCACTCCTCCTCTTCACATCAGCAGTGACTTTATTCTTCCTCTTCACATCAGCACTGACTTCAATCCTCATGTACACATCAGCACTGACCACTCTTCTTCACAGCAGTACGAACTTCACTCCTCTTCACATCTGCACTGACTTCACTCCTCCTCTTCACATCAGCACCAACTTGACACCTCTTCACATCAGCACCGACTTCACTCCTCCTCTTCACATCAGCACTGACTTCATTCCTCTTCACATGAGCACTGCCTTCTCTCCTCTTCACATCAGCACCTACTTCACTCCTCTTAACATCAGCACCAGCATCACTACTCCTCTTCCCATCAGCACCGAATTCACTCCTCTTCACATCAGCAGCGACTTCACTCTTCGTCTTCACATCAAAACTGATACCACAGCTCATCTTCACATCCCCACTGACTTCACTCCTCCTCTTCACCTCAGCACTGACTTCACCCCTCCTCTTCACATCAGCACTGACTTCACTTCTCCTTTTCACATCAGCACTGACTTCACTCCTCTTCACATCAGCACTAACTTCACTCCTCCTCTTCACATCAGCACTGACTTCAATTCTCCTTTTCACATCAGCACTGACTTCACTCCTCTTCACATCAGCACTAACTTCACTCCTCCTCTTCACATCAGCACTGGCTTCACTCCTCTTCACAACAGAACTGATTTCACTCATCCTCTTTACATCAGCAATGACTTCACTTGTCTTCACATCAGCACTGAATTCGTTCCTCCTCTTCAGGTCACCACTGACTTCTCTCCACCTCTTCACATTAGCACTGAAATCACTCCTCTTCACATCCGAACTGACTTGACACATCCTCTTTACATTAGCACTGACTTCATTGCTCTTCACATCAGCACCAAATTTGTTCCTCCTCTTCAGATCAGCAATGAATTCACGTCTCCTCTGCACATCAGCAGCGACTTCAATAGTATTCACATGAGCACTGACTTCACTCCTCCTCTTCATATCAACACTCTCTTCACTCCACCTCTCCACATCAGCTCTGACTTCACTCCACTTCTTCACATCAGCACTGACCTCACTCCTCTTCACATCAGCACTGACTTCCCTCCTCTTCTTCACATCAGAAGTGACTTCACTCCTCCTCTTCACATCAGCACTGACTTCTCTCCTCCTCTTCGCATCAGCAATGACTTCACTCCTCTTCACATCAGCACTGACTTCACTCCTCCTCTTCACATCTGCACTGACTTCACTCCTCTTCACATCAGAACTGATTTCACTCATGCTCTTTACATCAGCAGTGATTTCACTCCTCTTCACATCAGCACTGAATTCTTTCCTCCTCTACAGATCACCACTGACTTCTCTCCACCTCTCAACATCAGCACTGAAATCACTCCTCTTCACATCCGCACTGACTTGACTCATCCTCTTTACATCAGCACTGACTTCACTCCTCTTCACATCAGCACCGAATTTGTTCCTCCTCTTCACCTCAGCACTGACATCACTCCTCTTCAAATCAGCACTGACTTCACTCCTCCTCTTCACATCAGCACTGACTTCACGCCTCTTCACATCAGAACTGATTTCACTCATCCTCTTTACATCAGCACTGACTTCACTCCTCTTCACATCAGCACCGAATTCGTTCCTCCTCTACAGATTACACTGACTTCTCTCCACCTCTCCACATCAGCACTGAAATCACTCCTCTTCACATCCGAACTGACTTGACTCATCTTCTTAACATCAGCACTGACTTCACTCCTCTTCACATCAGCACCGAATTCGTTCCTCCTGTTCAGATCAGCAATGACTTCACTTCTCCTCTGCACATCAGCAGCGACTTCAATACTATACACAACAGCACTGACTTCACTCCTCCTCTTCATATCAGCACTGACTTCACTCCACTTCTTCAAATCAGCAATGACTTCACTCCTCCTTTTCACATCAGCACTGACTTCACTCCACTTCTTCACATCAGCACAGACTTCAATCCTCTTTACATCATCACTGACTTCACTACTCTTCACATCAGCACTGACCTCACTCCACTTCTCATCAGCACTGACTTCACTCTTCTTCACATCAGCACTGACTTCACTCCTCTTCTTCACATCAGCAGTGACTTCACTCCACTTCTTCACATCAGCACTGACGTCTCTCCTCCTCTTCAGATCAGCAATGAGTTCACTCCTGCTCTACACATCAGCACTGACTTCACTCCTCTTAACATCAGCACTGACATCACTCTTCTTCACATCAGCACTGACTTCACTCCTCTTAACATCAGCACTGACTTCACTCTTCTTCACATCAAAACTGACTTCACTACTCTTCACATCAGCACTGACTTCACTCCTCTTCTTCACATCAGCAGTGACTTCACTCCTCCTCTTCACATCAGCACTGACTTCTCTCCTCCTCTTCACATCAGCAATGACTTCACTCCTGTTCTTCACATCAACACTGACTTCACTCCTCTTAACATCAGCACTGACTTTACTCCTCCTTTCACATCAGCACTAACTTAACTCGTCCTCTCTCCATCAGCACTAACTTAACTCTTCTTCTTCACATCAACACTGACTTTACTCCTCTTCACATCAGCACTGACTTCACTCCTCCTCTTCACATCAGCACTGACTTCACTCCTCCTCTTCATATCAGCAAGTACTTCACTCCTCCTCTTCACATCAGCAGTGACTTCACTCCTCCTCTTCACATCAGCACTGACTTCAATCCTCATGTACACATCAGCACTGACTTCACTCTTCTTCACAGCAGTACCGACTTCACTCCTCTTCACATCTGCACTGACTTCACTCCACCTCTTGACATCAGCACCGACTTGAAACCTCTTCACATCAGCACTGACTTCACTCCTCCTCTTCACATCAGCACTGAATTCACTCCTCCTCTTCACATCAGCACTGACTTCATTCCTCTTCACATGAGCACTGCCTTCTCTCCTCTTCACATCAGCACCGACTGCACTCCTCTTAACATCAGCACCAACATTACTACTCCTCTTCCCATCAGCAACGAATTCACTCCTCTTCACATCAGCAGCAACTTCACTCTCCGTCTTCACATCAGCACTGATATCAAAGCTCATCTTCACATCCGCACTGACTTCACTCCTTCTCTACACATCAGCACTGACTTCAGTCCTCCTCTTCACCTCAGCACTGACTTCACTCCTCGTCTTCACATCAGCACTGACTTCACTCCTCCTCTTCACCTAAGCACTGACTTCACTCCTCTTCATATCAGCACTCTCTTCACTCCTCCTCTCCACATCAGCACTGACTTCACTCCTCCTCTTCACATCAGCGCAGACTTCATTCCTCTTTACATCAGCACTGATTTCAATACTCTTCACATCAGCACTGTCCTCACTCCTCTTCAATTCAGCACTGACTTCACTCTTCTTCACATCAGCACTGACTTCACTAATCTTCACGTCAGCGCTGACTTCACTCATCTTCTTCACATCAGCACTGACAATACTCCTCCTCTTCACATCAGCACTAACTTAACTCGTCCTCTCTCCATCAGCACTAACTTAACTCTTCTTCTTCACATCAACACTGACTTTACTCCTCTTCACATCAGCACTGACTTCACACCTCCTCTTCACATCAGCACCGACTTCACTCCTCCTCATCATATCAGCAAGTTCTTCACTCCTCCTCTTCACATCAGCAGTGACTTTACTCCTCCTCTTCACATCAGCTCTGACTTCAATCCTCATGTACACATCAGCACTGACCACTCTTCTTCACAGCAGTACGAACTTCACTCCTCTTCACATCTGCACTGACTTCACTCCTCCTCTTCACATCAGCACCGACTTGACACCTCTTCACATCAGCACCGACTTCACTCCTCCTCTTCACATCAGCACTGACTTCATTCCTCTTCACATGAGCACTGCCTTCTCTCCTCTTCACATCAGCACCGACTGCACTCCTCTTAACATCAGGACCAACATTACTACTCCTCTTCCCATCAGCAACGAATTCACTCCTCTTCACAACAGCAGCAACTTCACTCTTCGTCTTCACATCAGCACTGATATCAATGCTCATCTTCACATCCGCACTGACTTCACTCCTTCTCTACACATCAGCACTGACTTCAGTCCTCCTCTTCACCTCAGCACTGACTTCACTCCTCCTCTTCACATCAGCACTGACTTCACTCCTCCTCTTCACCTAAGCACTGACTTCACTCCTCTTCATATCAGCACTCTCTTCACTCCTCCTCTCCACATCAGCACTGACTTCACTCCTCCTCTTCACATCAGCACTGACTTCACTCGACTTCTTCACATCAGCGCAGACTTCATACCTCTTTACATCAGCACTGATTTCAATACTCTTCACATCAGCACTGTCCTCACTCCTCTTCAATTCAGCACTGACTTCACTCTTCTTCACATCAGCACTGACTTCACTACTCTTCACGTCAGCACTGACTTCACTCCTCTTCTTCACATCAGCACTGACTATACTCCTCCTCTTCACATCAGCACTAACTTAACTCGTCCTCTCTCCATCAGCACTAAATTAACTCTTCTTCTTCACATCAACACTGACTTTACTCCTCTTCACATCAGCACTGACTTCACTCCTCCTCATCACATCAGCACCGACTTCACTCCTCCTCTTCATATCAGCAAGTACTTCACTCCTCCTCTTCACATCAGCAGTGACTTTATTCTTCCTCTTCACATCAGCACTGACTTCAATCCTCATGTACACATCAGCACTGACCACTCTTCTTCACAGCAGTACGAACTTCACTCCTCTTCACATCTGCACTGACTTCACTCCTCCTCTTCACATCAGCACCAACTTGACACCTCTTCACATCAGCACCGACTTCACTCCTCCTCTTCACATCAGCACTGACTTCATTCCTCTTCACATGAGCACTGCCTTCTCTCCTCTTCACATCAGCACCTGCTTCACTCCTCTTAACATCAGCACCAGCATCACTACTCCTCTTCCCATCAGCACCGAATTCACTCCTCTTCACATCAGCAGCGACTTCACTCTTCGTCTTCACATCAAAACTGATACCACAGCTCATCTTCACATCCCCACTGACTTCACTCCTCCTCTTCACCTCAGCACTGACTTCACCCCTCCTCTTCACATCAGCACTGACTTCACTTCTCCTTTTCACATCAGCACTGACTTCACTCCTCTTCACATCAGCACTAACTTCACTCCTCCTCTTCACATCAGCACTGACTTCAATTCTCCTTTTCACATCAGCACTGACTTCACTCCTCTTCACATCAGCACTAACTTCACTCCTCCTCTTCACATCAGCACTGGCTTCACTCCTCTTCACAACAGAACTGATTTCACTCATCCTCTTTACATCAGCAATGACTTCACTTGTCTTCACATCAGCACTGAATTCGTTCCTCCTCTTCAGGTCACCACTGACTTCTCTCCACCTCTTCACATTAGCACTGAAATCACTCCTCTTCACATCCGAACTGACTTGACACATCCTCTTTACATTAGCACTGACTTCATTGCTCTTCACATCAGCACCAAATTTGTTCCCCCTCTTCAGATCAGCAATGAATTCACGTCTCCTCTGCACATCAGCAGCGACTTCAATAGTATTCACATGAGCACTGACTTCACTCCTCCTCTTCATATCAACACTCTCTTCACTCCACCTCTCCACATCAGCTCTGACTTCACTGCACTTCTTCACATCAGCACTGACCTCACTCCTCTTCACATCAGCACTGACTTCCCTCCTCTTCTTCACATCAGAAGTGACTTCACTCCTCCTCTTCACATCAGCACTGACTTCTCTCCTCCTCTTCGCATCAGCAATGACTTCACTCCTCTTCACATCAGCACTGACTTCACTCCTCCTCTTCACATCTGCACTGACTTCACTCCTCTTCACATCAGAACTGATTTCACTCATGCTCTTTACATCAGCAGTGATTTCACTCCTCTTCACATCAGCACTGAATTCTTTCCTCCTCTACAGATCACCACTGACTTCTCTCCACCTCTCAACATCAGCACTGAAATCACTCCTCTTCACATCCGCACTGACTTGACTCATCCTCTTTACATCAGCACTGACTTCACTCCTCTTCACATCAGCACCGAATTTGTTCCTCCTCTTCACCTCAGCACTGACATCACTCCTCTTCAAATCAGCACTGACTTCACTCCTCCTCTTCACATCAGCACTGACTTCACGCCTCTTCACATCAGAACTGATTTCACTCATCCTCTTTACATCAGCACTGACTTCACTCCTCTTCACATCAGCACCGAATTCGTTCCTCCTCTACAGATTACACTGACTTCTCTCCACCTCTCCACATCAGCACTGAAATCACTCCTCTTCACATCCGAACTGACTTGACTCATCTTCTTAACATCAGCACTGACTTCACTCCTCTTCACATCAGCACCGAATTCGTTCCTCCTGTTCAGATCAGCAATGACTTCACTTCTCCTCTGCACATCAGCAGCGACTTCAATACTATACACAACAGCACTGACTTCACTCCTCCTCTTCATATCAGCACTGACTTCACTCCACTTCTTCAAATCAGCAATGACTTCACTCCTCCTTTTCACATCAGCACTGACTTCACTCCACTTCTTCACATCAGCACAGACTTCAATCCTCTTTACATCATCACTGACTTCACTACTCTTCACATCAGCACTGACCTCACTCCACTTCTCATCAGCACTGACTTCACTCTTCTTCACATCAGCACTGACTTCACTCCTCTTCTTCACATCAGCAGTGACTTCACTCCACTTCTTCACATCAGCACTGACGTCTCTCCTCCTCTTCAGATCAGCAATGAGTTCACTCCTGCTCTACACATCAGCACTGACTTCACTCCTCTTAACATCAGCACTGACATCACTCTTCTTCACATCAGCACTGACTTCACTCCTCTTAACATCAGCACTGACTTCACTACTCTTCACATCAGCACTGACTTCACTCCTCCTCTTCACATCAGCACTAATTTCTCTCCTCCTCCTCACATCAGCAGTGACTTCACTCCTCCTCTTCACATCAGCACTGACTTCATTCCTCTTCACATGAGCACTGCCTTCTCTCCTCTTCACATCAGCACCTACTTCACTCCTCTTAACATCAGCACCAGCATCACTACTCCTCTTCCCATCAGCACCGAATTCACTCCTCTTCACATCAGCAGCGACTTCACTCTTCGTCTTCACATCAAAACTGATACCACAGCTCATCTTCACATCCCCACTGACTTCACTCCTCCTCTTCACCTCAGCACTGACTTCACCCCTCCTCTTCACATCAGCACTGACTTCACTTCTCCTTTTCACATCAGCACTGACTTCACTCCTCTTCACATCAGCACTAACTTCACTCCTCCTCTTCACATCAGCACTGACTTCAATTCTCCTTTTCACATCAGCACTGACTTCACTCCTCTTCACATCAGCACTAACTTCACTCCTCCTCTTCACATCAGCACTGGCTTCACTCCTCTTCACAACAGAACTGATTTCACTCATCCTCTTTACATCAGCAATGACTTCACTTGTCTTCACATCAGCACTGAATTCGTTCCTCCTCTTCAGGTCACCACTGACTTCTCTCCACCTCTTCACATTAGCACTGAAATCACTCCTCTTCACATCCGAACTGACTTGACACATCCTCTTTACATTAGCACTGACTTCATTGCTCTTCACATCAGCACCAAATTTGTTCCCCCTCTTCAGATCAGCAATGAATTCACGTCTCCTCTGCACATCAGCAGCGACTTCAATAGTATTCACATGAGCACTGACTTCACTCCTCCTCTTCATATCAACACTCTCTTCACTCCACCTCTCCACATCAGCTCTGACTTCACTGCACTTCTTCACATCAGCACTGACCTCACTCCTCTTCACATCAGCACTGACTTCCCTCCTCTTCTTCACATCAGAAGTGACTTCACTCCTCCTCTTCACATCAGCACTGACTTCTCTCCTCCTCTTCGCATCAGCAATGACTTCACTCCTCTTCACATCAGCACTGACTTCACTCCTCCTCTTCACATCTGCACTGACTTCACTCCTCTTCACATCAGAACTGATTTCACTCATGCTCTTTACATCAGCAGTGATTTCACTCCTCTTCACATCAGCACTGAATTCTTTCCTCCTCTACAGATCACCACTGACTTCTCTCCACCTCTCAACATCAGCACTGAAATCACTCCTCTTCACATCCGCACTGACTTGACTCATCCTCTTTACATCAGCACTGACTTCACTCCTCTTCACATCAGCACCGAATTTGTTCCTCCTCTTCACCTCAGCACTGACATCACTCCTCTTCAAATCAGCACTGACTTCACTCCTCCTCTTCACATCAGCACTGACTTCACGCCTCTTCACATCAGAACTGATTTCACTCATCCTCTTTACATCAGCACTGACTTCACTCCTCTTCACATCAGCACCGAATTCGTTCCTCCTCTACAGATTACACTGACTTCTCTCCACCTCTCCACATCAGCACTGAAATCACTCCTCTTCACATCCGAACTGACTTGACTCATCTTCTTAACATCAGCACTGACTTCACTCCTCTTCACATCAGCACCGAATTCGTTCCTCCTGTTCAGATCAGCAATGACTTCACTTCTCCTCTGCACATCAGCAGCGACTTCAATACTATACACAACAGCACTGACTTCACTCCTCCTCTTCATATCAGCACTGACTTCACTCCACTTCTTCAAATCAGCAATGACTTCACTCCTCCTTTTCACATCAGCACTGACTTCACTCCACTTCTTCACATCAGCACAGACTTCAATCCTCTTTACATCATCACTGACTTCACTACTCTTCACATCAGCACTGACCTCACTCCACTTCTCATCAGCACTGACTTCACTCTTCTTCACATCAGCACTGACTTCACTCCTCTTCTTCACATCAGCAGTGACTTCACTCCACTTCTTCACATCAGCACTGACGTCTCTCCTCCTCTTCAGATCAGCAATGAGTTCACTCCTGCTCTACACATCAGCACTGACTTCACTCCTCTTAACATCAGCACTGACATCACTCTTCTTCACATCAGCACTGACTTCACTCCTCTTAACATCAGCACTGACTTCACTCTTCTTCACATCAAAACTGACTTCACTACTCTTCACATCAGCACTGACTTCACTCCTCTTCTTCACATCAGCAGTGACTTCACTCCTCCTCTTCACATCAGCACTGACTTCTCTCCTCCTCTTCACATCAGCAATGACTTCACTCCTGTTCTTCACATCAACACTGACTTCACTCCTCTTAACATCAGCACTGACTTTACTCCTCCTTTCACATCAGCACTAACTTAACTCGTCCTCTCTCCATCAGCACTAACTTAACTCTTCTTCTTCACATCAACACTGACTTTACTCCTCTTCACATCAGCACTGACTTCACTCCTCCTCTTCACATCAGCACTGACTTCACTCCTCCTCTTCATATCAGCAAGTACTTCACTCCTCCTCTTCACATCAGCACTGACTTCACTCCACTTCTTCACATCAGCACAGACTTCAATCCTCTTTACATCATCACTGACTTCACTACTCTTCACATCAGCACTGACCTCACTCCACTTCTCATCAGCACTGACTTCACTCTTCTTCACATCAGCACTGACTTCACTCCTCTTCTTCACATCAGCAGTGACTTCACTCCACTTCTTCACATCAGCACTGACGTCTCTCCTCCTCTTCAGATCAGCAATGAGTTCACTCCTGCTCTACACATCAGCACTGACTTCACTCCTCTTAACATCAGCACTGACATCACTCTTCTTCACATCAGCACTGACTTCACTCCTCTTAACATCAGCACTGACTTCACTCTTCTTCACATCAAAACTGACTTCACTACTCTTCACATCAGCACTGACTTCACTCCTCTTCTTCACATCAGCAGTGACTTCACTCCTCCTCTTCACATCAGCACTGACTTCTCTCCTCCTCTTCACATCAGCAATGACTTCACTCCTGTTCTTCACATCAACACTGACTTCACTCCTCTTAACATCAGCACTGACTTTACTCCTCCTTTCACATCAGCACTAACTTAACTCGTCCTCTCTCCATCAGCACTAACTTAACTCTTCTTCTTCACATCAACACTGACTTTACTCCTCTTCACATCAGCACTGACTTCACTCCTCCTCTTCACATCAGCACTGACTTCACTTCTCCTTTTCACATCAGCACTGACTTCACTCCTCTTCACATCAGCACTAACTTCACTCCTCCTCTTCACATCAGCACTGACTTCAATTCTCCTTTTCACATCAGCACTGACTTCACTCCTCTTCACATCAGCACTAACTTCACTCCTCCTCTTCACATCAGCACTGGCTTCACTCCTCTTCACAACAGAACTGATTTCACTCATCCTCTTTACATCAGCAATGACTTCACTTGTCTTCACATCAGCACTGAATTCGTTCCTCCTCTTCAGGTCACCACTGACTTCTCTCCACCTCTTCACATTAGCACTGAAATCACTCCTCTTCACATCCGAACTGACTTGACACATCCTCTTTACATTAGCACTGACTTCATTGCTCTTCACATCAGCACCAAATTTGTTCCCCCTCTTCAGATCAGCAATGAATTCACGTCTCCTCTGCACATCAGCAGCGACTTCAATAGTATTCACATGAGCACTGACTTCACTCCTCCTCTTCATATCAACACTCTCTTCACTCCACCTCTCCACATCAGCTCTGACTTCACTGCACTTCTTCACATCAGCACTGACCTCACTCCTCTTCACATCAGCACTGACTTCCCTCCTCTTCTTCACATCAGAAGTGACTTCACTCCTCCTCTTCACATCAGCACTGACTTCTCTCCTCCTCTTCGCATCAGCAATGACTTCACTCCTCTTCACATCAGCACTGACTTCACTCCTCCTCTTCACATCTGCACTGACTTCACTCCTCTTCACATCAGAACTGATTTCACTCATGCTCTTTACATCAGCAGTGATTTCACTCCTCTTCACATCAGCACTGAATTCTTTCCTCCTCTACAGATCACCACTGACTTCTCTCCACCTCTCAACATCAGCACTGAAATCACTCCTCTTCACATCCGCACTGACTTGACTCATCCTCTTTACATCAGCACTGACTTCACTCCTCTTCACATCAGCACCGAATTTGTTCCTCCTCTTCACCTCAGCACTGACATCACTCCTCTTCAAATCAGCACTGACTTCACTCCTCCTCTTCACATCAGCACTGACTTCACGCCTCTTCACATCAGAACTGATTTCACTCATCCTCTTTACATCAGCACTGACTTCACTCCTCTTCACATCAGCACCGAATTCGTTCCTCCTCTACAGATTACACTGACTTCTCTCCACCTCTCCACATCAGCACTGAAATCACTCCTCTTCACATCCGAACTGACTTGACTCATCTTCTTAACATCAGCACTGACTTCACTCCTCTTCACATCAGCACCGAATTCGTTCCTCCTGTTCAGATCAGCAATGACTTCACTTCTCCTCTGCACATCAGCAGCGACTTCAATACTATACACAACAGCACTGACTTCACTCCTCCTCTTCATATCAGCACTGACTTCACTCCACTTCTTCAAATCAGCAATGACTTCACTCCTCCTTTTCACATCAGCACTGACTTCACTCCACTTCTTCACATCAGCACAGACTTCAATCCTCTTTACATCATCACTGACTTCACTACTCTTCACATCAGCACTGACCTCACTCCACTTCTCATCAGCACTGACTTCACTCTTCTTCACATCAGCACTGACTTCACTCCTCTTCTTCACATCAGCAGTGACTTCACTCCACTTCTTCACATCAGCACTGACGTCTCTCCTCCTCTTCAGATCAGCAATGAGTTCACTCCTGCTCTACACATCAGCACTGACTTCACTCCTCTTAACATCAGCACTGACATCACTCTTCTTCACATCAGCACTGACTTCACTCCTCTTAACATCAGCACTGACTTCACTCTTCTTCACATCAAAACTGACTTCACTACTCTTCACATCAGCACTGACTTCACTCCTCTTCTTCACATCAGCAGTGACTTCACTCCTCCTCTTCACATCAGCACTGACTTCTCTCCTCCTCTTCACATCAGCAATGACTTCACTCCTGTTCTTCACATCAACACTGACTTCACTCCTCTTAACATCAGCACTGACTTTACTCCTCCTTTCACATCAGCACTAACTTAACTCGTCCTCTCTCCATCAGCACTAACTTAACTCTTCTTCTTCACATCAACACTGACTTTACTCCTCTTCACATCAGCACTGACTTCACTCCTCCTCTTCACATCAGCACTGACTTCACTCCTCCTCTTCATATCAGCAAGTACTTCACTCCTCCTCTTCACATCAGCAGTGACTTCACTCCTCCTCTTCACATCAGCACTGACTTCAATCCTCATGTACACATCAGCACTGACTTCACTCTTCTTCACAGCAGTACCGACTTCACTCCTCTTCACATCTGCACTGACTTCACTCCTCCTCTTGACATCAGCACCGACTTGAAACCTCTTCACATCAGCACCGACTTCACTCCTCCTCTTCACATCAGCACTGAATTCACTCCTCCTCTTCACATCAGCACTGACTTCATTCCTCTTCACATGAGCACTGCCTTCTCTCCTCTTCACATCAGCACCGACTGCACTCCTCTTAACATCAGCACCAACATTACTACTCCTCTTCCCATCAGCAACGAATTCACTCCTCTTCACATCAGCAGCAACTTCACTCTCCGTCTTCACATCAGCACTGATATCAAAGCTCATCTTCACATCCGCACTGACTTCACTCCTTCTCTACACATCAGCACTGACTTCAGTCCTCCTCTTCACCTCAGCACTGACTTCACTCCTCCTCTTCACATCAGCACTGACTTCACTCCTCCTCTTCACCTAAGCACTGACTTCACTCCTCTTCATATCAGCACTCTCTTCACTCCTCCTCTCCACATCAGCACTGACTTCACTCCTCCTCTTCACATCAGCGCAGACTTCATTCCTCTTTACATCAGCACTGATTTCAATACTCTTCACATCAGCACTGTCCTCACTCCTCTTCAATTCAGCACTGACTTCACTCTTCTTCACATCAGCACTGACTTCACTAATCTTCACGTCAGCGCTGACTTCACTCATCTTCTTCACATCAGCACTGACAATACTCCTCCTCTTCACATCAGCACTAACTTAACTCTTCTTCTTCACATCAACACTGACTTTACTCCTCTTCACATCAGCACTGACTTCACACCTCCTCTTCACATCAGCACCGACTTCACTCCTCCTCATCATATCAGCAAGTTCTTCACTCCTCCTCTTCACATCAGCAGTGACTTTACTCCTCCTCTTCACATCAGCTCTGACTTCAATCCTCATGTACACATCAGCACTGACCACTCTTCTTCACAGCAGTACGAACTTCACTCCTCTTCACATCTGCACTGACTTCACTCCTCCTCTTCACATCAGCACCGACTTGACACCTCTTCACATCAGCACCGACTTCACTCCTCCTCTTCACATCAGCACTGACTTCATTCCTCTTCACATGAGCACTGCCTTCTCTCCTCTTCACATCAGCACCGACTGCACTCCTCTTAACATCAGGACCAACATTACTACTCCTCTTCCCATCAGCAACGAATTCACTCCTCTTCACAACAGCAGCAACTTCACTCTTCGTCTTCACATCAGCACTGATATCAATGCTCATCTTCACATCCGCACTGACTTCACTCCTTCTCTACACATCAGCACTGACTTCAGTCCTCCTCTTCACCTCAGCACTGACTTCACTCCTCCTCTTCACATCAGCACTGACTTCACTCCTCCTCTTCACCTAAGCACTGACTTCACTCCTCTTCATATCAGCACTCTCTTCACTCCTCCTCTCCACATCAGCACTGACTTCACTCCTCCTCTTCACATCAGCACTGACTTCACTCGACTTCTTCACATCAGCGCAGACTTCATACCTCTTTACATCAGCACTGATTTCAATACTCTTCACATCAGCACTGTCCTCACTCCTCTTCAATTCAGCACTGACTTCACTCTTCTTCACATCAGCACTGACTTCACTACTCTTCACGTCAGCACTGACTTCACTCCTCTTCTTCACATCAGCACTGACTATACTCCTCCTCTTCACATCAGCACTAACTTAACTCGTCCTCTCTCCATCAGCACTAAATTAACTCTTCTTCTTCACATCAACACTGACTTTACTCCTCTTCACATCAGCACTGACTTCACTCCTCCTCATCACATCAGCACCGACTTCACTCCTCCTCTTCATATCAGCAAGTACTTCACTCCTCCTCTTCACATCAGCAGTGACTTTATTCTTCCTCTTCACATCAGCACTGACTTCAATCCTCATGTACACATCAGCACTGACCACTCTTCTTCACAGCAGTACGAACTTCACTCCTCTTCACATCTGCACTGACTTCACTCCTCCTCTTCACATCAGCACCAACTTGACACCTCTTCACATCAGCACCGACTTCACTCCTCCTCTTCACATCAGCACTGACTTCATTCCTCTTCACATGAGCACTGCCTTCTCTCCTCTTCACATCAGCACCTACTTCACTCCTCTTAACATCAGCACCAGCATCACTACTCCTCTTCCCATCAGCACCGAATTCACTCCTCTTCACATCAGCAGCGACTTCACTCTTCGTCTTCACATCAAAACTGATACCACAGCTCATCTTCACATCCCCACTGACTTCACTCCTCCTCTTCACCTCAGCACTGACTTCACCCCTCCTCTTCACATCAGCAGTGACTTCACTTCTCCTTTTCACATCAGCACTGACTTCACTCCTCTTCACATCAGCACTAACTTCACTCCTCCTCTTCACATCAGCACTGACTTCAATTCTCCTTTTCACATCAGCACTGACTTCACTCCTCTTCACATCAGCACTAACTTCACTCCTCCTCTTCACATCAGCACTGGCTTCACTCCTCTTCACAACAGAACTGATTTCACTCATCCTCTTTACATCAGCAATGACTTCACTTGTCTTCACATCAGCACTGAATTCGTTCCTCCTCTTCAGGTCACCACTGACTTCTCTCCACCTCTTCACATTAGCACTGAAATCACTCCTCTTCACATCCGAACTGACTTGACACATCCTCTTTACATTAGCACTGACTTCATTGCTCTTCACATCAGCACCAAATTTGTTCCTCCTCTTCAGATCAGCAATGAATTCACGTCTCCTCTGCACATCAGCAGCGACTTCAATAGTATTCACATGAGCACTGACTTCACTCCTCCTCTTCATATCAACACTCTCTTCACTCCACCTCTCCACATCAGCTCTGACTTCACTGCACTTCTTCACATCAGCACTGACCTCACTCCTCTTCACATCAGCACTGACTTCCCTCCTCTTCTTCACATCAGAAGTGACTTCACTCCTCCTCTTCACATCAGCACTGACTTCTCTCCTCCTCTTCGCATCAGCAATGACTTCACTCCTCTTCACATCAGCACTGACTTCACTCCTCCTCTTCACATCTGCACTGACTTCACTCCTCTTCACATCAGAACTGATTTCACTCATGCTCTTTACATCAGCAGTGATTTCACTCCTCTTCACATCAGCACTGAATTCTTTCCTCCTCTACAGATCACCACTGACTTCTCTCCACCTCTCAACATCAGCACTGAAATCACTCCTCTTCACATCCGCACTGACTTGACTCATCCTCTTTACATCAGCACTGACTTCACTCCTCTTCACATCAGCACCGAATTTGTTCCTCCTCTTCACCTCAGCACTGACATCACTCCTCTTCAAATCAGCACTGACTTCACTCCTCCTCTTCACATCAGCACTGACTTCACGCCTCTTCACATCAGAACTGATTTCACTCATCCTCTTTACATCAGCACTGACTTCACTCCTCTTCACATCAGCACCGAATTCGTTCCTCCTCTACAGATTACACTGACTTCTCTCCACCTCTCCACATCAGCACTGAAATCACTCCTCTTCACATCCGAACTGACTTGACTCATCTTCTTAACATCAGCACTGACTTCACTCCTCTTCACATCAGCACCGAATTCGTTCCTCCTGTTCAGATCAGCAATGACTTCACTTCTCCTCTGCACATCAGCAGCGACTTCAATACTATACACAACAGCACTGACTTCACTCCTCCTCTTCATATCAGCACTGACTTCACTCCACCTCTCCACATCAGCTCTGACTTCACTCCACTTCTTCACATCAGCACTGACCTCACTCCTCTTCACATCAGCACTGACTTCCCTCCTCTTCTTCACATCAGAAGTGACTTCACTCCTCCTCTTCACATCAGCACTGACTTCTCTCCTCCTCTTCGCATCAGCAATGACTTCACTCCTCTTCACATCAGCACTGACTTCACTCCTCCTCTTCACATCAGCAGTGACTTCACTCCTCCTCTTCACATCAGAACTGATTTCACTCATCCTCCTTACATCAGCACTGACTTCACTCCTCTTCACATCAGCACCAAATTCGTTCTTCCTCTTCAGATCACCACTGACTTCTCTCCACCTCTTCACATCAGCACTGAAATCACTCCTCATCACATCCGAACTGACTTGACTCATCCTCTTTACATCAGCACTGACTTCAATCCTCTTCACATCAGCACTAACTTCACTCCTCCTCTTCACATCAGCACTGACTTCACTCCTCTTCACATCAGAACTGATTTCACTCATCCTCTTTACATCAGCAATGACTTCACTTGTCTTCACATCAGCACTGAATTCGTTCCTCCTCTTCAGGTCACCACTGACTTCTCTCCACCTCTTCACATTAGCACTGAAATCACTCCTCTTCACATCCGAACTGACTTGACACATCCTCTTTACATTAGCACTGACTTCATTGCTCTTCACATCAGCACCAAATTTGTTCCTCCTCTTCAGATCAGCAATGAATTCACGTCTCCTCTGCACATCAGCAGCGACTTCAATAGTATTCACATGAGCACTGACTTCACTCCTCCTCTTCATATCAACACTCTCTTCACTCCACCTCTCCACATCAGCTCTGACTTCACTGCACTTCTTCACATCAGCACTGACCTCACTCCTCTTCACATCAGCACTGACTTCCCTCCTCTTCTTCACATCAGAAGTGACTTCACTCCTCCTCTTCACATCAGCACTGACTTCTCTCCTCCTCTTCGCATCAGCAATGACTTCACTCCTCTTCACATCAGCACTGACTTCACTCCTCCTCTTCACCTCAGCACTGACTTCACCCCTCCTCTTCACATCAGCACTGACTTCACTTCTCCTTTTCACATCAGCACTGACTTCACTCCTCTTCACATCAGCACTAACTTCACTCCTCCTCTTCACATCAGCACTGACTTCAATTCTCCTTTTCACATCAGCACTGACTTCACTCCTCTTCACATCAGCACTAACTTCACTCCTCCTCTTCACATCAGCACTGACTTCACTCCTCCTCTTCACATCAGCACCGACTTCACTCCTCCTCTTCATATCAGCAAGTTCTTCACTCCTCCTCTTCACCTCAGCACTGGCTTCACTCCTCTTCACATCAGCACTGACTTCACTCCTCCTCTTCACATCATCACTGACTTCACTCCTCCTCTTCACATCTGCACTGAATTCACTCCTCTTCACATCAGAACTGATTTCACTCATGCTCTTTACATCAGCAGTGATTTCACTCCTCTTCACATCAGCACTGAATTCTTTCCTCCTCTACAGATCACCACTGACTTCTCTCCACCTCTCCACATCAGCACTGAAATCACTCCTCTTCACATCCGCACTGACTTGACTCATCCTCTTTACATCAGCACTGACTTCACTCCTCTTCACATCAGCACCGAATTTGTTCCTCCTCTTCACCTCAGCACTGACATCACTCCTCTTCAAATCAGCACTGACTTCACTCCTCCTCTTCACATCAGCACTGACTTCACGCCTCTTCACATCAGAACTGATTTCACTCATCCTCTTTACATCAGCACTGACTTCACTCCTCTTCACATCAGCACCGAATTCGTTCCTCCTGTTCAGATCAGCAATGACTTCACTTCTCCTCTGCACATCAGCAGCGACTTCAATACTATTCACAACAGCACTGACTTCACTCCTCCTCTTCATATCAGCACTGACTTCACTCCACTTCTTCCAATCAGCAATGACTTCACTCCTCCTTTTCACATCAGCACTGACTTCACTCCACTTCTTCACATCAGCACAGACTTCAATCCTCTTTACATCATCACTGACTTCACTACTCTTCACATCAGCACTGACCTCACTCCACTTCTCATCAGCACTGACTTCACTCTTCTTCACATCAGCACTGACTTCACTCCTCTTCTTCACATCAGCAGTGACTTCACTCCACTTCTTCACATCAGCACTGATGTCTCTCCTCCTCTTCAGATCAGCAATGAGTTCACTCCTGCTCTACACATCAGCACTGACTTCACTCCTCTTAACATCAGCACTGACATCACTCTTCTTCACATCAGCACTGACTTCACTCCTCTTAACATCAGCACTGACTTCACTCTTCTTCACATCAGCACTGACTTCACTACTCTTCACATCAGCACTGACTTCACTCCTCTTCTTCACATCAGCAGTGACTTCACTCCTCCTCTTCACATCAGCACTGACTTCTCTCCTCCTCTTCACATCAGCAATGACTTCACTCCTGTTCCTCACATCAACACTGACTTCACTCCTCTTAACATCAGCACTGACTTTACTCCTCCTTTCACATCAGCACTAACTTAACTCGTCCTCTCTCCATCAGCACTAAATTAACTCTTCTTCTTCACATCAACACTGACTTTACTCCTCTTCACATCAGCACTGACTTCACTCCTCCTCTTCACATCAGCACTGACTTCACTCCTCTTCACATCAGAACTGATTTCACTCATCCTCTTTACATCAGCAATGACTTCACTTGTCTTCACATCAGCACTGAATTCGTTCCTCCTCTTCAGGTCACCACTGACTTCTCTCCACCTCTTCACATTAGCACTGAAATCACTCCTCTTCACATCCGAACTGACTTGACACATCCTCTTTACATTAGCACTGACTTCATTGCTCTTCACATCAGCGCCAAATTTGTTCCTCCTCTTCAGATCAGCAATGAATTCACGTCTCCTCTGCACATCAGCAGCGACTTCAATAGTATTCACATGAGCACTGACTTCACTCCTCCTCTTCATATCAACACTCTCTTCACTCCACCTCTCCACATCAGCTCTGACTTCACTCCACTTCTTCACATCAGCACTGACCTCACTCCTCTTCACATCAGAACTGACTTCTTTCCTCCTCTTCACATCAGCAATGACTTCACTCCTGTTCTTCACATCAACACTGACTTCACTCCTCTAAACATTAGCACTGACTTTACTCCTCCTTTCACATCAGCACTAACTTAACTCATCCTCTCTCCATCAGCACTAACTTAACTCTTCATCTTCACATCAACACTGACTTTACTCCTCTTCACATCAGCACTGACTTCACTCTTCCTCTTCACATCAGCACTGACTTCACTCCTCCTGTTCATATCAGCAAGTACTTCACTCCTCCTCTTCACATCAGCAGTGACTTCACTCCTCCTCTTCACATCAGCACTGACTTCAATCCTCATGTACACATCAGCACTGACTTCACTCTTCTTCACAGCAGTACCGACTTCACTCCTCTTCACATCTGCACTGACTTCACTCCTCCTCTTGACATCAGCACCGACTTGAAACCTCTTCACATCAGCACCGACTCCACTCCTCCTCTTCACATCAGCACTGAATTCACTCCTCCTCTTCACATCAGCACTGACTTCATTCCTCTTCACATGAGCACTGCCTTCTCTCCTCTTCACATCAGCACCGACTGCACTCCTCTTAACATCAGCACCAACATTACTACTCCTCTTCCCATCAGCAACGAATTCACTCCTCTTCACATCAGCAGCAACTTCACTCTTCGTCTTCGCATCAGCACTGATATCAATGCTCATCTTCACATCCGCACTGACTTCACTCCTTCTCTACATATCAGCACTGACTTCACTCCTCCTATTCACCTAAGCACTGACTTCACTCCTCTTCATATCAGCACTCTCTTCACTCCTCCTCTCCACATCAGCACTGACTTCACTCCTCCTCTTCACATCAGCACTGACTTCACTCGACTTCTTCACATCAGCGCAGACTTCATTCCTCTTTACATCAGCACTGATTTCAATACTCTTCACATCAGCACTGTCCTCACTCCTCTTCAATTCAGCACTGACTTCACTCTTCTTCACATCAGCACTGACTTCACTAATCTTCACGTCAGCACTGACTTCACTCATCTTCTTCACATCAGCACTGACTATACTCCTCCTCTTCACATCAGCACTAACTTAACTCGTCCTCTCTCCATCAGCACTAACTTAACTCTTCTTCTTCACATCAACACTGACTTTACTCCTCTTCACATCAGCACTGACTTCACTCCTCCTCTTCACATCAGCACCGACTTCACTCCTCCTCTTCATATCAGCAAGTTCTTCACTCCTCCTCTTCACCTCAGCACTGGCTTCACTCCTCTTCACATCAGCACTGACTTCACTCCTCCTCTTCACATCATCACTGACTTCACTCCTCCTCTTCACATCTGCACTGACTTCACTCCTCTTCACATCAGAACTGATTTCACTCATGCTCTTTACATCAGCAGTGATTTCACTCCTCTTCACATCAGCACTGAATTCTTTCCTCCTCTACAGATCACCACTGACTTCTCTCCACCTCTCCACATCAGCACTGAAATCACTCCTCTTCACATCCGCACTGACTTGACTCATCCTCTTTACATCAGCACTGACTTCACTCCTCTTCACATCAGCACCGAATTTGTTCCTCCTCTTCACCTCAGCACTGACATCACTCCTCTTCAAATCAGCACTGACTTCACTCCTCCTCTTCACATCAGCACTGACTTCACGCCTCTTCACATCAGAACTGATTTCACTCATCCTCTTTACATCAGCACTGACTTCACTCCTCTTCACATCAGCACCGAATTCGTTCCTCCTGTTCAGATCAGCAATGACTTCACTTCTCCTCTGCACATCAGCAGCGACTTCAATACTATTCACAACAGCACTGACTTCACTCCTCCTCTTCATATCAGCACTGACTTCACTCCACTTCTTCAAATCAGCAATGACTTCACTCCTCCTTTTCACATCAGCACTGACTTCACTCCTCTTCTTCACATCAGCAGTGACTTCACTCCACTTCTTCACATCAGCACTGATGTCTCTCCTCCTCTTCAGATCAGCAATGAGTTCACTCCTGCTCTACACATCAGCACTGACTTCACTCCTCTTAACATCAGCACTGACATCACTCTTCTTCACATCAGCACTGACTTCACTCCTCTTAACATCAGCACTGACTTCACTCTTCTTCACATCAGCACTGACTTCACTACTCTTCACATCAGCACTGACTTCACTCCTCTTCTTCACATCAGCAGTGACTTCACTCCTCCTCTTCACATCAGCACTGACTTCTCTCCTCCTCTTCACATCAGCAATGACTTCACTCCTGTTCCTCACATCAACACTGACTTCACTCCTCTTAACATCAGCACTGACTTTACTCCTCCTTTCACATCAGCACTAACTTAACTCGTCCTCTCTCCATCAGCACTAAATTAACTCTTCTTCTTCACATCAACACTGACTTTACTCCTCTTCACATCAGCACTGACTTCACTCCTCCTCTTCACATCAGCACTGACTTCACTCCTCTTCACATCAGAACTGATTTCACTCATCCTCTTTACATCAGCAATGACTTCACTTGTCTTCACATCAGCACTGAATTCGTTCCTCCTCTTCAGGTCACCACTGACTTCTCTCCACCTCTTCACATTAGCACTGAAATCACTCCTCTTCACATCCGAACTGACTTGACACATCCTCTTTACATTAGCACTGACTTCATTGCTCTTCACATCAGCGCCAAATTTGTTCCTCCTCTTCAGATCAGCAATGAATTCACGTCTCCTCTGCACATCAGCAGCGACTTCAATAGTATTCACATGAGCACTGACTTCACTCCTCCTCTTCATATCAACACTCTCTTCACTCCACCTCTCCACATCAGCTCTGACTTCACTCCACTTCTTCACATCAGCACTGACCTCACTACTCTTCACATCAGAACTGACTTCTTTCCTCCTCTTCACATCAGCAATGACTTCACTCCTGTTCTTCACATCAACACTGACTTCACTCCTCTAAACATTAGCACTGACTTTACTCCTCCTTTCACATCAGCACTAACTTAACTCATCCTCTCTCCATCAGCACTAACTTAACTCTTCATCTTCACATCAACACTGACTTTACTCCTCTTCACATCAGCACTGACTTCACTCTTCCTCTTCACATCAGCACTGACTTCACTCCTCCTGTTCATATCAGCAAGTACTTCACTCCTCCTCTTCACATCAGCAGTGACTTCACTCCTCCTCTTCACATCAGCACTGACTTCAATCCTCATGTACACATCAGCACTGACTTCACTCTTCTTCACAGCAGTACCGACTTCACTCCTCTTCACATCTGCACTGACTTCACTCCTCCTCTTGACATCAGCACCGACTTTAATCCTCTTCACATCAGCACCGACTCCACTCCTCCTCTTCACATCAGCACTGAATTCACTCCTCCTCTTCACATCAGCACTGACTTCATTCCTCTTCACATGAGCACTGCCTTCTCTCCTCTTCACATCAGCACCGACTGCACTCCTCTTAACATCAGCACCAACATTACTACTCCTCTTCCCATCAGCAACGAATTCACTCCTCTTCACATCAGCAGCAACTTCACTCTTCGTCTTCGCATCAGCACTGATATCAATGCTCATCTTCACATCCGCACTGACTTCACTCCTTCTCTACATATCAGCACTGACTTCACTCCTCCTATTCACCTAAGCACTGACTTCACTCCTCTTCATATCAGCACTCTCTTCACTCCTCCTCTCCACATCAGCACTGACTTCACTCCTCCTCTTCACATCAGCACTGACTTCACTCGACTTCTTCACATCAGCGCAGACTTCATTCCTCTTTACATCAGCACTGATTTCAATACTCTTCACATCAGCACTGTCCTCACTCCTCTTCAATTCAGCACTGACTTCACTCTTCTTCACATCAGCACTGACTTCACTAATCTTCACGTCAGCACTGACTTCACTCATCTTCTTCACATCAGCACTGACTATACTCCTCCTCTTCACATCAGCACTAACTTAACTCGTCCTCTCTCCATCAGCACTAACTTAACTCTTCTTCTTCACATCAACACTGACTTTACTCCTCTTCACATCAGCACTGACTTCACTCCTCCTCTTCACATCAGCACCGACTTCACTCCTCCTCTTCATATCAGCAAGTTCTTCACTCCTCCTCTTCACCTCAGCACTGGCTTCACTCCTCTTCACATCAGCACTGACTTCACTCCTCCTCTTCACATCATCACTGACTTCACTCCTCCTCTTCACATCTGCACTGACTTCACTCCTCTTCACATCAGAACTGATTTCACTCATGCTCTTTACATCAGCAGTGATTTCACTCCTCTTCACATCAGCACTGAATTCTTTCCTCCTCTACAGATCACCACTGACTTCTCTCCACCTCTCCACATCAGCACTGACATCACTCCTCTTCACATCCGCACTGACTTGACTCATCCTCTTTACATCAGCACTGACTTCACTCCTCTTCACATCAGCACCGAATTTGTTCCTCCTCTTCACCTCAGCACTGACATCACTCCTCTTCAAATCAGCACTGACTTCACTCCTCCTCTTCACATCAGCACTGACTTCACGCCTCTTCACATCAGAACTGATTTCACTCATCCTCTTTACATCAGCACTGACTTCACTCCTCTTCACATCAGCACCGAATTCGTTCCTCCTGTTCAGATCAGCAATGACTTCACTTCTCCTCTGCACATCAGCAGCGACTTCAATACTATTCACAACAGCACTGACTTCACTCCTCCTCTTCATATCAGCACTGACTTCACTCCACTTCTTCAAATCAGCAATGACTTCACTCCTCCTTTTCACATCAGCACTGACTTCACTCCACTTCTTCACATCAGCACAGACTTCAATCCTCTTTACATCATCACTGACTTCACTACTCTTCACATCAGCACTGACCTCACTCCACTTCTCATCAGCACTGACTTCACTCTTCTTCACATCAGCACTGACTTCACTCCTCTTCTTCACATCAGCAGTGACTTCACTCCACTTCTTCACATCAGCACTGATGTCTCTCCTCCTCTTCAGATCAGCAATGAGTTCACTCCTGCTCTACACATCAGCACTGACTTCACTCCTCTTAACATCAGCACTGACATCACTCTTCTTCACATCAGCACTGACTTCACTCCTCTTAACATCAGCACTGACTTCAATCTTCTTCACATCAGCACTGACTTCACTACTCTTCACATCAGCACTGACTTCACTCCTCTTCTTCACATCAGCAGTGACTTCACTCCTCCTCTTCACATCAGCACTGACTTCTCTCCTCCTCTTCACATCAGCAATGACTTCACTCCTGTTCTTCACATCAACACTGACTTCACTCCTCTTAACATCAGCACTGACTTTACTCCTCCTTTCACATCAGCACTAACTTAACTCGTCCTCTCTCCATCAGCACTAACTTAACTCTTCTTCTTCACATCAACACTGACTTTACTCCTCTTCACATCAGCACTGACTTCACTCCTCCTCTTCACATCAGCACTGACTTCACTCCTCCTCTTCATATCAGCAAGTACTTCACTCCTCCTCTTCACATCAGCAGTGACTTCACTCCTCCTCTTCACATCAGCACTGACTTCAATCCTCATGTACACATCAGCACTGACTTCACTCTTCTTCACAGCAGTACAGACTTCACTCCTCTTCACATCTGCACTGACTTCACTCCACCTCTTGACATCAGCACCGACTGGAAACCTCTTCACATCAGCACTGACTTCACTCCTCCTCTTCACATCAGCACTGAATTCACTCCTCCTCTTCACATCAGCACTGACTTCATTCCTCTTCACATGAGCACTGCCTTCTCTCCTCTTCACATCAGCACCGACTGCACTCCTCTTAACATCAGCACCAACATTACTACTCCTCTTCCCATCAGCAACGAATTCACTCCTCTTCACATCAGCAGCAACTTCACTCTTCGTCTTCACATCAGCACTGATATCAATGCTCATCTTCACATCCGCACTGACTTCACTCCTTCTCTACACATCAGCACTGACTTCAGTCCTCCTCTTCACCACAGCACTGACTTCACTCCTCCTCTTCACATCAGCACTGACTTCACTCCTCCTCTTCACCTAAGCACTGACTTCACTCCTCTTCATATCAGCACTCTCTTCACTCCTCCTCTCCACATCAGCACTGACTTCACTCCTCCTCTTCATATCAGCACTCTCTTCACTCCTCCTCTCCACATCAGCACTGACTTCACTCCTCCTCTTCACATCAGTGCAGACTTCATTCCTCTTTACATCAGCACTGATTTCAATACTCTTCACATCAGCACTGTCCTCACTCCTCTTCAATTCAGCACTGACTTCACTCTTCTTCACATCTGCACTGACTTCACTAATCTTCACGTCAGCGCTGACTTCACTCATCTTCTTCACATCAGCACTGACTATACTCCTCCTCTTCACATCAGCACTAACTTAACTCGTCCTCTCTCCATCAGCACTAACTTAACTCTTCTTCTTCACATCAACACTGACTTTACTCCTCTTCACATCAGCACTGACTTCACTCCTCCTCTTCACATCAGCACCGACTTCACTCCTCCTCTTCATATCAGCAAGTTCTTCACTCCTCCTCTTCACATCAGCAGTGACTTTACTCCTCCTCTTCACATCAGCTCTGACTTCAATCCTAATGTACACATCAGCACTGACCACTCTTCTTCACAGCAGTACGAACTTCACTCCTCTTCACATCTGCACTGACTTCACTCCTCCTCTTCACATCAGCACCGAATTGACACCTCTTCACATCAGCACCGACTTCACTCCTCCTCTTCACATCAGCACTGAATTCACTCCTCCTCTTCACATCAGCACTGACTTCATTCCTCTTCACATGAGCAGTGCCTTCTCTCCTCTTCATATCAGCACCGACTGCACTCCTCTTAACATCAGCACCAACATTACTGCTCCTCTTCCCATCAGCAACGAATTCACTCCTCTTCACATCAGCAGCAACTTCACTCTTCGTCTTCACATCAGCACTGATATCAATGCTCATCTTCACATCCGCACTGACTTCACTCCTTCTCTACACATCAGCACTGACTTCAGTCCTCCTCTTCACCTCAGCACTGACTTCACTCCTCCTCTTCACATCAGCACTGACTTCACTCCTCCTCTTCACCTAAGCACTGACTTCACTCCTCTTCATATCAGCACTCTCTTCACTCCTCCTCTCCACATCAGCACTGACTTCACTCCTCCTCTTCACATCAGCGCAGACTTCATTCCTCTTTACATCAGCACTGATTTCAATACTCTTCACATCAGCACTGTCCTCACTCCTCTTCAATTCAGCACTGACTTCACTCTTCTTCACATCAGCACTGACTTCACTAATCTTCACGTCAGCGCTGACTTCACTCATCTTCTTCACATCAGCACTGACTATACTCCTCCTCTTCACATCAGCACTAACTTAACTCGTCCTCTCTCCATCAGCACTAACTTAACTCTTCTTATTCACATCAACACTGACTTTACTCCTCTTCACATCAGCACTGACTTCACTCCTCCTCTTCACATCAGCACCGACTTCACTCCTCCTCTTCATATCAGCAAGTTCTTCACTCCTCCTCTTCACATCAGCAGTGACTTTACTCCTCCTCTTCACATCAGCTCTGACTTCAATCCTCATGTACACATCAGCACTGACCACTCTTCTTCACAGCAGTACGAACTTCACTCCTCTTCACATCTGCACTGACTTCACTCCTCCTCTTCACATCAGCACCGACTTGACACCTCTTCACATCAGCACCGACTTCACTCCTCCTCTTCACATCAGCACTGACTTCATTCCTCTTCACATGAGCACTGCCTTCTCTCCTCTTCACATCAGCACCGACTATACTCCTCTTAACATCAGGACCAACATTACTACTCCTCTTCCCATCAGCAACGAATTCACTCCTCTTCACAACAGCAGCAACTTCACTCTTCGTCTTCACATCAGCACTGATATCAATGCTCATCTTCACATCCGCACTGACTTCACTCCTTCTCTACACATCAGCACTGACTTCAGTCCTCCTCTTCACCTCAGCACTGACTTCACTCCTCCTCTTCACATCAGCACTGACTTCACTCCTCCTCTTCACCTAAGCACTGACTTCACTCCTCTTCATATCAGCACTCTCTTCACTCCTCCTCTCCACATCAGCACTGACTTCACTCCTCCTCTTCACATCAGCACTGACTTCACTCGACTTCTTCACATCAGCGCAGACTTCATACCTCTTTATATCAGCACTGATTTCAATACTCTTCACATCAGCACTGTCCTCACTCCTCTTCAATTCAGCACTGACTTCACTCTTCTTCACATCAGCACTGACTTCACTACTCTTCACGTCAGCACTGACTTCACTCCTCCTCTTCACATCAGCACTGACTATACTCCTCCTCTTCACATCAGCACTAACTTAACTCGTCCTCTCTCCATCAGCACTAAATTAACTCTTCTTCTTCACATCAACACTGACTTTACTCCTCTTCACATCAGCACTGACTTCACTCCTCCTCATCACATCAGCACCGACTTCACTCCTCCTCTTCATATCAGCAAGTACTTCACTCCTCCTCTTCACATCAGCAGTGACTTTATTCCTCCTCTTCACATCAGCACTGACTTCAATCCTCATGTACACATCAGCACTGACCACTCTTCTTCACAGCAGTACGAACTTCACTCCTCTTCACATCTGCACTGACTTCACTCCTCCTCTTCACATCAGCACTGAATTCACTCCTCCTCTTCACATCAGCACTGACTTCATTCCTCTTCACATGAGCACTGCCTTCTCTCCTCTTCACATCAGCACCGACTGCACTCCTCTTAACATCAGCACCAACATTACTACTCCTCTTCCCATCAGCAACGAATTCACTCCTCTTCACATCAGCAGCAACTTCACTCTTCGTCTTCACATCAGCACTGATATCAATGCTCATCTTCACATCCGCACTGACTTCACTCCTTCTCTACACATCAGCACTGACTTCAGTCCTCCTCTTCACCTCAGCACTGACTTCACTCCTCCTCTTCACATCAGCACTGACTTCACTCCTCCTCTTCACCTAAGCACTGACTTCACTCCTCTTCATATCAGCACTCTCTTCACTCCTCCACTCCACCTAAGCACTGACTTCACTCCTCCTCTTCATATCAGCACTCTCTTCACTCCTCCTCTCCACATCAGCACTGACTTCACTCCTCCTCTTCACATCAGTGCAGACTTCATTCCTCTTTACATCAGCACTGATTTCAATACTCTTCACATCAGCACTGTCCTCACTCCTCTTCAGTTCAGCACTGACTTCACTCTTCTTCACATCAGCACTGACTTCACTAATCTTCACGTCAGCGCTGACTTTACTCATCTTCTTCACATCAGCACTGACTATACTCCTGCTCTTCACATCAGCACTAACTTAACTCGTCCTCTCTCCATCAGCACTAACTTAACTCTTCTTCTTCACATCAACACTGACTTTACTCCTCTTCACATCAGCACTGACTTCACTCCTCCTCTTCACATCAGCACCGACTTCACTCCTCCTCTTCATATCAGCAAGTTCTTCACTCCTCCTCTTCACATCAGCAGTGACTTTACTCCTCCTCTTCACATCAGCTCTGACTTCAATCCTCATGTACACATCAGCACTGACCAGTCTTCTTCACAGCAGTACGAACTTCACTCCTCTTCACATCTGCACTGACTTCACTCCTCCTCTTCACATCAGCACCGAATTGACACCTCTTCACATCAGCACCGACTTCACTCCTCCTCTTCACATCAGCACTGAATTCACTCCTCCTCTTCACATCAGCACTGACTTCATTCCTCTTCACATGAGCACTGCCTTCTCTCCTCTTCACATCAGCACCGACTGCACTCCTCTTAACATCAGCACCAACATTACTACTCCTCTTCCCATCAGCAACGAATTCACTCCTCTTCACATCAGCAGCAACTTCACTCTTCGTCTTCACATCAGCACTGATATCAATGCTCATCTTCACATCCGCACTGACTTCACTCCTTCTCTACACATCAGCACTGACTTCAGTCCTCCTCTTCACCTCAGCACTGACTTCACTCCTCCTCTTCACATCAGCACTGACTTCACTCCTCCTCTTCACCTAAGCACTGACTTCACTCCTCTTCATATCAGCACTGACTTCACTCCTCCTCTCCACATCAGCACTGACTTCACTCCTCCTCTTCACATCAGCGCAGACTTCATTCCTCTTTACATCAGCACTGATTTCAATACTCTTCACATCAGCACTGTCCTTACTCCTCTTCAATTCAGCACTGACTTCACTCTTCTTCACATCAGCACGGACTTCACTAATCTTCACGTCAGCGCTGACTTCACTCATCTTCTTCACATCAGCACTGACTATACTCCTCCTCTTCACATCAGCACTAACTTAACTCGTCCTCTCTCCATCAGCACTAACTTAACTCTTCTTCTTCACATCAACACTGACTTTACTCCTCTTCACATCAGCACTGACTTCACTCCTCCTCTTCACATCAGCACCGACTTCACTCCTCCTCTTCATATGAGCAAGTTCTTCACTCCTCCTCTTCACATCAGCAGTGACTTTACTCCTCCTCTTCACATCAGCTCTGACTTCAATCCTCATGTACGCATCAGCACTGACCACTCTTCTTCACAGCAGTACGAACTTCACTCCTCTTCACATCTGCACTGACTTCACTCCTCCTCTTCACATCAGCACCGACTTGACACCTCTTCACATCAGCACCGACTTCACTCCTCCTCTTCACATCAGCACTGTCCTCACTCCTCCTCTTCACATCAGTGCAGACTTCATTCCTCTTTACATCAGCACTGATTTCAATACTCTTCACATCAGCACTGTCCTCACTCCTCTTCAATTCAGCACTGACTTCACTCTTCTTCACATCAGCACTGACTTCACTAATCTTCACGTCAGCGCTGACTTCACTCATCTTCTTCACATCAGCACTGACTATACTCCTCCTCTTCACATCAGCACTAACTTAACTCGTCCTCTCTCCATCAGCACTAACTTAACTCTTCTTCTTCACATCAACACTGACTTTACTCCTCTTCACATCAGCACTTACTTCACTCCTCCTCTTCACATCAGCACCGACTTCACTCCTCCTCTTCATATCAGCAAGTTCTTCACTCCTCCTCTTCACATCAGCAGTGACTTTACTCCTCCTCTTCACATCAGCTCTGACTTCAATCCTCATGTACGCATCAGCACTGACCACTCTTCTTCACAGCAGTACGAACTTCACTCCTCTTCACATCTGCACTGACTTCACTCCTCCTCTTCACATCAGCACCGACTTGACACCTCTTCACATCAGCACCGACTTCACTCCTCCTCTTCACATCAGCACTGACTTCACTCCTCCTCTTCACCTAAGCACTGACTTCACTCCTCTTCATATCCGCACTGACTTCACTCCTCCTCTTCACATCAGCGCAGACTTCATTCCTCTTTACATCAGCACTGATTTCAATACTCTTCACATCAGCACTGTCCTCACTCCTCTTCAATTCAGCACTGACTTCACTCTTCTTCACATCAGCACTGACTTCACTAATCTTCAAGTCAGCGCTGACTTCACTCATCTTCTTCACATCAGCACTGACTATACTCCTCCTCTTCACATCAGCACTAACTTAACTCGTCCTCTCTCCATCAGCACTAACTTAACTCTTCTTCTTCACATCAACACTGACTTTACTCCTCTTCACATCAGCACTGACTTCACTCCTCCTCTTCACATCAGCACCGACTTCACTCCTCCTCTTCATATCAGCAAGTTCTTCACTCCTCCTCTTCACATCAGCAGTGACTTTACTCCTCCTCTTCACATCAGCTCTGACTTCAATCCTCATGTACACAACAGCACTGACCACTCTTCTTCACAGCAGTACGAACTTCACTCCTCTTCACATCTGCACTGACTTCACTCCTCCTCTTCACATCAGCACCGAATTGACACCTCTTCACATCAGCACCAACTTCACTCCTCCTCTTCACATCAGCACTGAATTCACTCCTCCTCTTCACATCAGCACTGACTTCATTCCTCTTCACATGAGCACTGCCTTCTCTCCTCTTCACATCAGCACCGACTGCACTCCTCTTAACATCAGCACCAACATTACTACTCCTCTTCCCATCAGCAACGAATTCACTCCTCTTCACAACAGCAGCAACTTCACTCTTCGTCTTCACATCAGCACTGATATCAATGCTCATCTTCACATCCGCACTGACTTCACTCCTTCTCTACACATCAGCACTGACTTCAGTCCTCCTCTTCACCTCAGCACTGACTTCACTCCTCCTCTTCACATCAGCACTGACTTCACTCCTCCTCTTCACCTAAGCACTGACTTCACTCCTCTTCATATCAGCACTCTCTTCACTCCTCCTCTCCACATCAGCACTGACTTCACTCCTCCTCTTCACATCAGCACTGACTTCACTCGACTTCTTCACATCAGCGCAGACTTCATACCTCTTTACATCAGCACTGATTTCAATACTCTTCACATCAGCACTGTCCTCACTCCTCTTCAATTCAGCACTGACTTCACTCTTCTTCACATCAGCACTGACTTCACTACTCTTCACGTCAGCACTGACTTCACTCCTCCTCTTCACATCAGCACTGACTATACTCCTCCTCTTCACATCAGCACTAACTTAACTCGTCCTCTCTCCATCAGCACTAAATTAACTCTTCTTCTTCACATCAACACTGACTTTACTCCTCTTCACATCAGCACTGACTTCACTCCTCCTCATCACATCAGCACCGACTTCACTCCTCCTCTTCATATCAGCAAGTACTTCACTCCTCCTCTTCACATCAGCAGTGACTTTATTCCTCCTCTTCACATCAGCACTGACTTCAATCCTCATGTACACATCAGCACTGACCACTCTTCTTCACAGCAGTACGAACTTCACTCCTCTTCACATCTGCACTGACTTCACTCCTCCTCCTCACATCAGCACCAACTTGACACCTCTTCACATCAGCACCGACTTCACTCCTCCTCTTCACATCAGCACTGACTTCATTCCTCTTCACATGAGCACTGCCTTCTCTCCTCTTCACATCAGCACCTACTTCACTCCTCTTAACATCAGCACCAACATCACTACTCCTCTTCCCATCAGCACCGAATTCACTCCTCTTCACATCAGCAGCGACTTCACTCTTCGTCTTCACATCAAGACTGATACCACAGCTCATCTTCACATCCCCACTGACTTCACTCCTCCTCTTCACCTCAGCACTGACTTCACCCCTCCTCTTCACATCAGCACTGACTTCACTTCTCCTTTTCACATCAGCACTGACTTCATTCCTCTTCACATCAGCACTAACTTCACTCCTCCTCTTCACATCAGCACTGACTTCAATTCTCCTTTTCACATCAGCACTGACTTCACTCCTCTTCACATCAGCACTAACTTCACTCCTCCTCTTCACATCAGCACTGGCTTCACTCCTCTTCACAACAGAACTGATTTCACTCATCCTCTTTACATCAGCAATGACTTCACTTGTCTTCACATCAGCACTGAATTCGTTCCTCCTCTTCAGGTCACCACTGACTTCTCTCCACCTCTTCACATTAGCACTGAAATCACTCCTCTTCACATCCGAACTGACTTGACACATCCTCTTTACATTAGCACTGACTTCATTGCTCTTCACATCAGCACCAAATTTGTTCCTCCTCTTCAGATCAGCAATGAATTCACGTCTCCTCTGCACATCAGCAGCGACTTCAATAGTATTCACATGAGCACTGACTTCACTCCTCCTCTTCATATCAGCACTCTCTTCACTCCTCCTCTCCACATCAGCACTGACTTCACTCCTCCTCTTCACATCAGCTCTTACTTTCCTCCACTTCTTCACATCAGCACAGACTTCATTCCTCTTTACATCAGCACTGAATTTACTGCTCTTCACAACAGCACTGACCTCACTCCTCTTCAATTCAGCAGTGACTTCACTCTTCTCCACATCAGCCCTGACTTCACTACTCTTCACATCAGCACTGACTTCACTCCACTTCTTCACATCAGCTGTGACTTCACTCCTCCTCTTCACATCAGCACTGTCTTCTCTCCTCCTCTTCACATCAGCACCGACTTCACTCCTCCTCTTCATATCAGCAAGTTCTTCACTCCTCCTCTTCACATCAGCACCGACTTCACTCCTCCTCTTCATATCAGCAAGTTCTTCACTCCTCCTCTTCACATCAGCAGTGACTTTACTCCTCCTCTTCACATCAGCTCTGACTTCAATCCTCATGTACACAACAGCACTGACCACTCTTCTTCACAGCAGTACGAACTTCACTCCTCTTCACATCTGCACTGACTTCACTCCTCCTCTTCACATCAGCACCGAATTGACACCTCTTCACATCAGCACCAACTTCACTCCTCATCTTCACATCAGCACTGAATTCACTCCTCCTCTTCACATCAGCACTGACTTCATTCCTCTTCACATGAGCACTGCCTTCTCTCCTCTTCACAACAGCACCGACTGCACTCCTCTTAACATCAGCACCAACATTACTACTCCTCTTCCCATCAGCAACGAATTCACTCCTCTTCACAACAGCAGCAACTTCACTCTTCGTCTTCACATCAGCACTGATATCAATGCTCATCTTCACATCCGCACTGACTTCACTCCTTCTCTACACATCAGCACTGACTTCAGTCCTCCTCTTCACCTCAGCACTGACTTCACTCCTCCTCTTCACATCAGCACTGACTTCACTCCTCCTCTTCACCTAAGCACTGACTTCACTCCTCTTCATATCAGCACTCTCTTCACTCCTCCTCTCCACATCAGCACTGACTTCACTCCTCCTCTTCACATCAGCACTGACTTCACTCGACTTCTTCACATCAGCGCAGACTTCATACCTCTTTACATCAGCACTGATTTCAATACTCTTCACATCAGCACTGTCCTCACTCCTCTTCAATTCAGCACTGACTTCACTCTTCTTCACATCAGCACTGACTTCACTACTCTTCACGTCAGCACTGACTTCACTCCTCCTCTTCACATCAGCACTGACTATACTCCTCCTCTTCACATCAGCACTAACTTAACTCGTCCTCTCTCCATCAGCACTAAATTAACTCTTCTTCTTCACATCAACACTGACTTTACTCCTCTTCACATCAGCACTGACTTCACTCCTCCTCATCACATCAGCACCGACTTCACTCCTCCTCTTCATATCAGCAAGTACTTCACTCCTCCTCTTCACATCAGCAGTGACTTTATTCCTCCTCTTCACATCAGCACTGACTTCAATCCTCATGTACACATCAGCACTGACCACTCTTCTTCACAGCAGTACGAACTTCACTCCTCTTCACATCTGCACTGACTTCACTCCTCCTCCTCACATCAGCACCAACTTGACACCTCTTCACATCAGCACCGACTTCACTCCTCCTCTTCACATCAGCACTGACTTCATTCCTCTTCACATGAGCACTGCCTTCTCTCCTCTTCACATCAGCACCTACTTCACTCCTCTTAACATCAGCACCAACATCACTACTCCTCTTCCCATCAGCACCGAATTCACTCCTCTTCACATCAGCAGCGACTTCACTCTTCGTCTTCACATCAAGACTGATACCACAGCTCATCTTCACATCCCCACTGACTTCACTCCTCCTCTTCACCTCAGCACTGACTTCACCCCTCCTCTTCACATCAGCACTGACTTCACTTCTCCTTTTCACATCAGCACTGACTTCATTCCTCTTCACATCAGCACTAACTTCACTCCTCCTCTTCACATCAGCACTGACTTCAATTCTCCTTTTCACATCAGCACTGACTTCACTCCTCTTCACATCAGCACTAACTTCACTCCTCCTCTTCACATCAGCACTGGCTTCACTCCTCTTCACAACAGAACTGATTTCACTCATCCTCTTTACATCAGCAATGACTTCACTTGTCTTCACATCAGCACTGAATTCGTTCCTCCTCTTCAGGTCACCACTGACTTCTCTCCACCTCTTCACATTAGCACTGAAATCACTCCTCTTCACATCCGAACTGACTTGACACATCCTCTTTACATTAGCACTGACTTCATTGCTCTTCACATCAGCACCAAATTTGTTCCTCCTCTTCAGATCAGCAATGAATTCACGTCTCCTCTGCACATCAGCAGCGACTTCAATAGTATTCACATGAGCACTGACTTCACTCCTCCTCTTCATATCAACACTCTCTTCACTCCACCTCTCCACATCAGCTCTGACTTCACTCCACTTCTTCACATCAGCACTGACCTCACTCCTCTTCACATCAGCACTGACTTCCCTCCTCTTCTTCACATCAGAAGTGACTTCACTCCTCCTCTTCACATCAGCACTGACTTCTCTCCTCCTCTTCGCATCAGCAATGACTTCACTCCTCTTCACATCAGCACTGACTTCACTCCTCCTCTTCACATCAGCAGTGACTTCACTCCTCCTCTTCACATCAGAACTGATTTCACTCATCCTCCTTACATCAGCACTGACTTCACTCCTCTTCACATCAGCACCAAATTCGTTCTTCCTCTTCAGATCACCACTGACTTCTCTCCACCTCTTCACATCAGCACTGAAATCACTCCTCATCACATCCGAACTGACTTGACTCATCCTCTTTACATCAGCACTGACTTCAATCCTCTTCACATCAGCACCGAATTCGTTCCTCCTCTTCAGATGAGCAATGACTTCACTTCTCCTCTGCACATCAGCAGCGACTTCAATACTATTCACATCAGCACTGACTTCACTCCTCCTCTTCATATCAGCACTCTCTTCACTCCTCCTCTCCACATCAGCACTGACTTCACTCCTCCTCTTCACATCAGCTCTTACTTTCCTCCACTTCTTCACATCAGCACAGACTTCATTCCTCTTTACATCAGCACTGAATTTACTGCTCTTCACAACAGCACTGACCTCACTCCTCTTCAATTCAGCAGTGACTTCACTCTTCTCCACATCAGCCCTGACTTCACTACTCTTCACATCAGCACTGACTTCACTCCACTTCTTCACATCAGCTGTGACTTCACTCCTCCTCTTCACATCAGCACTGTCTTCTCTCCTCCTCTTCACATCAGCAATGACTTCACTCCTGTTCTTCACATCAGCACTGACTTCACTCCTCTTAACATCAGCATTGACTTTACTACTCCTCGTCTAATCAGCACTGACTTCACTCATCCTATTCACATCAGCACTGACTTCACTCCTCCTCTTCTCATCAGCACTGACTTCACTCCTCCTCTTCATATCAGAAATTATTTCACTCCTCCTCTTCACATCAGTTCTGACTTCACTCCTCCTCTTCACATCAGCACCGACTTCGCTCCTTTTCACACATGCACTGACTTCACTCCTCGTCTTCACATCAGCACCGACTTCACTCCTCTTCACATCAGCAACGACTTCACTCCTCCTCTTCACATCAGCACTGACTTCACTCCTCTTCACAACAGCACTGACTTTACTCCTCCTCTTCACATCAGCACTGAATTCACTCCTCTTCTTCACATCACCACTGAATTAACTCCTCCCTTCCAGATCAGCAATGATTTCATTCCACCTATTCACATCAGCACTGACTTCACTCCTCTTCACATCAGCACTGATTTCACTCCACCTCTTCACATCAGCACTAACTTCACTCCTCTTCACATCAGCACTGACTTCACTCCTCCTCTTCACATCAGCCTTGACTTCACTCCTCCTCTTCATATCAGCAAGTACTTCACTCCTCCTCTTCACATCAGCAGTGATTTCACTCCTCCTCTTCACATCAGCACTGACTTCAATCCTCATGTACACATCAGCACTGACTTCACTCTTCTTCACAGCAGTACCGAATTCACTCCTCTTCTCATCTGCACTGACTTCACTCCTCCTCTTGACATCAGCACCGACTTGACACCTCTTCACATCAGCACCAACTTCACTCCTCCTCTTCACATCAGCACTGAATTCACTCCTCCTCTTCACATCAGCACTGACTTCATTCCTCTTCACATGAGCACTGCCTTCTCTCCTCTTCACATCAGCACCGACTTCACTCCTCTTAATATCAGCACCAACATCACTACTCCTCTTCCCATCAGCACCGAATTCACTCCTCTTCACATCAGCAGCAACTTCACTCTTCGTCTTCACATCAGCACTGATATCAATTCTCATCTTCACATCCGCACTGACTTCACTCCTCCTCTACACATCAGCACAGACTTCAGTCCTCCTCTTCACCTCAGCACTGACTTCACTCCTCCTCTTCACATCAGCACTGACTTCACTCCTCCTCTTAACCTAAGCATTGACTTCACTCCTCTTCATATCAGCACTCTCTTCACTCCTCCTCTCCACATCAGCACTGACTTCACTCCTCCTCTTCACATCAGCACTGACTTCACTCGACTTCTTCACATCAGCGCAGACTTCATTCCTCTTTACATCAGCACTGATTTCAATACACTTCACATCAGCACTGTCCTCACTCCTCTTCAATTCAGCACTGACTTCACTCTTCTTCACATCAGCAAAGACTTCACTACTCTTCACATCAGCACTGACTTCACTCCTCTTCTTCACATCAGCAGTGACTTCACTCCTCCTCTTCACATCAGCACAGACTTCTCTCCTCCTCTTCACATCAGCAATGACTTCACCCCTGTTCTTCACATCAGCAATGACTTCACTCCTCTTAACATCAGCATTGACTATACTCCTCCTCTTCACATCAGCACTAACTTAACTCGTCCTCTCTCCATCAGCACTAACTTAACTCTTCTTCTTCACATCAACACTGACTTTACTCCTCTTCACATCAGCACTGACTTCACTCCTCCTCTTCACATCAGCACCGACTTCACTCCTCCTCTTCATATCAGCAAGTACTTCACTCCTCCTCTTCACATCAGCAGTGACTTTACTCCTCCTCTTCACATCAGCACTGACTTCAATATCATGTACACATCAGCACTGACTTCACTCTTCTTCACAGCAGTACCGACTTCACTCCTCTTCACATCTGCACTGACTTCACTCCTCCTCTTCACATCAGCACCAACTTGACACCTCTTCACATCAGCACCGACTTCACTCCTCCTCTTCACATCAGCACTGAATTCACTCCTCCTCTTCACATCAGCACTGACTTCATTCCTCTTCACATGAGCACTGCCTTCTCTCCTCTTCACATCAGCACCGACTTCACTCCTCTTAACATCAGCACCAACATCACTACTCCTCTTCCCATCAGCACCGAATTCACTCCTCTTCACATCAGCAGCGACTTCACTCTTCGTCTTCACATCAGCACTGATACCACAGCTCATCTTCACATCCCCACTGACTTCACTCCTCCTCTTCACCTCAGCACTGACTTCACCCCTCCTCTTCACATCAGCACTTACTTCAATTCTCCTTTTCACATCAGCACTGACTTCATTCCTCTTCACATCAGCACTAACTTCACTCCTCCTCTTCACATCAGCACTGGCTTCACTCCTCTTCACATCAGAACTGATTTCACTCATCCTCTTTACATCAGCACTGACTTCACTCGTCTTCACATCAGCACTGAATTCGTTCCTCCTCTTCAGGTCACCACTGACTTCTCTCCACCTCTTCACATTAGCACTGAAATCACTCCTCTTCACATCCGAAATGAGTTGACACATCCTCTTTACATCAGCACTGACTTCACTCCTCCTCTTCACATCAGCACTGACTTCATTCCTCTTCACATGAGCACTGCCTTCTCTCCTCTGCACATCAGCACCGACTTCACTCCTCTTAACATCAGCACCAACATCACTACTCCTCTTCCCATCAGCACCGAATTCACTCCTCGTCACATCAGCAGCGACTTCACTCTTCGTCTTCACATCAGCACTGATATCACTGCTCATCTTCACATCTGCACTGACTTCACTCCTCCTCTACACATCAGCACTGACTTCACTCCTCCTCTTCACCTCAGCACTGACTTCTCTCCTCCTCTTCACATCAGCAATGTCTTCACTCCTGCTCTACACATCAGCACTGACTTCACTCCTCTTAACATCAGCACTGACTTCACTCTTCTTCACATCAGCTCTGACTTCACTACTCTTCACATCAGCACTGACTTCACACCTCTTCTTCACATCAGCAGTGACTTCACTCCTCCTCTTCACATCAGAACTGACTTCTCTCCTACTCTTCACATCAGAAATGACTTCACTCCTGTTCTTCACATCAACTCTGACTTCACTCCTCTTAACATCAGCACTGACTTTACTCCTCCTCTTCACATCAGCACTAACTTAACTCGTCCTCTCTCCATCAGCACTAACTTAACTCTTCTTCTTCACATCAGCACTGACTTCACTCCTCCTCTTCACATCAGCACTGACTTCAATCCTCATGTACACATCAGCACTAACTTCACTCTTCTTCACAGCAGTACCGACTTCACTCCTCTTCACAATAGCACTGACTTCACTCCTCCTCTTGACATCAGCACCGACTTGACACCTCTTCACATCATCACCGACTTCACTCCTCCTCTTCACATCAGCACTGAATTCACTCCTCCTCTTCACATCAGCACTGACTTCATTCCTCTTCACATGAGCACTGCCTTCTCTCCTCTTCACATCAGCACTGACTTCACTCCTCTTAATATCAGCACCAACATCACTACTCCTCTTCCCATCAGCACCGAATTCACTCCTCTTCACATCAACAGCAACTTCACTCTTCGTCTTCACATCAGCACTGATATCAATGCTCATCTTCACATCCGCACTGACTTCACTCCTCCTCTACACATCAGCACAAACTTCAGTCCTCCTCTTCACCTCAGCACTGACTTCACTCCTCCTCTTCACATCAGCACTGACTTCACTCCTCCTCTTAACCTAAGCACTGACTTCACTCCTCTCCACATCAGCACTGACTTCACTCCTCCTCTTCACATCAGCACTGACTTCACTCGACTTCTTCACATCAGCGCAGACTTCATTCCTCTTTACATCAGCACTGATTTCAATACTCTTCACATCAGCACTGTCCTCACTCCTCTTCAATTCAGCACTAACTTCACTCTTCTTCACATCAGCAAAGACTTCACTACTCTTCACATCAGCACTGACTTCACTCCTCTTCTTCACATCAGCAGTGACTTCACTCCTCCTCTTCACCTCAGCACTTACTTCTCTCCTCCTCTTCACATCAGCAATGACTTCACCCCTGTTCTTCACATCAGCACTGACTTCACTCCTCTTAACATCAGCACTGACTATACTCCTCCTCTTCACATCAGCACTAACTTAACTCGTCCTCTCTCCATCAGCACTAACTTAACTCTTCTTCTTCACATCAACACTGACTTTACTCCTCTTCACATCAGCACTGACTTCACTCCTCCTCTTCACATCAGCACCGACTTCACTCCTCCTCTGCATATCAGCAAGTACTTCACTCCTCCTCTTCACCTCAGCACTGACTTCACTGTTCCTCTACACATCAGCACTGACTTCACTCCTCCTCTTAACCTAAGCATTGACTTCACTCCTCTTCATATCAGCACTCTCTTCACTCCTCCTCTCCACATCAGCACTGACTTCACTCCTCCTCTTCACATCAGCACTGACTTCACTCCACTTCTTCACATCAGCGCAGACTTCATTCCTCTTTACATCAGCACTGATTTCAATACTCTTCACATCAGCACTGTCCTCACTCCTCTTCTTCACATCAGCAGTGACTTCACTCCTCCTCTTCACATCAGCACTGACTTCTCTCCTCCTCTTCACATCAGCAATGACTTCACCCCTGTTCTTCACATCAGCACTGACTTCACTCCTCAACATCAGCACTGACTATACTCCTCCTCTTCACGTCAGCACTAACTTACCTCGTCCTCTCTCCATCAGCACTAACTTAACTCTTCTTCTTCACATCAACACTGACTTTACTCCTCTTCACATCAGCACTGACTTCACTCCTCCTCTTCACATCAGCACCGACTTCACTCCTCCTCTTCACATCAGCAGTGACTTTACTCCTCCTCTTCACATCAGCACTGACTTCAATCCTCATGTACACATCAGCACTAACTTCACTCTTCTTCACAGCAGTACCGACTTCACTCCTCTTCACATCTGCACTGACTTCACTCCTCCTCTTCACATCAGCACCAACTTGACACCTCTTCACATCAGCACCGACTTCACTCCTCCTCTTCACATCAGCACTGAATTCACTCCTCCTCTTCACATCAGCACTGACTTCATTCCTCTTCACATGAGCACTGCCTTCTCTCCTCTTCACATCAGCACCGACTTCACTCCTCTTAACATCAGCACCAACATCACTACTCCTCTTCCCATCAGCACCGAATTCACTCCTCTTCACATCATCAGCGACTTCACTCTTCGTCTTCACATCAGCACTGATACCACAGCTCATCTTCACATCCCCACTGACTTCACTCCTCCTCTTCACCTCAGCACTGACGTCACCCCTCCTCTTCACATCAGCACTGACTTCAATTCTCCTTTTCACATCAGCACTGACTTCATTCCTCTTCACATCAGCGCTAACTTCACTCCTCCTCTTCACATCAGCACTGGCTTCACTCCTCTTCACATCAGAACTGATTTCACTCATCCTCTTTACATCAGCACTGACTTCACTCGTCTTCACATCAGCACTGAATTCGTTCCTCCTCTTCAGGTCACCACTGACTTCTCTCCACCTCTTCACATTAGCACTGAAATCACTCCTCTTCACATCCGAAATGAGTTGACACATCCTCTTTACATCAGCACTGACTTCACTCCTCCTCTTCACATCAGCACTGACTTCATTCCTCTTCACATGAGCACTGCCTTCTCTCCTCTGCACATCAGCACCGACTTCACTCCTCTTAACATCAGCACCAACATCACTACTCCTCTTCCCATCAGCACCGAATTCACTCCTCGTCACATCAGCAGCGACTTCACTCTTCGTCTTCACATCAGCACTGATATCACTGCTCATCTTCACACCTGCACTGACTTCACTCCTCCTCTACACATCAGCACTGACTTCACTCCTCCTCTTCACCTCAGCACTGACTTCTCTCCTCCTCTTCACATCAGCAATGACTTCACTCCTGCTCTACACATCAGCACTGACTTCACTCCTCTTAACATCAGCACTGACTTCACTCTTCTTCACATCAGCTCTGACTTCACTACTCTTCACATCAGCACTGACTTCACACCTCTTCTTCACATCAGCAGTGACTTCACTCCTCCTCTTCACATCAGAACTGACTTCTCTCCTCCTCTTCACATCACAAATGACTTCACTCCTGTTCTTCACATCAACACTGACTTCACTCCTCTTAACATCAGCACTGACTTTACTCCTCCTCTTCACATCAGCACTAACTTAACTCGTCCTCTCTCCATCAGCACTAACTTAACTCTTCTTCTTCACATCAACACTGACTTTACTCCTCTTCACATCAGCACTGACTTCACTCCTCCTCTTCACATCAGCACTGACTTCAATCCTCATGTACACATCAGCACTGACTTCACTCTTCTTCACAGCAGTACCGACTTCACTCCTCTTCACATCAGCACTGACTTCACTCCTCCTCTTGACATCAGCACCGACTTGACACCTCTTCACATCAGCACCGACTTCACTCCTCCTCTTCACATCAGCACTGAATTCACTCCTCCTCTTCACATCAGCACTGACTTCATTCCTCTTCACATGAGCACTGCCTTCTCTCCTCTTCACATCAGCACCGACTTCACTCCTCCTCATCACATCAGCACCGACTTCACTCCTCCTCTTCATATCAGCAAGTACTTCACTCCTCCTCTTCACATCAGCAGTGACTTTATTCCTCCTCTTCACATCAGCACTGACTTCAATCCTCATGTACACATCAGCACTGACCACTCTTCTTCACAGCAGTACGAACTTCACTCCTCTTCACATCTGCACTGACTTCACTCCTCCTCTTCACATCAGCACCAACTTGACACCTCTTCACATCAGCACCGCCTTCACTCCTCCTCTTCACATCAGCACTGACTTCATTCCTCTTCACATGAGCACTGCCTTCTCTCCTCTTCACATCAGCACCTACTTCACTCCTCTTAACATCAGCACCAACATCACTACTCCTCTTCCCATCAGCACCGAATTCACTCCTCTTCACATCAGCAGCGACTTCACTCTTCGTCTTCACATCAAGACTGATACCACAGCTCATCTTCACATCCCCACTGACTTCACTCCTCCTCTTCACCTCAGCACTGACTTCACCCCTCCTCTTCACATCAGCACTGACTTCACTTCTCCTTTTCACATCAGCACTGACTTCATTCCTCTTCACATCAGCACTAACTTCACTCCTCCTCTTCACATCAGCACTGACTTCAATTCTCCTTTTCACATCAGCACTGACTTCACTCCTCTTCACATCAGCACTAACTTCACTCCTCCTCTTCACATCAGCACTGGCTTCACTCCTCTTCACAACAGAACTGATTTCACTCATCCTCTTTACATCAGCAATGACTTCACTTGTCTTCACATCAGCACTGAATTCGTTCCTCCTCTTCAGGTCACCACTGACTTCTCTCCACCTCTTCACATTAGCACTGAAATCACTCCTCTTCACATCCGAACTGACTTGACACATCCTCTTTACATTAGCACTGACTTCATTGCTCTTCACATCAGCACCAAATTTGTTCCTCCTCTTCAGATCAGCAATGAATTCACGTCTCCTCTGCACATCAGCAGCGACTTCAATAGTATTCACATGAGCACTGACTTCACTCCTCCTCTTCATATCAACACTCTCTTCACTCCACCTCTCCACATCAGCTCTGACTTCACTCCACTTCTTCACATCAGCACTGACCTCACTCCTCTTCACATCAGCACTGACTTCCCTCCTCTTCTTCACATCAGAAGTGACTTCACTCCTCCTCTTCACATCAGCACTGACTTCTCTCCTCCTCTTCGCATCAGCAATGACTTCACTCCTCTTCACATCAGCACTGACTTCACTCCTCCTCTTCACATCAGCAGTGACTTCACTCCTCCTCTTCACATCAGAACTGATTTCACTCATCCTCCTTACATCAGCACTGACTTCACTCCTCTTCACATCAGCACCAAATTCGTTCTTCCTCTTCAGATCACCACTGACTTCTCTCCACCTCTTCACATCAGCACTGAAATCACTCCTCATCACATCCGAACTGACTTGACTCATCCTCTTTACATCAGCACTGACTTCAATCCTCTTCACATCAGCACCGAATTCGTTCCTCCTCTTCAGATGAGCAATGACTTCACTTCTCCTCTGCACATCAGCAGCGACTTCAATACTATTCACATCAGCACTGACTTCACTCCTCCTCTTCATATCAGCACTCTCTTCACTCCTCCTCTCCACCTCAGCACTGACTTCACTCCTCCTCTTCACATCAGCTCTTACTTTCCTCCACTTCTTCACATCAGCACAGACTTCATTCCTCTTTACATCAGCACTGAATTTACTGCTCTTCACAACAGCACTGACCTCACTCCTCTTCAATTCAGCAGTGACTTCACTCTTCTCCACATCAGCCCTGACTTCACTACTCTTCACATCAGCACTGACTTCACTCCACTTCTTCACATCAGCTGTGACTTCACTCCTCCTCTTCACATCAGCACTGTCTTCTCTCCTCCTCTTCACATCAGCAATGACTTCACTCCTGTTCTTCACATCAGCACTGACTTCACTCCTCTTAACATCAGCATTGACTTTACTACTCCTCGTCTAATCAGCACTGACTTCACTCATCCTATTCACATCAGCACTGACTTCACTCCTCCTCTTCTCATCAGCACTGACTTCACTCCTCCTCTTCATATCAGAAATTATTTCACTCCTCCTCTTCACATCAGTTCTGACTTCACTCCTCCTCTTCACATCAGCACCGACTTCGCTCCTTTTCACACATGCACTGACTTCACTCCTCGTCTTCACATCAGCACCGACTTCACTCCTCTTCACATCAGCAACGACTTCACTCCTCCTCTTCACATCAGCACTGACTTCACTCCTCTTCACAACAGCACTGACTTTACTCCTCCTCTTCACATCAGCACTGAATTCACTCCTCTTCTTCACATCACCACTGAATTAACTCCTCCCTTCCAGATCAGCAATGATTTCATTCCACCTATTCACATCAGCACTGACTTCACTCCTCTTCACATCAGCACTGATTTCACTCCACCTCTTCACATCAGCACTAACTTCACTCCTCTTCACATCAGCACTGACTTCACTCCTCCTCTTCACATCAGCCTTGACTTCACTCCTCCTCTTCATATCAGCAAGTACTTCACTCCTCCTCTTCACATCAGCAGTGATTTCACTCCTCCTCTTCACATCAGCACTGACTTCAATCCTCATGTACACATCAGCACTGACTTCACTCTTCTTCACAGCAGTACCGAATTCACTCCTCTTCTCATCTGCACTGACTTCACTCCTCCTCTTGACATCAGCACCGACTTGACACCTCTTCACATCAGCACCAACTTCACTCCTCCTCTTCACATCAGCACTGAATTCACTCCTCCTCTTCACATCAGCACTGACTTCATTCCTCTTCACATGAGCACTGCCTTCTCTCCTCTTCACATCAGCACCGACTTCACTCCTCTTAATATCAGCACCAACATCACTACTCCTCTTCCCATCAGCACCGAATTCACTCCTCTTCACATCAGCAGCAACTTCACTCTTCGTCTTCACATCAGCACTGATATCAATTCTCATCTTCACATCCGCACTGACTTCACTCCTCCTCTACACATCAGCACAGACTTCAGTCCTCCTCTTCACCTCAGCACTGACTTCACTCCTCCTCTTCACATCAGCACTGACTTCACTCCTCCTCTTAACCTAAGCATTGACTTCACTCCTCTTCATATCAGCACTCTCTTCACTCCTCCTCTCCACATCAGCACTGACTTCACTCCTCCTCTTCACATCAGCACTGACTTCACTCGACTTCTTCACATCAGCGCAGACTTCATTCCTCTTTACATCAGCACTGATTTCAATACACTTCACATCAGCACTGTCCTCACTCCTCTTCAATTCAGCACTGACTTCACTCTTCTTCACATCAGCAAAGACTTCACTACTCTTCACATCAGCACTGACTTCACTCCTCTTCTTCACATCAGCAGTGACTTCACTCCTCCTCTTCACATCAGCACAGACTTCTCTCCTCCTCTTCACATCAGCAATGACTTCACCCCTGTTCTTCACATCAGCAATGACTTCACTCCTCTTAACATCAGCATTGACTATACTCCTCCTCTTCACATCAGCACTAACTTAACTCGTCCTCTCTCCATCAGCACTAACTTAACTCTTCTTCTTCACATCAACACTGACTTTACTCCTCTTCACATCAGCACTGACTTCACTCCTCCTCTTCACATCAGCACCGACTTCACTCCTCCTCTTCATATCAGCAAGTACTTCACTCCTCCTCTTCACATCAGCAGTGACTTTACTCCTCCTCTTCACATCAGCACTGACTTCAATATCATGTACACATCAGCACTGACTTCACTCTTCTTCACAGCAGTACCGACTTCACTCCTCTTCACATCTGCACTGACTTCACTCCTCCTCTTCACATCAGCACCAACTTGACACCTCTTCACATCAGCACCGACTTCACTCCTCCTCTTCACATCAGCACTGAATTCACTCCTCCTCTTCACATCAGCACTGACTTCATTCCTCTTCACATGAGCACTGCCTTCTCTCCTCTTCACATCAGCACCGACTTCACTCCTCTTAACATCAGCACCAACATCACTACTCCTCTTCCCATCAGCACCGAATTCACTCCTCTTCACATCAGCAGCGACTTCACTCTTCGTCTTCACATCAGCACTGATACCACAGCTCATCTTCACATCCCCACTGACTTCACTCCTCCTCTTCACCTCAGCACTGACTTCACCCCTCCTCTTCACATCAGCACTTACTTCAATTCTCCTTTTCACATCAGCACTGACTTCATTCCTCTTCACATCAGCACTAACTTCACTCCTCCTCTTCACATCAGCACTGGCTTCACTCCTCTTCACATCAGAACTGATTTCACTCATCCTCTTTACATCAGCACTGACTTCACTCGTCTTCACATCAGCACTGAATTCGTTCCTCCTCTTCAGGTCACCACTGACTTCTCTCCACCTCTTCACATTAGCACTGAAATCACTCCTCTTCACATCCGAAATGAGTTGACACATCCTCTTTACATCAGCACTGACTTCACTCCTCCTCTTCACATCAGCACTGACTTCATTCCTCTTCACATGAGCACTGCCTTCTCTCCTCTGCACATCAGCACCGACTTCACTCCTCTTAACATCAGCACCAACATCACTACTCCTCTTCCCATCAGCACCGAATTCACTCCTCGTCACATCAGCAGCGACTTCACTCTTCGTCTTCACATCAGCACTGATATCACTGCTCATCTTCACATCTGCACTGACTTCACTCCTCCTCTACACATCAGCACTGACTTCACTCCTCCTCTTCACCTCAGCACTGACTTCTCTCCTCCTCTTCACATCAGCAATGTCTTCACTCCTGCTCTACACATCAGCACTGACTTCACTCCTCTTAACATCAGCACTGACTTCACTCTTCTTCACATCAGCTCTGACTTCACTACTCTTCACATCAGCACTGACTTCACACCTCTTCTTCACATCAGCAGTGACTTCACTCCTCCTCTTCACATCAGAACTGACTTCTCTCCTACTCTTCACATCAGAAATGACTTCACTCCTGTTCTTCACATCAACTCTGACTTCACTCCTCTTAACATCAGCACTGACTTTACTCCTCCTCTTCACATCAGCACTAACTTAACTCGTCCTCTCTCCATCAGCACTAACTTAACTCTTCTTCTTCACATCAGCACTGACTTCACTCCTCCTCTTCACATCAGCACTGACTTCAATCCTCATGTACACATCAGCACTAACTTCACTCTTCTTCACAGCAGTACCGACTTCACTCCTCTTCACAATAGCACTGACTTCACTCCTCCTCTTGACATCAGCACCGACTTGACACCTCTTCACATCATCACCGACTTCACTCCTCCTCTTCACATCAGCACTGAATTCACTCCTCCTCTTCACATCAGCACTGACTTCATTCCTCTTCACATGAGCACTGCCTTCTCTCCTCTTCACATCAGCACTGACTTCACTCCTCTTAATATCAGCACCAACATCACTACTCCTCTTCCCATCAGCACCGAATTCACTCCTCTTCACATCAACAGCAACTTCACTCTTCGTCTTCACATCAGCACTGATATCAATGCTCATCTTCACATCCGCACTGACTTCACTCCTCCTCTACACATCAGCACAGACTTCAGTCCTCCTCTTCACCTCAGCACTGACTTCACTCCTCCTCTTCACATCAGCACTGACTTCACTCCTCCTCTTAACCTAAGCACTGACTTCACTCCTCTCCACATCAGCACTGACTTCACTCCTCCTCTTCACATCAGCACTGACTTCACTCGACTTCTTCACATCAGCGCAGACTTCATTCCTCTTTACATCAGCACTGATTTCAATACTCTTCACATCAGCACTGTCCTCACTCCTCTTCAATTCAGCACTAACTTCACTCTTCTTCACATCAGCAAAGACTTCACTACTCTTCACATCAGCACTGACTTCACTCCTCTTCTTCACATCAGCAGTGACTTCACTCCTCCTCTTCACCTCAGCACTTACTTCTCTCCTCCTCTTCACATCAGCAATGACTTCACCCCTGTTCTTCACATCAGCACTGACTTCACTCCTCTTAACATCAGCACTGACTATACTCCTCCTCTTCACATCAGCACTAACTTAACTCGTCCTCTCTCCATCAGCACTAACTTAACTCTTCTTCTTCACATCAACACTGACTTTACTCCTCTTCACATCAGCACTGACTTCACTCCTCCTCTTCACATCAGCACCGACTTCACTCCTCCTCTGCATATCAGCAAGTACTTCACTCCTCCTCTTCACCTCAGCACTGACTTCACTGTTCCTCTTCACATCAGCACTGACTTCACTCCTCCTCTTAACCTAAGCATTGACTTCACTCCTCTTCATATCAGCACTCTCTTCACTCCTCCTCTCCACATCAGCACTGACTTCACTCCTCCTCTTCACATCAGCACTGACTTCACTCCACTTCTTCACATCAGCGCAGACTTCATTCCTCTTTACATCAGCACTGATTTCAATACTCTTCACATCAGCACTGTCCTCACTCCTCTTCTTCACATCAGCAGTGACTTCACTCCTCCTCTTCACATCAGCACTGACTTCTCTCCTCCTCTTCACATCAGCAATGACTTCACCCCTGTTCTTCACATCAGCACTGACTTCACTCCTCCTCTTCACGTCAGCACTAACTTACCTCGTCCTCTCTCCATCAGCACTAACTTAACTCTTCTTCTTCACATCAACACTGACTTTACTCCTCTTCACATCAGCACTGACTTCACTCCTCCTCTTCACATCAGCACCGACTTCACTCCTCCTCTTCACATCAGCACTGACTTCAATCCTCATGTACACATCAGCACTAACTTCACTCTTCTTCACAGCAGTACCGACTTCACTCCTCTTCACATCTGCACTGACTTCACTCCTCCTCTTCACATCAGCACCAACTTGACACCTCTTCACATCAGCACCGACTTCACTCCTCCTCTTCACATCAGCACTGAATTCACTCCTCCTCTTCACATCAGCACTGACTTCATTCCTCTTCACATGAGCACTGCCTTCTCTCCTCTTCACATCAGCACCGACTTCACTCCTCTTAACATCAGCACCAACATCACTACTCCTCTTCCCATCAGCACCGAATTCACTCCTCTTCACATCATCAGCGACTTCACTCTTCGTCTTCACATCAGCACTGATACCACAGCTCATCTTCACATCCCCACTGACTTCACTCCTCCTCTTCACCTCAGCACTGACGTCACCCCTCCTCTTCACATCAGCACTGACTTCAATTCTCCTTTTCACATCAGCACTGACTTCATTCCTCTTCACATCAGCACTAACTTCTCTCCTCCTCTTCACATCAGCACTGGCTTCACTCCTCTTCACATCAGAACTGATTTCACTCATCCTCTTTACATCAGCACTGACTTCACTCGTCTTCACATCAGCACTGAATTCGTTCCTCCTCTTCAGGTCACCACTGACTTCTCTCCACCTCTTCACATTAGCACTGAAATCTCTCCTCTTCACATCCGAAATGAGTTGACACATCCTCTTTACATCAGCACTGACTTCACTCCTCCTCTTCACATCAGCACTGACTTCATTCCTCTTCACATGAGCACTGCCTTCTCTCCTCTGCACATCAGCACCGACTTCACTCCTCTTAACATCAGCACCAACATCACTACTCCTCTTCCCATCAGCACCGAATTCACTCCTCGTCACATCAGCAGCGACTTCACTCTTCGTCTTCACATCAGCACTGATATCACTGCTCATCTTCACACCTGCACTGACTTCACTCCTCCTCTACACATCAGCACTGACTTCACTCCTCCTCTTCACCTCAGCACTGACTTCTCTCCTCCTCTTCACATCAGCAATGACTTCACTCCTGCTCTACACATCAGCACTGACTTCACTCCTCTTAACATCAGCACTGACTTCACTCTTCTTCACATCAGCTCTGACTTCACTACTCTTCACATCAGCACTGACTTCACACCTCTTCTTCACATCAGCAGTGACTTCACTCCTCCTCTTCACATCAGAACTGACTTCTCTCCTCCTCTTCACATCACAAATGACTTCACTCCTGTTCTTCACATCAACACTGACTTCACTCCTCTTAACATCAGCACTGACTTTACTCCTCCTCTTCACATCAGCACTAACTTCACTCCTCCTCTTCACATCAGCACTGACTTCAATCCTCATGTACACATCAGCACTGACTTCACTCTTCTTCACAGCAGTACCGACTTCACTCCTCTTCACATCAGCACTGACTTCACTCCTCCTCTTGACATCAGCACCGACTTGACACCTCTTCACATCAGCACCGACTTCACTCCTCCTCTTCACATCAGCACTGAATTCACTCCTCCTCTTCACATCAGCACTGACTTCATTCCTCTTCACATGAGCACTGCCTTCTCTCCTCTTCACATCAGCACCGACTTCACTCCTCTTAATATCAGCACCAACATCACTACTCCTCTTCCCATCAGCACCGAATTCACTCCTCTTCACATCAGCAGCAACTTCACTCTTCGTCTTCACATCAGCACTGATATCAATTCTCATCTTCACATCCGCACTGACTTCACTCCTCCTCTACACATCAGCACAGACTTCAGTCCTCATCTTCACCTCAGCACTGACTTCACTCCTCCTCTTCACATCAGCACTGACTTCACTCCTCCTCTTCACCTAAGCACTGACTTCACTCCTCTTCATATCAGCACTCTCTTCACTCCTCCTCTCCACATCAGCACTGACTTCACTCCTCCTCTTCACATCAGCACTGACTTCACTCGACTTCTTCACATCAGCACAGACTTCATTCCTCTTTACATCAGCACTGATTTCAATACTCTTCACATCAGCACTGTCCTCACTCCTCTTCAATTCAGCACTGACTTCACTCTTCTTCACATCAGCAAAGACTTCACTACTCTTCACATCAGCACTGACTTCACTCCTCTTCTTCACATCAGCAGTGACTTCACTCCTCCTCTTCACCTCAGCACTGACTTCTCTCCTCCTCTTCACATCAGCAATGACTTCACCCCTGTTCTTCACATCAGCACTGACTTCACTCCTCTTAACATCAGCACCGACTATACTCCTCCTCTTCACATCAGCACTAACTTAACTCGTCCTCTCTCCATCAGCACTAACTTAACTCTTCTTCTTCACATCAACACTGACTTTACTCCTCTTCACATCAGCACTGACTTCACTCCTCCTCTTCACATCAGCACTGACTTCACTCCTCCTCTTCATATCAGCAAGTACTTCACTCCTCCTCTTCACATCAGCCGTGACTTTACTCCTCCTCTTCACATCAGCACTGACTTCAATCCTCATGTACACATCAGCACTGACTTCACTCTTCTTCACAGCAGTACCGACTTCACTCCTCTTCACATCTGCACTGACTTCACTCCTCCTCTTCACATCAGTACCAACTTGACACCTCTTCACATCAGCACTGAATTCACTCCTCCTCTTCACATTAGCACCGACTTCACTCCTCTTAACATCAGCACCAACATCACTACTCCTCTTCCCATCAGCACCGAATTCACTCCTCTTCACATCAGCAGCGACTTCACTCTTCGTCTTCACATCAGCACTGATACCACAGCTCAGCTTCACATCCCCACTGACTTCACTCCTCCTCTTCACCTCAGCACTGACTTCACCCCTCCTCTTCACATCAGCACTGACTTCAATTCTCCTTTTCACATCAGCACTGACTTCACTCCTCTTCACATCAGCACTAACTTCACTCCTCCTCTTCACATCAGCACTGGCTTCACTCCTCTTCACAACAGAACTGATTTCACTCATCCTCTTTACATCAGCCCTGACTTCACTCGTCTTCACATCAGCACTGAATTCGTTCCTCCTCTTCAGGTCACCACTGACTTCTCTCCACCTCTTCACATTAGCACTGAAATCACTCCTCTTCACATCCGAAATGAGTTGACACATCCTCTTTACATCAGCACTGATTTCAATCTTCTTCACAGCAGTACCGACTTCGCTCCTCTTCACATCTGCACTGACTGCACTCCTCCTCTTCACATCAGCACTGGCTTGACACCTCTTCACATCAGCACCGACTTCACTCCTCCTCTTCACATCAGCACAGAATTCACTCCTCCTCTTCACATCAGCAATGACTTCATTCCTCTTCACCTGAGCACTGCCTTCTCTCCTCTTCACATCAGCAACGACTTCACTCCTCTTAACATCAGCACCAACATCACTACTCCTCTTCCCATCATCACCGAGTTCACTACTCGTCACATCAGCAGCGACTTCACTCTTCTTCTTCACATCAGCACTGATATCACTGCTCATCTTAACATCTGCACCGACTTCACTCATCCTCTACACATCAGCACTGACTTCACTCATCCTCTTCACCTCAGCACTGACTTCACTCCTCCTCTTCACATCAGCACTGACTTCACTCCTCTTCACATCAGAACTGATTTCACTCATCCTCTTTACATCAGCACTGACTTCACTCCTCTTCACATCAGCACCGAATTTGTTCTTCCTATTCAGATCAACACTGACTTCTCTCCACCTCTTCACATCAGCACTGAAATCACTCCTCTTCACATCCGAACTGACTTGACTCATCCTCTTTACATCAGCACTGACTTCACTCCTCTTCACATCAGCACCGAATTTGTTCCTCCTCTTCAGATCAGCAATGACTTCACTTCTCCTCTGCACATCAGCAGCGACTTCAATACTATACACATCAGCTCTGACTTCACTCCTCCTCTTCATATCAGCCCTGACTTCACTCCACTTCTTCACATCAGCACTGACTTCACTCCTCCTCTTCACATCAGCACTGAATTCACTCCACTTCTTCACATCAGCACAGGCTTCATTCCTCTTTACATCAGCACTGACTTCACTGCTCTTCTCAACAGCACTGATCTAACTCCTCTTCAATTCAGCACTCACTTCACTACTCTTCACATCAGCTGTGACTTCACTCCTCTTCTTCACATCAGCAGTGACTTCACTCCACCTATTCACATCAGCAATGACTTCACTCCTCTTCTTCACATCAACAATGACTTCACTCCTCTTCACATCAGCACTGACTTCACTCCTCCTCTTCAAATCAGCACAGACTTCACTCCTCCTATTCATATCAGAAATTATTTCACTCCACCTCTTCACATCAACACTGACTTCACTCCTCCTCTTCACATCAGCACCGACATCAATCCTTTTGACATAGGCACTGACTTCAATCCTCCTTTTCACATCAGCAACGACTTCACTCCTCTTATCAGCAGCACCAACATCACTACTCCTCTTCCCATCAGCACCGAATTCACTCCTCTTCACATCAGCAGCGACTTCACTCTTCGTATTCACTTCAGCACTGATATCACTGCTCATCTTCACATCCGCACTGACTTCACTCCTCCTCTACACATCTGCACTAACTTCACTCCTCCTCTTCACATCAGCACTGACTTCACTCCACTTCTTCTCATCAGCACAGACTTCATTCCTCTTTACATCAGCACTGACATCACAACTCTTCACATCAGCACTGACCTCAATCCTCTTCACATCAGCAATGACTTCACTCTTCTTCACATCAGCACTGACTTCACTACACTTCACATCAGCACTGACTTCACTCCTCTTTTTCACATCAGCAGTGACTTCACTCCTCCTCTTCACATCAGCAATGACTTCTCTCCTCCTCTTCACATCAGCATTGACTTCACTGCTGTTCTTCACATCAGCACTGAATTCACTCCACGTAACATCAGCACTGACTATACTCCTCCTCTTCACATCAGCACTGACTTAACTCGTCCTCTCTCCATCAGCACTAACTTAACTCTTCTTCTTCACATCAACACTGACTTTACTCCTCTTCACATCAGCACTGACTTCACTCCTCCTCTTCACATCAGCACTGACGTCACTCCTCCTCTTCATATCAGCAAGTACTTCACTCCTCCTCTTCACATCAGCAGTTACTTCACTCCTCCTCTTCACATCAGCACTGACTTCAATCCTTATGTACAATCAGCACTGACTTCACTCTTCTTCACAGCAGTACCGACTTCACTCCTCTTCACATCTGCACTGACTTCACTCCTCCTCTTCACATCAGCACCGACTTGACACCTCTTCACATCAGCACCAACTTCACTCCTCATCTTCACATCAGCACAGAATTCACTCCTCCTCTTCACATCAGCAATGACTTCATTCCTCTTCACATGAGCACTGCCTTCTCTCCTCTTCACATCAGCACCGACTTCACTCCTCTTAACATCAGCACTGACATCACTACTCCTCTTCCCATCAGCACCGAATTCACTCCTCGTCACATCAGCAGCGACTTCACTCTTTGTCTTCACATCAGCACTGATATCACTGCTCTTCTTCACATCCGCAATGACTTCACTCCTCCTCTACACATCAGCACTGAAATCACTCCTCCTCTACACATCAGCACTGACTTCACTCTTCTTCACATCAGCACTGACTTCACTACACTTCACATCAGCACTGACTTCACTCCTCTTTTTCACATCAGCATTGACTTCACTCCTCCTCTTCACATCAGCACTGACCTCTCTCCTCCTCTTCACATCAGCAATGACTTCACTCCTGTTCTTCACATCAGCACTGACTTCACTCCTCTTAACATCAGCACTGACTATACTCCTCCTCTTCACATCAGCACTAACTTAACTCGTCCTCTCTCCATCAGCACTAACTTAACTCTACTTCTTCACATCAGCACTGACTTCACTCCTCCTCTTCACATCAGCATTAACTTCACTCCTCCTCTTCATATCAGCAAGTACTTCACTCCTCCTCTTCACCTCAGCAGTGACTTCACTCCTCCTCTTCACAACAGCACTGACTTCACTCCTCATCACATCATAACTGACTTCACTCCTCCTCTTCACCTCAGCACTGACTTCACTCATCCTCTTCACAACAGAACTGACTTCACTCCTCCTCTTTACAGCAGCACTGAATTTACTCCTGCTCTTCACATCAGCACTCTGTTCACTTCTCCTCTGCCCATCAGCACCGACATCAATCCTATTCACATTTGCACTGACTTCACTCCTCCTCTTCACATCGGTACTGACTTCACTCCTGTTCTTCACATCAGCGCTGACTTCACTCCTCTTTACATCAGCACTGACTTCAATCCTCTTCACATCAGCACTGATGTCACTGCTCTTCACATCAGCACTGACATCACACTTTTTCACATCAGCACTGACTTCACTACTCTTCACATCAGCACTGATTTCACTCCTCCTCTTCACATCTGCACTAACTTCACTCCTCCTCTTCACATCAGCACAGACTTCAGTCCACTTCTTCACATCAGCACAGACTTCAATCCTCTTTACATCAGCACTGACATCACTACTCATCACATCAGCACTGACATCACTCCTCTTCACAACAGCACTGAATTCACTCTTCTTCACATCAGCACTGACTTCACTACACTTCACATCAGACCTGACTTCACTCCTCTTCTTCACATCAGCAGTGACTTCACTCCTCCTCTTCACATCAGCACTGACTTCTCTCCTCCTTTTCACATCAGCAATGACTTCACTCCTATTCTTCACATCAGCACTGACTTCACTCCTCTTAACATCAGCACTGACTATACTCCTCCTCTTCACATCAGCACTAACTTAACTCGTCCTCCCTCCATCAGCACTGACTTCACTCCACTTCTTCACATCAACACTGACTTTACTCCTCTTCACATCAGCAATGACTTCACTCCTCCTCTTCACATCAGCACTGACTTCAATCCTCATGTACACATCAGCACTGATTTCAATCTTCTTCACAGCAGTACCGACTTCGCTCCTCTTCACATCTGCACTGACTGCACTCCTCCTCTTCACATCAGCACTGGCTTGACACCTCTTCACATCAGAACCGACTTCACTCCTCCTCTTCACATCAGCTCAGAATTCACTCCTCCTCTTCACATCAGCACTGACATCACTCCTCTTCACAACAGCACTGAATTCACTCTTCTTCACTTCAGCACTGACTTCACTACACTTCACATCAGACCTGACTTCACTCCTCTTCTTCACATCAGCAGTGACTTCACTCCTCCTCTTCACATCAGCACTGACTTCTCTCCTCCTTTTCACATCAGCAATGACTTCACTCCTATTCTTCACATCAGCACTGACTTCACTCCTCTTAACATCAGCACTGACTATACTCCTTCTCTTCACATCAGCACTAACTTAACTCGTCCTCCCTCCATCAGCACTGACTTCACTCCACTTCTTCACATCAACACTGACTTTACTCCTCTTCACATCAGCAATGACTTCACTCCTCCTCTTCACATCAGCACTGACTTCAATCCTCATGTACACATCAGCACTGATTTCAATCTTCTTCACAGCAGTACCGACTTCGCTCCTCTTCACATCTGCACTGACTGCACTCCTCCTCTTCACATCAGCACTGGCTTGACACCTCTTCACATCAGCACCGACTTCACTCCTCCTCTTCACATCAGCACAGAATTCACTCCTCCTCTTCACATCAGCACCGACATCAATCCTTTTGACATAGGCACTGACTTCAATCCTCCTCTTCACATCAGCAACGACTTCACTCCTCTTATCAGCAGCACCAACATCACTACTCCTCTTCCCATCAGCACCGAATTCACTCCTCTTCACATCAGCAGCGACTTCACTCTTCGTATTCACTTCAGCACTGATATCACTGCTCATCTTCACATCCGCACTGACTTCACTCCTCCTCTACACATCTGCACTAACTTCACTCCTCCTCTTCACATCAGCACTGACTTCACTCCACTTCTTCTCATCAGCACAGACTTCATTCCTCTTTACATCAGCACTGACATCACTACTCTTCACATCAGCACTGACCTCAATCCTCTTCACATCAGCAATGACTTCACTCTTCTTCACATCAGCACTGACTTCACTACACTTCACATCAGCACTGACTTCACTCCTCTTCTTCACATCAGCAGTGACTTCACTCCTCCTCTTCACATCAGCAATGACTTCTCTCCTCCTCTTCACATCAGCATTGACTTCACTGCTGTTCTTCACATCAGCACTGAATTCACTCCACGTAACATCAGCACTGACTATGCTCCTCCTCTTCACATCAGCACTGATATAACTCGTCCTCTCTCCATCAGCACTAACTTAACTCTTCTTCTTCACATCAACACTGACTTTACTCCTCTTCACATCAGCACTGACTTCACTCCTCCTCTTCACATCAGCACTGACGTCACTCCTCCTCTTCATATCAGCAAGTACTTCACTCCTCCTCTTCACATCAGCAGTTACTTCACTCCTCCTCTTCACATCAGCACTGACTTCAATCCTTATGTACAATCAGCACTGACTTCACTCTTCTTCACAGCAGTACCGACTTCACTCCTCTTCACATCTGCACTGACTTCACTCCTCCTCTTCACATCAGCACCGACTTGACACCTCTTCACATCAGCACCAACTTCACTCCTCATCTTCACATCAGCACAGAATTCACTCCTCCTCTTCACATCAGCAATGACTTCATTCCTCTTCACATGAGCACTGCCTTCTCTCCTCTTCACATCAGCACCGACTTCACTCCTCTTAACATCAGCACTGACATCACTACTCCTCTTCCCATCAGCACCGAATTCACTCCTCGTCACATCAGCAGCGACTTCACTCTTTGTCTTCACATCAGCACTGATGTCACTGCTCTTCTTCACATCCGCAATGACTTCACTCCTCCTCTACACATCAGCACTGAAATCACTCCTCCTCTACACATCAGCACTGACTTCACTCTTCTTCACATCAGCACTGACTTCACTACACTTCACATCAGCACTGACTTCACTCCTCTTTTTCACATCAGCATTGACTTCACTCCTCCTCTTCACATCAGCACTGACCTCTCTCCTCCTCTTCACATCAGCAATGACTTCACTCCTGTTCTTCACATCAGCACTGACTTCACTCCTCTTAACATCAGCACTGACTATACTCCTCCTCTTCACATCAGCACTAACTTAACTCGTCCTCTCTCCATCAGCACTAACTTAACTCTACTTCTTCACATCAGCACTGACTTCACTCCTCCTCTTCACATCAGCATTAACTTCACTCCTCCTCTTCATATCAGCAAGTACTTCACTCCTCCTCTTCACCTCAGCAGTGACTTCACTCCTCCTCTTCACAACAGCACTGACTTCACTCCTCATCACATCATAACTGACTTCACTCCTCCTCTTCACCTCAGCACTGACTTCACTCATCCTCTTCACAACAGAACTGACTTCACTCCTCCTCTTTACAGCAGCACTGAATTTACTCCTGCTCTTCACATCAGCACTCTGTTCACTTCTCCTCTGCCCATCAGCACCGACATCAATCCTATTCACATTTGCACTGACTTCACTCCTCCTCTTCACATCGGTACTGACTTCACTCCTGTTCTTCACATCAGCGCTGACTTCACTCCTCTTTACATCAGCACTGACTTCAATCCTCTTCACATCAGCACTGATGTCACTGCTCTTCACATCAGCACTGACATCACACTTTTTCACATCAGCACTGACTTCACTACTCTTCACATCAGCACTGATTTCACTCCTCCTCTTCACATCTGCACTAACTTCACTCCTCCTCTTCACATCAGCACAGACTTCAGTCCACTTCTTCACATCAGCACAGACTTCAATCGTCTTGACATCAGCACTGACATCACTACTCATCACATCAGCACTGACATCACTCCTCTTCACAACAGCACTGAATTCACTCTTCTTCACATCAGCACTGACTTCACTACACTTCACATCAGACCTGACTTCACTCCTCTTCTTCACATCAGCAGTGACTTCACTCCTCCTCTTCACATCAGCACTGACTTCTCTCCTCCTTTTCACATCAGCAATGACTTCACTCCTATTCTTCACATCAGCACTGACTTCACTCCTCTTAACATCAGCACTGACTATACTCCTCCTCTTCACATCAGCACTAACTTAACTCGTCCTCTCTCCATCAGCACTAACTTAACTCTTCTTCTTCACATCAACACTGACTTTACTCCTCTTCACATCAGCACTGACTTCACTCCTCCTCTTCACATCAGCACTGACTTCAATCCTCATGTACACATCAGCACTGACTTCACTCTTCTTCACAGCAGTACCGACTTCACTCCTCTTCACATCAGCACTGACTTCACTCCTCCTCTTGACATCAGCACCGACTTGACACCTCTTCACATCAGCACCGACTTCACTCCTCCTCTTCACATCAGCACTGAATTCACTCCTCCTCTTCACATCAGCACTGACTTCATTCCTCTTCACATGAGCACTGCCTTCTCTCCTCTTCACATCAGCACCGACTTCACTCCTCTTAATATCAGCACCAACATCACTACTCCTCTTCCCATCAGCACCGAATTCACTCCTCTTCACATCAGCAGCAACTTCACTCTTCGTCTTCACATCAGCACTGATATCAATTCTCATCTTCACATCCGCACTGACTTCACTCCTCCTCTACACATCAGCACAGACTTCAGTCCTCATCTTCACCTCAGCACTGACTTCACTCCTCCTCTTCACATCAGCACTGACTTCACTCCTCCTCTTCACCTAAGCACTGACTTCACTCCTCTTCATATCAGCACTCTCTTCACTCCTCCTCTCCACATCAGCACTGACTTCACTCCTCCTCTTCACATCAGCACTGACTTCACTCGACTTCTTCACATCAGCACAGACTTCATTCCTCTTTACATCAGCACTGATTTCAATACTCTTCACATCAGCACTGTCCTCACTCCTCTTCAATTCAGCACTGACTTCACTCTTCTTCACATCAGCAAAGACTTCACTACTCTTCACATCAGCACTGACTTCACTCCTCTTCTTCACATCAGCAGTGACTTCACTCCTCCTCTTCACCTCAGCACTGACTTCTCTCCTCCTCTTCACATCAGCAATGACTTCACCCCTGTTCTTCACATCAGCACTGACTTCACTCCTCTTAACATCAGCACCGACTATACTCCTCCTCTTCACATCAGCACTAACTTAACTCGTCCTCTCTCCATCAGCACTAACTTAACTCTTCTTCTTCACATCAACACTGACTTTACTCCTCTTCACATCAGCACTGACTTCACTCCTCCTCTTCACATCAGCACTGACTTCACTCCTCCTCTTCATATCAGCAAGTACTTCACTCCTCCTCTTCACATCAGCCGTGACTTTACTCCTCCTCTTCACATCAGCACTGACTTCAATCCTCATGTACACATCAGCACTGACTTCACTCTTCTTCACAGCAGTACCGACTTCACTCCTCTTCACATCTGCACTGACTTCACTCCTCCTCTTCACATCAGTACCAACTTGACACCTCTTCACATCAGCACCGACTTCACTCCTCCTCTTCACATCAGCACTGAATTCACTCCTCCTCTTCACATTAGCACCGACTTCACTCCTCTTAACATCAGCACCAACATCACTACTCCTCTTCCCATCAGCACCGAATTCACTCCTCTTCACATCAGCAGCGACTTCACTCTTCGTCTTCACATCAGCACTGATACCACAGCTCATCTTCACATCCCCACTGACTTCACTCCTCCTCTTCACCTCAGCACTGACTTCACCCCTCCTCTTCACATCAGCACTGACTTCAATTCTCCTTTTCACATCAGCACTGCCTTCACTCCTCTTCACATCAGCACTAACTTCACTCCTCCTCTTCACATCAGCACTGGCTTCACTCCTCTTCACAACAGAACTGATTTCACTCATCCTCTTTACATCAGCACTGACTTCACTCGTCTTCACATCAGCACTGAATTCGTTCCTCCTCTTCAGGTCACCACTGACTTCTCTCCACCTCTTCACATTAGCACTGAAATCACTCCTCTTCACATCCGAAATGAGTTGACACATCCTCTTTACATCAGCACTGATTTCAATCTTCTTCACAGCAGTACTGACTTCGCTCCTCTTCACATCTGCACTGACTGCACTCCTCCTCTTCACATCAGCACTGGCTTGACACCTCTTCACATCAGCACCGACTTCACTCCTCCTCTTCACATCAGCACAGAATTCACTCCTCCTCTTCACATCAGCAATGACTTCATTCCTCTTCACCTGAGCACTGCCTTCTCTCCTCTTCACATCAGCAACGACTTCACTCCTCTTAACATCAGCACCAACATCACTACTCCTCTTCCCATCATCACCGAGTTCACTACTCGTCACATCAGCAGCGACTTCACTCTTCTTCTTCACATCAGCACTGATATCACTGCTCATCTTAACATCTGCACCTACTTCACTCATCCTCTACACATCAGCACTGACTTCACTCATCCTCTTCACCTCAGCACTGACTTCACTCCTCCTCTTCACATCAGCACTGACTTCACTCCTCCTCTTCACATCAGCACTGACTTCACTCCTCTTCACATCAGAACTGATTTCACTCATCCTCTTTACATCAGCACTGACTTCACTCCTCTTCACATCAGCACCGAATTTGTTCTTCCTATTCAGATCAACACTGACTTCTCTCCACCTCTTCACATCAGCACTGAAATCACTCCTCTTCACATCCGAACTGACTTGACTCATCCTCTTTACATCAGCACTGACTTCACTCCTCTTCACATCAGCACCGAATTTGTTCCTCCTCTTCAGATCAGCAATGACTTCACTTCTCCTCTGCACATCAGCAGCGACTTCAATACTATACACATCAGCTCTGACTTCACTCCTCCTCTTCATATCAGCACTGACTTCACTCCACTTCTTCACATCAGCACTGACTTCACTCCTCCTCTTCACATCAGCACTGAATTCACTCCACTTCTTCACATCAGCACAGGCTTCATTCCTCTTTACATCAGCACTGACTTCACTGCTCTTCTCAACAGCACTGATCTAACTCCTCTTCAATTCAGCACTCACTTCACTACTCTTCACATCAGCTGTGACTTCACTCCTCTTCTTCACATCAGCAGTGACTTCACTCCACCTATTCACATCAGCAATGACTTCACTCCTCTTCTTCACATCAACAATGACTTCACTCCTCTTCACATCAGCACTGACTTCACTCCTCCTCTTCAAATCAGCACAGACTTCACTCCTCCTATTCATATCAGAAATTATTTCACTCCACCTCTTCACATCAACACTGACTTCACTCCTCCTCTTCACATCAGCACCGACATCAATCCTTTTGACATAGGCACTGACTTCAATCCTCCTTTTCACATCAGCAACGACTTCACTCCTCTTATCAGCAGCACCAACATCACTACTCCTCTTCCCATCAGCACCGAATTCACTCCTCTTCACATCAGCAGCGACTTCACTCTTCGTATTCACTTCAGCACTGATATCACTGCTCATCTTCACATCCGCACTGACTTCACTCCTCCTCTACACATCTGCACTAACTTCATTCCTCCTCTTCACATCAGCACTGACTTCACTCCACTTCTTCTCATCAGCACAGACTTCATTCCTCTTTACATCAGCACTGACATCACAACTCTTCACATCAGCACTGACCTCAATCCTCTTCACATCAGCAATGACTTCACTCTTCTTCACATCAGCACTGACTTCACTACACTTCACATCAGCACTGACTTCACTCCTCTTTTTCACATCAGCAGTGACTTCACTCCTCTTCACATCAGCAATGACTTCTCTCCTCCTCTTCACATCAGCATTGACTTCACTGCTGTTCTTCACATCAGCACTGAATTCACTCCACGTAACATCAGCACTGACTATACTCCTCCTCTTCACATCAGCACTGACTTAACTCGTCCTCTCTCCATCAGCACTAACTTAACTCTTCTTCTTCACATCAACACTGACTTTACTCCTCTTCACATCAGCACTGACTTCACTCCTCCTCTTCACATCAGCACTGACGTCACTCCTCCTCTTCATATCAGCAAGTACTTCACTCCTCCTCTTCACATCAGCAGTTACTTCACTCCTCCTCTTCACATCAGCACTGACTTCAATCCTTATGTACAATCAGCACTGACTTCACTCTTCTTCACAGCAGTACCGACTTCACTCCTCTTCACATCTGCACTGACTTCACTCCTCCTCTTCACATCAGCACCGACTTGACACCTCTTCACATCAGCACCAACTTCACTCCTCATCTTCACATCAGCACAGAATTCACTCCTCCTCTTCACATCAGCAATGACTTCATTCCTCTTCACATGAGCACTGCCTTCTCTCCTCTTCACATCAGCACCGACTTCACTCCTCTTAACATCAGCACTGACATCACTACTCCTCTTCCCATCAGCACCGAATTCACTCCTCGTCACATCAGCAGCGACTTCACTCTTTGTCTTCACATCAGCACTGATATCACTGCTCTTCTTCACATCCGCAATGACTTCACTCCTCCTCTACACATCAGCACTGAAATCACTCCTCCTCTACACATCAGCACTGACTTCACTCTTCTTCACATCAGCACTGACTTCACTACACTTCACATCAGCACTGACTTCACTCCTCTTTTTCACATCAGCATTGACTTCACTCCTCCTCTTCACATCAGCACTGACCTCTCTCCTCCTCTTCACATCAGCAATGACTTCACTCCTGTTCTTCACATCAGCACTGACTTCACTCCTCTTAACATCAGCACTGACTATACTCCTCCTCTTCACATCAGCACTAACTTAACTCGTCCTCTCTCCATCAGCACTAACTTAACTCTACTTCTTCACATCAGCACTGACTTCACTCCTCCTCTTCACATCAGCATTAACTTCACTCCTCCTCTTCATATCAGCAAGTACTTCACTCCTCCTCTTCACATTAGCACCGACTTCACTCCTCTTAACATCAGCACCAACATCACTACTCCTCTTCCCATCAGCACCGAATTCACTCCTCTTCACATCAGCAGCGACTTCACTCTTCGTCTTCACATCAGCACTGATACCACAGCTCATCTTCACATCCCCACTGACTTCACTCCTCCTCTTCACCTCAGCACTGACTTCACCCCTCCTCTTCACATCAGCACTGACTTCAATTCTCCTTTTCACATCAGCACTGACTTCACTCCTCTTCACATCAGCACTAACTTCACTCCTCCTCTTCACATCAGCACTGGCTTCACTCCTCTTCACAACAGAACTGATTTCACTCATCCTCTTTACATCAGCACTGACTTCACTCGTCTTCACATCAGCACTGAATTCGTTCCTCCTCTTCAGGTCACCACTGACTTCTCTCCACCTCTTCACATTAGCACTGAAATCACTCCTCTTCACATCCGAAATGAGTTGACACATCCTCTTTACATCAGCACTGATTTCAATCTTCTTCACAGCAGTACCGACTTCGCTCCTCTTCACATCTGCACTGACTGCACTCCTCCTCTTCACATCAGCACTGGCTTGACACCTCTTCACATCAGCACCGACTTCACTCCTCCTCTTCACATCAGCACAGAATTCACTCCTCCTCTTCACATCAGCAATGACTTCATTCCTCTTCACCTGAGCACTGCCTTCTCTCCTCTTCACATCAGCAACGACTTCACTCCTCTTAACATCAGCACCAACATCACTACTCCTCTTCCCATCATCACCGAGTTCACTACTCGTCACATCAGCAGCGACTTCACTCTTCTTCTTCACATCAGCACTGATATCACTGCTCATCTTAACATCTGCACCGACTTCACTCATCCTCTACACATCAGCACTGACTTCACTCATCCTCTTCACCTCAGCACTGACTTCACTCCTCCTCTTCACATCAGCACTGACTTCACTCCTCCTCTTCACATCAGCACTGACTTCACTCCTCTTCACATCAGAACTGATTTCACTCATCCTCTTTACATCAGCACTGACTTCACTCCTCTTCACATCAGCACCGAATTTGTTCTTCCTATTCAGATCAACACTGACTTCTCTCCACCTCTTCACATCAGCACTGAAATCACTCCTCTTCACATCCGAACTGACTTGACTCATCCTCTTTACATCAGCACTGACTTCACTCCTCTTCACATCAGCACCGAATTTGTTCCTCCTCTTCAGATCAGCAATGACTTCACTTCTCCTCTGCACATCAGCAGCGACTTCAATACTATACACATCAGCTCTGACTTCACTCCTCCTCTTCATATCAGCACTGACTTCACTCCACTTCTTCACATCAGCACTGACTTCACTCCTCCTCTTCACATCAGCACTGAATTCACTCCACTTCTTCACATCAGCACAGGCTTCATTCCTCTTTACATCAGCACTGACTTCACTGCTCTTCTCAACAGCACTGATCTAACTCCTCTTCAATTCAGCACTCACTTCACTACTCTTCACATCAGCTGTGACTTCACTCCTCTTCTTCACATCAGCAGTGACTTCACTCCACCTATTCACATCAGCAATGACTTCACTCCTCTTCTTCACATCAACAATGACTTCACTCCTCTTCACATCAGCACTGACTTCACTCCTCCTCTTCAAATCAGCACAGACTTCACTCCTCCTATTCATATCAGAAATTATTTCACTCCACCTCTTCACATCAACACTGACTTCACTCCTCCTCTTCACATCAGCACCGACATCAATCCTTTTGACATAGGCACTGACTTCAATCCTCCTTTTCACATCAGCAACGACTTCACTCCTCTTATCAGCAGCACCAACATCACTACTCCTCTTCCCATCAGCACCGAATTCACTCCTCTTCACATCAGCAGCGACTTCACTCTTCGTATTCACTTCAGCACTGATATCACTGCTCATCTTCACATCCGCACTGACTTCACTCCTCCTCTACACATCTGCACTAACTTCACTCCTCCTCTTCACATCAGCACTGACTTCATTCCACTTCTTCTCATCAGCACAGACTTCATTCCTCTTTACATCAGCACTGACATCACAACTCTTCACATCAGCACTGACCTCAATCCTCTTCACATCAGCAATGACTTCACTCTTCTTCACATCAGCACTGACTTCACTACACTTCACATCAGCACTGACTTCACTCCTCTTTTTCACATCAGCAGTGACTTCACTCCTCCTCTTCACATCAGCAATGACTTCTCTCCTCCTCTTCACATCAGCATTGACTTCACTGCTGTTCTTCACATCAGCACTGAATTCACTCCACGTAACATCAGCACTGACTATACTCCTCCTCTTCACATCAGCACTGACTTAACTCGTCCTCTCTCCATCAGCACTAACTTAACTCTTCTTCTTCACATCAACACTGACTTTACTCCTCTTCACATCAGCACTGACTTCACTCCTCCTCTTCACATCAGCACTGACGTCACTCCTCCTCTTCATATCAGCAAGTACTTCACTCCTCCTCTTCACATCAGCAGTTACTTCACTCCTCCTCTTCACATCAGCACTGATTTCAATCCTTATGTACAATCAGCACTGACTTCACTCTTCTTCACAGCAGTACCGACTTCACTCCTCTTCACATCTGCACTGACTTCACTCCTCCTCTTCACATCAGCACCGACTTGACACCTCTTCACATCAGCACCAACTTCACTCCTCATCTTCACATCTGCACAGAATTCACTCCTCCTCTTCACATCAGCAATGACTTCATTCCTCTTCACATGAGCACTGCCTTCTCTCCTCTTCACATCAGCACCGACTTCACTCCTCTTAACATCAGCACTGACATCACTACTCCTCTTCCCATCAGCACCGAATTCACTCCTCGTCACATCAGCAGCGACTTCACTCTTTGTCTTCACATCAGCACTGATATCACTGCTCTTCTTCACATCCGCAATGACTTCACTCCTCCTCTACACATCAGCACTGAAATCACTCCTCCTCTACACATCAGCACTGACTTCACTCTTCTTCACATCAGCACTGACTTCACTACACTTCACATCAGCACTGACTTCACTCCTCTTTTTCACATCAGCATTGACTTCACTCCTCCTCTTCACATCAGCACTGACCTCTCTCCTCCTCTTCACATCAGCAATGACTTCACTCCTGTTCTTCACATCAGCACTGACTTCACTCCTCTTAACATCAGCACTGACTATACTCCTCCTCTTCACATCAGCACTAACTTAACTCGTCCTCTCTCCATCAGCACTAACTTAACTCTACTTCTTCACATCAGCACTGACTTCACTCCTCCTCTTCACATCAGCATTAACTTCACTCCTCCTCTTCATATCAGCAAGTACTTCACTCCTCCTCTTCACCTCAGCAGTGACTTCACTCCTCCTCTTCACAACAGCACTGACTTCACTCCTCATCACATCATAACTGACTTCACTCCTCCTCTTCACCTCAGCACTGACTTCACTCATCCTCTTCACAACAGAACTGACTTCACTCCTCCTCTTTACAGCAGCACTGAATTTACTCCTGCTCTTCACATCAGCACTCTGTTCACTTCTCCTCTGCCCATCAGCACCGACATCAATCCTATTCACATTTGCACTGACTTCACTCCTCCTCTTCACATCGGTACTGACTTCACTCCTGTTCTTCACATCAGCGCTGACTTCACTCCTCTTTACATCAGCACTGACTTCAATCCTCTTCACATCAGCACTGATGTCACTGCTCTTCACATCAGCACTGACATCACACTTTTTCACATCAGCACTGACTTCACTACTCTTCACATCAGCACTGATTTCACTCCTCCTCTTCACATCTGCACTAACTTCACTCCTCCTCTTCACATCAGCACAGACTTCAGTCCACTTCTTCACATCAGCACAGACTTCAATCCTCTTTACATCAGCACTGACATCACTACTCATCACATCAGCACTGACATCACTCCTCTTCACAACAGCACTGAATTCACTCTTCTTCACATCAGCACTGACTTCACTACACTTCACATCAGACCTGACTTCACTCCTCTTCTTCACATCAGCAGTGACTTCACTCCTCCTCTTCACATCAGCACTGACTTCTCTCCTCCTTTTCACATCAGCAATAACTTCACTCCTATTCTTCACATCAGCACTGACTTCACTCCTCTTAACATCAGCACTGACTATACTCCTCCTCTTCACATCAGCACTAACTTAACTCGTCCTCCCTCCATCAGCACTGACTTCACTCCACTTCTTCACATCAACACTGACTTTACTCCTCTTCACATCAGCAATGACTTCACTCCTCCTCTTCACATCAGCACTGACTTCAATCCTCATGTACACATCAGCACTGATTTCAATCTTCTTCACAGCAGTACCGACTTCGCTCCTCTTCACATCTGCACTGACTGCACTCCTCCTCTTCACATCAGCACTGGCTTGACACCTCTTCACATCAGCACCGACTTCACTCCTCCTCTTCACATCAGCACAGAATTCACTCCTCCTCTTCACATCAGCACCGACATCAATCCTTTTGACATAGGCACTGACTTCAATCCTCCTCTTCACATCAGCAACGACTTCACTCCTCTTATCAGCAGCACCAACATCACTACTCCTCTTCCCATCAGCACCGAATTCACTCCTCTTCACATCAGCAGCGACTTCACTCTTCGTATTCACTTCAGCACTGATATCACTGCTCATCTGCACATCCGCACCGACTTCACTCCTCCTCTACACATCTGCACTAACTTCACTCCTCCTCTTCACATCAGCACTGACTTCACTCCACTTCTTCTCATCAGCACAGACTTCATTCCTCTTTACATCAGCACTGACATCACTACTCTTCACATCAGCACTGACCTCAATCCTCTTCACATCAGCAATGACTTCACTCTTCTTCACATCAGCACTGACTTCACTACACTTCACATCAGCACTGACTTCACTCCTCTTCTTCACATCAGCCGTGACTTCACTCCTCCTCTTCACGTCAGCAATGACTTCTCTCCTCCTCTTCACATCAGCATTGACTTCACTGCTGTTCTTCACATCAGCACTGAATTCACTCCACGTAACATCAGCACTGACTATACTCCTCCTCTTCACATCAGCACTGACTTAACTCGTCCTCTCTCCATCAGCACTAACTTAACTCTTCTTCTTCACATCAACACTGACTTTACTCCTCTTCACATGAGCACTGACTTCACTCCTCCTCTTCACATCAGCACTGACGTCACTCCTCCTCTTCATATCAGCAAGTACTTCACTCCTCCTCTTCATATCAGCAGTTACTTCACTCCTCCTCTTCACATCAGCACTGACTTCAATCCTTATGTACAATCAGCATTGACTTCACTCTTCTTCACAGCAGTACCGACTTCATTCCTCTTCACATCTGCACTGACTTCACTCCTCCTCTTCACATCAGCACTGACTTGACACCTCTTCACATCAGCACCAACTTCACTCCTCATCTTCACATCAGCACAGATTTCACTCCTCCTCTTCACATCAGCAATGACTTCATTCCTCTTCACATGAGCACTGCCTTCTCTCCTCTTCACATCAGCACCGACTTCACTCCTCTTAACATCAGCACTGACATCACTACTCCTCTTCCCATCAGCACCGAATTCACTCCTCGTCACATCAGCAGCGACTTCACTCTTCGTCTTCACATCAGCACTGATATCACTGCTCTTCTTCACATCCGCAATGACTTCACTCCTCCTCTACACATCAGCACTGAAATCACTCCTCCTCTACACATCAGCACTGACTTCACTCTTCTTCACATCAGCACTGACTTCACTACACTTCACATCAGCACTGACTTCACTCCTCTTTTTCACATCAGCATTGACTTCACTCCTCCTCTTCACATCAGCACTGACTTCTCTCCTCCTCTTCACATCAGCAATGACTTCACTCCTGTTCTTCACATCAGCACTGACTTCACTCCTCTTAACATCAGCACTGACTATACTCCTCCTCTTCACATCAGCACTAACTTAACTCGTCCTCTCTCCATCAGCACTAACTTTACTTCTTCACATCAACACTGACTTTACTCCTCTTCACATCAGCACTGACTTCACTCCTCCTCTTCACATCAGCATTAACTTCACTCCTCCTCTTCATATCAGCAAGTACTTCACTCCTCCTCTTCACCTCAGCAGTGACTTCACTCCTCCTCTTCACAACAGCACTGACTTCACTCCTCATCACATCATAACTGACTTCACTCCTCCTCTTCACCTCAGCACTGACTTCACTCATCCTCTTCACAACAGAACTGACTTCACTCCTCCTCTTTACAGCAGCACTGAATTTACTCCTGCTCTTCACATCAGCACTCTGTTCACTTCTCCTCTGCCCATCAGCTCCGACATCAATCCTATTCACATTTGCACTGACCTCACTCCTCCTCTTCACATCGGTACTGACTTCACTCCTGTTCTTCACATCAGCGCTAACTTCACTCCTCATCTTCACATCTGCACAGAATTCACTCCTCCTCTTCACATCAGCAATGACTTCATTCCTCTTCACATGAGCACTGCCTTCTCTCCTCTTCACATCAGCACCGACTTCACTCCTCTTAACATCAGCACTGACATCACTACTCCTCTTCCCATCAGCACCGAATTCACTCCTCGTCACATCAGCAGCGACTTCACTCTTTGTCTTCACATCAGCACTGATATCACTGCTCTTCTTCACATCCACAATGACTTCACTCCTCCTCTACACATCAGCACTGAAATCACTCCTCCTCTACACATCAGCACTGACTTCACTCTTCTTCACATCAGCACTGACTTCACTACACTTCACATCAGCACTGACTTCACTCCTCTTTTTCACATCAGCATTGACTTCACTCCTCCTCTTCACATCAGCACTGACCTCTCTCCTCCTCTTCACATCAGCAATGACTTCACTCCTGTTCTTCACATCAGCACTGACTTCACTCCTCTTAACATCAGCACTGACTATACTCCTCCTCTTCACATCAGCACTAACTTAACTCGTCCTCTCTCCATCAGCACTAACTTAACTCTACTTCTTCACATCAGCACTGACTTCACTCCTCCTCTTCACATCAGCATTAACTTCACTCCTCCTCTTCATATCAGCAAGTACTTCACTCCTCCTCTTCACCTCAGCAGTGACTTCACTCCTCCTCTTCACAACAGCACTGACTTCACTCCTCATCACATCATAACTGACTTCACTCCTCCTCTTCACCTCAGCACTGACTTCACTCATCCTCTTCACAACAGAACTGACTTCACTCCTCCTCTTTACAGCAGCACTGAATTTACTCCTGCTCTTCACATCAGCACTCTGTTCACTTCTCCTCTGCCCATCAGCACCGACATCAATCCTATTCACATTTGCACTGACTTCACTCCTCCTCTTCACATCGGTACTGACTTCACTCCTGTTCTTCACATCAGCGCTGACTTCACTCCTCTTTACATCAGCACTGACTTCAATCCTCTTCACATCAGCACTGATGTCACTGCTCTTCACATCAGCACTGACATCACACTTTTTCACATCAGCACTGACTTCACTACTCTTCACATCAGCACTGATTTCACTCCTCCTCTTCACATCTGCACTAACTTCACTCCTCCTCTTCACATCAGCACAGACTTCAGTCCACTTCTTCACATCAGCACAGACTTCAATCCTCTTTACATCAGCACTGACATCACTACTCATCACATCAGCACTGACCTCACTCCTCTTCACAACAGCACTGAATTCACTCTTCTTCACATCAGCACTGACTTCACTACACTTCACATCAGCCCTGACTTCACTCCTCTTCTTCACATCAGCAGTGACTTCACTCCTCCTCTTCACATCAGCACTGACTTCTCTCCTCCTTTTCACATCAGCAATGACTTCACTCCTATTCTTCACATCAGCACTGACTTCACTCCTCTTAACATCAGCACTGACTATACTCCTTCTCTTCACATCAGCACTAACTTAACTCGTCCTCCCTCCATCAGCACTGACTTCACTCCACTTCTTCACATCAACACTGACTTTACTCCTCTTCACATCAGCAATGACTTCACTCCTCCTCTTCACATCAGCACTGACTTCAATCCTCATGTACACATCAGCACTGATTTCAATCTTCTTCACAGCAGTACCGACTTCGCTCCTCTTCACATCTGCACTGACTGCACTCCTCCTCTTCACATCAGCACTGGCTTGACACCTCTTCACATCAGAACCGACTTCACTCCTCCTCTTCACATCAGCACAGAATTCACTCCTCCTCTTCACATCAGCACTGACATCACTCCTCTTCACAACAGCACTGAATTCACTCTTCTTCACATCAGCACTGACTTCACTACACTTCACATCAGACCTGACTTCACTCCTCTTCTTCACATCAGCAGTGACTTCACTCCTCCTCTTCACATCAGCACTGACTTCTCTCCTCCTTTTCACATCAGCAATGACTTCACTCCTATTCTTCACATCAGCACTGACTTCACTCCTCTTAACATCAGCACTGACTATACTCCTTCTCTTCACATCAGCACTAACTTAACTCGTCCTCCCTCCATCAGCACTGACTTCACTCCACTTCTTCACATCAACACTGACTTTACTCCTCTTCACATCAGCAATGACTTCACTCCTCCTCTTCACATCAGCACTGACTTCAATCCTCATGTACACATCAGCACTGATTTCAATCTTCTTCACAGCAGTACCGACTTCACTCCTCTTCACATCTGCACTGACTGCACTCCTCCTCTTCACATCAGCACTGGCTTGACACCTCTTCACCTCAGCACCGACTTCACTCCTCCTCTTCACATCAGCACAGAATTCACTCCTCCTCTTCACATCAGCACCGACATCAATCCTTTTGACATAGGCACTGACTTCAATCCTCCTCTTCACATCAGCAACGACTTCACTCCTCTTATCAGCAGCACCAACATCACTACTCCTCTTCCCATCAGCACCGAATTCACTCCTCTTCACATCAGCAGCGACTTCACTCTTCGTATTCACTTCAGCACTGATATCACTGCTCATCTTCACATCCGCACTGACTTCACTCCTCCTCTACACATCTGCACTAACTTCACTCCTCCTCTTCACATCAGCACTGACTTCACTCCACTTCTTCTCATCAGCACAGACTTCATTCCTCTTTACATCAGCACTGACATCACTACTCTTCACATCAGCACTGACCTCAATCCTCTTCACATCAGCAATGACTTCACTCTTCTTCACATCAGCACTGACTTCACTACACTTCACATCAGCACTGACTTCACTCCTCTTCTTCACATCAGCAGTGACTTCACTCCTCCTCTTCACATCAGCAATGACTTCTCTCCTCCTCTTCACATCAGCATTGACTTCACTGCTGTTCTTCACATCAGCACTGAATTCACTCCACGTAACATCAGCACTGACTATACTCCTCCTCTTCAGATCAGCACTGACTTAACTCGTCCTCTCTCCATCAGCACTAACTTAACTCTTCTTCTTCACATCAACACTGACTTTACTCCTCTTCACATCAGCACTGACTTCACTCCTCCTCTTCACATCAGCACTGACGTCACTCCTCCTCTTCATATCAGCAAGTACTTCACTCCTCCTCTTCATATCAGCAGTTACTTCACTCCTCCTCTTCACATCAGCACTGACTTCAATCCTTATGTACAATCAGCACTGACTTCACTCTTCTTCACAGCAGTACCGACTTCATTCCTCTTCACATCTGCACTGACTTCACTCCTCCTCTTCACATCAGCACTGACTTGACACCTCTTCACATCAGCACCAACTTCACTCCTCATCTTCACATCAGCACAGAATTCACTCCTCCTCTTCACATCAGCAATGACTTCATTCCTCTTCACATGAGCACTGCCTTCTCTCCTCTTCACATCAGCACCGACTTCACTCCTCTTAACATCAGCACTGACATCACTACTCCTCTTCCCATCAGCACCGAATTCACTCCTCGTCACATCAGCAGCGACTTCACTCTTCGTCTTCACATCAGCACTGATATCACTGCTCTTCTTCACATCCGCAATGACTTCACTCCTCCTCTACACATCAGCACTGAAATCACTCCTCCTCTACACATCAGCACTGACTTCACTCTTCTTCACATCAGCACTGACTTCACTACACTTCACATCAGCACTGACTTCACTCCTCTTTTTCACATCAGCATTGACTTCACTCCTCCTCTTCACATCAGCACTGACTTCTCTCCTCCTCTTCACATCAGCAATGACTTCACTCCTGTTCTTCACATCAGCACTGACTTCACTCCTCTTAACATCAGCACTGACTATACTCCTCCTCTTCACATCAGCACTAACTTAACTCGTCCTCTCTCCATCAGCACTAACTTAACTCTACTTCTTCACATCAACACTGACTTTACTCCTCTTCACATCAGCACTGACTTCACTCCTCCTCTTCACATCAGCATTAACTTCACTCCTCCTCTTCATATCAGCAAGTACTTCACTCCTCCTCTTCACCTCAGCAGTGACTTCACTCCTCCTCTTCACAACAGCACTGACTTCACTCCTCATCACATCATAACTGACTTCACTCCTCCTCTTCACCTCAGCACTGACTTCACTCATCCTCTTCACAACAGAACTGACTTCACTCCTCCTCTTTACAGCAGCACTGAATTTACTCCTGCTCTTCACATCAGCACTCTGTTCACTTCTCCTCTGCCCATCAGCTCCGACATCAATCCTATTCACATTTGCACTGACCTCACTCCTCCTCTTCACATCGGTACTGACTTCACTCCTGTTCTTCACATCAGCGCTGACTTCACTCCTCTTTACATCAGGACTGACTTCAATCCTCTTCACATCAGCACTGATGTCACTGCTCTTCACATCAGCACTGACATCACACTTTTTCACATCAGCACTGACTTCACTACTCTTCACATCAGCACTGATTTCACTCCTCCTCTTCACATCTGCACTAACTTCACTCCTCCTCTTCACATCAGCACAGACTTCAGTCCACTTCTTCACATCAGCACAGACTTCAATCCTCTTTACATCAGCACTGACATCACTACTCATCACATCAGCTTTGACCTCACTCCTCTTCACAACAGCACTGAATTCACTCTTCTTCACATCAGCACTGACTTCACTACACTTCACATCAGCACTGACTTCACTCCTCTTCTTCACATCAGCAGTGACTTCACTCCTCCTCTTCACATCAGCACTGACTTCTCTCCTCCTTTTCACATCAGCAATGACTTCACTCCTATTCTTCACATCAGCACTGACTTCACTCCTCTTAACATCAGCACTGACTATACTCCTCCTCTTCACATCAGCACTAACTTAACTCGTCCTCCCTCCATCAGCACTGACTTCACTCCACTTCTTCACATCAACACTGACTTTACTCCTCTTCACATCAGCAATGACTTCACTCCTCCTCTTCACATCAGCACTGACTTCAATCCTCATGTACACATCAGCACTGATTTCAATCTTCTTCACAGCAGTACCGACTTCGCTCCTCTTCACATCTGCACTGACTGCACTCCTCCTCTTCACATCAGCACTGGCTTGACACCTCTTCACATCAGCACCGACTTCACTCCTCCTCTTCACATCAGCACAGAATTCACTCCTCCTCTTCACATCAGCACCGACATCAATCCTTTTGACATAGGCACTGACTTCAATCCTCCTCTTCACATCAGCAACGACTTCACTCCTCTTATCAGCAGCACCAACATCACTACTCCTCTTCCCATCAGCACCGAATTCACTCCTCTTCACATCAGCAGCGACTTCACTCTTCGTATTCACTTCAGCACTGATATCACTGCTCATCTTCACATCCGCACTGACTTCACTCCACCTCTACACATCTGCACTAACTTCACTCCTCCTCTTCACATCAGCACTGACTTCACTCCACTTCTTCTCATCAGCACAGACTTCATTCCTCTTTACATCAGCACTGACATCACTACTCTTCACATCAGCACTGACCTCAATCCTCTTCACATCAGCAATGACTTCACTCTTCTTCACATCAGCACTGACTTCACTACACTTCACATCAGCAAAGACTTCACTCCTCTTCTTCACATCAGCAGTGACTTCACTCCTCCCCTTCACATCAGCATTGACTTCTCTCCTCCTCTTCACATCAGCATTGACTTCACTGCTGTTCTTCACATCAGCACTGAATTCACTCCACGTAACATCTGCACTGACTATACTCCTCCTCTTCACATCAGCACTGACTTAACTCGTCCTCTCTCCATCAGCACTAACTTAACTCTTCTTCTTCACATCAACACTGACTTTACTCCTCTTCACATCAGCACTGACTTCACTCCTCCTCTTCACATCAGCATTAACTTCACTCCTCCTCTTCATATCAGCAAGTACTTCACTCCTCCTCTTCACCTCAGCAGTTACTTCACTCCTCCTCTTCACAACAGCACTGACTTCACTCCTCATCACATCATAACTGACTTCACTCCTCCTCTTCACCTCAGCACTGACTTCACTCATCCTCTTCACAACAGAACTGACTTCACTCCTCCTCTTTACAGCAGCACTGAATTTACTCCTGCTCTTCACATCAGCACTCTGTTCACTTCTCCTCTGCCCATCAGCTCCGACATCAATCCTATTCACATTTGCACTGACCTCACTCCTCCTCTTCACATCGGTACTGACTTCACTCCTGTTCTTCACATCAGCGCTGACTTCACTCCTCTTTACATCAGCACTGACTTCAATCCTCTTCACATCAGCACTGATGTCACTGCTCTTCACATCAGCACTGACATCACACTTTTTCACATCAGCACTGACTTCACTACTCTTCACATCAGCACTGATTTCACTCCTCCTCTTCACATCTGCACTAACTTCACTCCTCCTCTTCACATCAGCACAGACTTCAGTCCACTTCTTCACATCAGCACAGACTTCAATCCTCTTTACATCAGCACTGACATCACTACTCATCACATCAGCTTTGACCTCACTCCTCTTCACAACAGCACTGAATTCACTCTTCTTCACATCAGCACTGACTTCACTACACTTCACATCAGCACTGACTTCACTCCTCTTCTTCACATCAGCAGTGACTTCACTCCTCCTCTTCACATCAGCACTGACTTCTCTCCTCCTTTTCACATCAGCAATGACTTCACTCCTATTCTTCACATCAGCACTGACTTCACTCCTCTTAACATCAGCACTGACTATACTCCTCCTCTTCACATCAGCACTAACTTAACTCGTCCTCCCTCCATCAGCACTGACTTCACTCCACTTCTTCACATCAACACTGACTTTACTCCTCTTCACATCAGCAATGACTTCACTCCTCCTCTTCACATCAGCACTGACTTCAATCCTCATGTACACATCAGCACTGATTTCAATCTTCTTCACAGCAGTACCGACTTCGCTCCTCTTCACATCTGCACTGACTGCACTCCTCCTCTTCACATCAGCACTGGCTTGACACCTCTTCACATCAGCACCGACTTCACTCCTCCTCTTCACATCAGCACAGAATTCACTCCTCCTCTTCACATCAGCACCGACATCAATCCTTTTGACATAGGCACTGACTTCAATCCTCCTCTTCACATCAGCAACGACTTCACTCCTCTTATCAGCAGCACCAACATCACTACTCCTCTTCCCATCAGCACCGAATTCACTCCTCTTCACATCAGCAGCGACTTCACTCTTCGTATTCACTTCAGCACTGATATCACTGCTCATCTTCACATCCGCACTGACTTCACTCCACCTCTACACATCTGCACTAACTTCACTCCTCCTCTTCACATCAGCACTGACTTCACTCCACTTCTTCTCATCAGCACAGACTTCATTCCTCTTTACATCAGCACTGACATCACTACTCTTCACATCAGCACTGACCTCAATCCTCTTCACATCAGCAATGACTTCACTCTTCTTCACATCAGCACTGACTTCACTACACTTCACATCAGCAAAGACTTCACTCCTCTTCTTCACATCAGCAGTGACTTCACTCCTCCTCTTCACATCAGCATTGACTTCTCTCCTCCTCTTCACATCAGCATTGACTTCACTGCTGTTCTTCACATCAGCACTGAATTCACTCCACGTAACATCTGCACTGACTATACTCCTCCTCTTCACATCAGCACTGACTTAACTCGTCCTCTCTCCATCAGCACTAACTTAACTCTTCTTCTTCACATCAACACTGACTTTACTCCTCTTCACATCAGCACTGACTTCACTCCTCCTCTTCACATCAGCACTGACGTCACTCCTCCTCTTCATATCAGCAAGTACTTCACTCCTCCTCTTCACATCAGCAGTTACTTCACTCCTCCTCTTCACATCAGCACTGACTTCAATCCTTATGTACAATCAGCACTGACTTCACTCTTCTTCACAGCAGTACCGAATTCACTCCTCTTCACATCTGCACTGACTTCACTCCTCCTCTTCACATCAGCACCGACTTGACACCTCTTCACATCAGCACCAACTTCACTCCTCATCTTCACATCAGCACAGAATTCACTCCTCCTCTTCACATCAGCAATGACTTCATTCCTCTTCACATGAGCACTGCCTTCTCTCCTCTTCACATCAGCACCGACTTCACTCCTCTTAACATCAGCACTGACATCACTACTCCTCTTCCCATTAGCACCGAATTCACTCCTCGTCACATCAGCAGCGACTTCACTCTTCGTCTTCACATCAGCACTGATATCACTGCTCTTCTTCACATCCGCAATGACTTCACTCCTCCTCTACACATCAGCACTGAAATCACTCCTCCTCTACACATCAGCACTGACTTCACTCTTCTTCACATCAGCACTGACTTCACTACACTTCACATCAGCACTGACTTCACTCCTCTTTTTCACATCAGCATTGACTTCACTCCTCCTCTTCACATCAGCACTGACTTCTCTCCTCCTCTGCACATCAGCAATGACTTCACTCCTGTTCTTCACATCAGCACTGACTTCACTCCTCTTAACATCAGCACTGACTATACTCCTCCTCTTCACATCAGCACTCACTTAACTCGTCCTCTCTCCATCAGCACTAACTTAACTCTACTTCTTCACATCAACACTGACTTTACTCCTCTTCACATCAGCACTGAATTCACTCCTCCTCTTCACATCAGCATTAACTTCACTCCTCCTCTTCATATCAGCAAGTACTTCACTCCTCCTCTTCACCTCAGCAGTGACTTCACTCCTCCTCTTCACAACAGCACTGACTTCACTCCTCATCACATCATAACTGACTTCACTCCTCCTCTTCACCTCAGCACTGACTTCACTCATCCTCTTCACAACAGAACTGACTTCACTCCTCCTCTTTACAGCAGCACTGAATTTACTCCTGCTCTTCACATCAGCACTCTGTTCACTTCTCCTCTGCCCATCAGCACCGACATCAATCCTATTCACATTTGCACTGACTTCACTCCTCCTCTTCACATCGGTACTGACTTCACTCCTGTTCTTCACATCAGCGCTGACTTCACTCCTCTTTACATCAGCACTGACTTCAATCCTCTTCACATCAGCACTGATGTCACTGCTCTTCACATCAGCACTGACATCACACTTTTTCACATCAGCACTGACTTCACTACTCTTCACATCAGCACTGATTTCACTCCTCCTCTTCACATCTGCACTAACTTCACTCCTCCTCTTCACATCAGCACAGACTTCAGTCCACTTCTTCACATCAGCACAGACTTCAATCCTCTTTACATCAGCACTGACATCACTACTCATCACATCAGCACTGACCTCACTCCTCTTCGCAACAGCACTGAATTCACTCTTCTTCACATCAGCACTGACTTCACTACACTTCACATCAGACCTGACTTCACTCCTCTTCTTCACATCAGCAGTGACTTCACTCCTCCTCTTCACATCAGCACTGACTTCTCTCCTCCTTTTCACATCAGCAATGACTTCACTCCTATTCTTCACATCAGCACTGACTTCACTCCTCTTAACATCAGCACTGACTATACTCCTCCTCTTCACATCAGCACTAACTTAACTCGTCCTCCCTCCATCAGCACTGACTTCACTCCACTTCTTCACATCAACACTGACTTTACTCCTCTTCACATCAGCAATGACTTCACTCCTCCTCTTCACATCAGCACTGACTTCAATCCTCATGTACACATCAGCACTGATTTCAATCTTCTTCACAGCAGTACCGACTTCGCTCCTCTTCACATCTGCACTGACTGCACTCCTCCTCTTCACATCAGCACTGGCTTGACACCTCTTCACATCAGAACCGACTTCACTCCTCCTCTTCACATCAGCACAGAATTCACTCCTCCGCTTCACATTAGCACTGACATCACTCCTCTTCACAACAGCACTGAATTCACTCTTCTTCACATCAGCACTGACTTCACTACACTTCACATCAGACCTGACTTCACTCCTCTTCTTCACATCAGCAGTGACTTCACTCCTCCTCTTCACATCAGCACTGACTTCTCTCCTCCTTTTCACATCAGCAATGACTTCACTCCTATTCTTCACATCAGCACTGACTTCACTCCTCTTAACATCAGCACTGACTATACTCCTTCTCTTCACATCAGCACTAACTTAACTCGTCCTCCCTCCATCAGCACTGACTTCACTCCACTTCTTCACATCAACACTGACTTTACTCCTCTTCACATCAGCAATGACTTCACTCCTCCTCTTCACATCAGCACTGACTTCAATCCTCATGTACACATCAGCACTGATTTCAATCTTCTTCACAGCAGTACCGACTTCGCTCCTCTTCACATCTGCACTGACTGCACTCCTCCTCTTCACATCAGCACTGGCTTGACACCTCTTCACATCAGCACCGACTTCACTCCTCCTCTTCACATCAGCACAGAATTCACTCCTCCTCTTCACATCAGCAATGACTTCATTCCTCTTCACATGAGCACTGCCTTCTCTCCTCTTCACATCAGCACCGACTTCACTCCTCTTAACATCAGCACTGACATCACTACTCCTCTTCCCATCAGCACCGAATTCACTCCTCGTCACATCAGCAGCGACTTCACTCTTCGTCTTCACATCAGCACTGATATCACTGCTCTTCTTCACATCCGCAATGACTTCACTCCTCCTCTACACATCAGCACTGAAATCACTCCTCCTCTACACATCAGCACTGACTTCACTCTTCTTCACATCAGCACTGACTTCACTACACTTCACATCAGCACTGACTTCACTCCTCTTTTTCACATCAGCATTGACTTCACTCCTCCTCTTCACATCAGCACTGACTTCTCTCCTCCTCTTCACATCAGCAATGACTTCAAACCTGTTCTTCACATCAGCACTGACTTCACTCCTCTTAACATCAGCACTGACTATACTCCTCCTCTTCACATCAGCACTAACTTAACTCGTCCTCTCTCCCTCAGCACTAACTTAACTCTACTTCTTCACATCAACACTGACTTTACTCCTCTTCACATCAGCACTGACTTCACTCCTCCTCTTCACATCAGCATTAACTTCACTCCTCCTCTTCATATCAGCAAGTACTTCACTCCTCCTCTTCACCTCAGCAGTGACTTCACTCCTCCTCTTCACAACAGCACTGACTTCACTCCTCATCACATCATAACTGACTTCACTCCTCCTCTTCACCTCAGCACTGACTTCACTCATCCTCTTCACAACAGAACTGACTTCACTCCTCCTCTTTACAGCAGCACTGAATTTACTCCTGCTCTTCACATCAGCACTCTGTTCACTTCTCCTCTGCCCATCAGCACCGACATCAATCCTATTCACATTTGCACTGACTTCACTCCTCCTGTTCACATCGGTACTGACTTCACTCCTGTTCTTCACATCAGCACTGACTTCACTCCTCTTTACATCAGCACTGACTTCAATCCTCTTCACATCAGCACTGATGTCACTGCTCTTCACATCAGCACTGACATCACACTTTTTCACATCAGCACTGACTTCACTACTCTTCACATCAGCACTGATTTCACTCCTCCTCTTCACATCTGCACTAACTTCACTCCTCCTCTTCACATCAGCACAGACTTCAGTCCACTTCTTCACATCAGCACAGACTTCAATCCTCTTTACATCAGCACTGACATCACTACTCATCACATCAGCACTGACCTCACTCCTCTTCACAACAGCACTGAATTCACTCTTCTTCACATCAGCACTGACTTCACTACACTTCACATCAGCCCTGACTTCACTCCTCTTCTTCACATCAGCAGTGACTTCACTCCTCCTCTTCACATCAGCACTGACTTCTCTCCTCCTTTTCACATCAGCAATGACTTCACTCCTATTCTTCACATCAGCACTGACTTCACTCCTCTTAACATCAGCACTGACTATACTCCTCCTCTTCACATCAGCACTAACTTAACTCGTCCTCCCTCCATCAGCACTGACTTCACTCCACTTCTTCACATCAACACTGACTTTACTCCTCTTCACAACAGCAATGACTTCACTCCTCCTCTTCACATCAGCACTGACTTCAATCCTCATGTACACATCAGCACTGATTTCAATCTTCTTCACAGCAGTACCGACTTCGCTCCTCTTCACATCTGCACTGACTGCACTCCTCCTCTTCACATCAGCACTGGCTTGACACCTCTTCACATCAGCACCGACTTCACTCCTCCTCTTCACATCATCACAGAATTCACTCCTCCTCTTCACATCAGCACCGACATCAATCCTTTTGACATAGGCACTGACTTCAATCCTCCTCTTCACATCAGCAACGACTTCACTCCTCTTATCAGCAGCACCAACATCACTACTCCTCTTCCCATCAGCACCGAATTCACTCCTCTTCACATCAGCAGCGACTTCACTCTTCGTATTCACTTCAGCACTGATATCACTGCTCATCTTCACATCCGCACTGACTTCACTCCTCCTCTACACATCTGCACTAACTTCACTCCTCCTCTTCACATCAGCACTGACTTCACTCCACTTCTTCTCATCAGCACAGACTTCATTCCTCTTTACATCAGCACTGACATCACTACTCTTCACATGAGCACTGACCTCAATCCTCTTCACATCAGCAATGACTTCACTCTTCTTCACATCAGCACTGACTTCACTACACTTCACATCAGCAAAGACTTCACTCCTCTTCTTCACATCAGCAGTGACTTCACTCCTCCTCTTCACATCAGCAATGACTTCTCTCCTCCTCTTCACATCAGCATTGACTTCACTGCTGTTCTTCACATCAGCACTGAATTCACTCCACGTAACATCAGCACTGACTATACTCCTCCTCTTCACATCAGCACTGACTTAACTCGTCCTCTCTCCATCAGCACTAACTTAACTCTTCTTCTTCACATCAACACTGACTTTACTCCTCTTCACATGAGCACTGACTTCACTCCTCCTCTTCACATCAGCACTGACGTCACTCCTCCTCTTCATATCAGCAAGTACTTCACTCCTCCTCTTCACATCAGCAGTTACTTCACTCCTCCTCTTCACATCAGCACTGACTTCAATCCTTATGTACAATCAGCACTGACTTCACTCTTCTTCACAGCAGTACCGAATTCACTCCTCTTCACATCTGCACTGACTTCACTCCTCCTCTTCACATCAGCACCGACATGACACCTCTTCACATCAGCACCAACTTCACTCCTCATCTTCACATCAGCACAGAATTCACTCCTCCTCTTCACATCAGCAATGACTTCATTCCTCTTCACATGAGCACTGCCTTCTCTCCTCTTCACATCAGCACCGACTTCACTCCTCTTAACATCAGCACTGACATCACTACTCCTCTTCCCATTAGCACCGAATTCACTCCTCGTCACATCAGCAGCGACTTCACTCTTTGTCTTCACATCAGCACTGATGTCACTCCTCCTCTACACATCAGCACTGACTTCACTCTTCTTCACATCAGCACTGACTTCACTACACTTCACATCAGCACTGACTTCACTCCTCTTTTTCACATCAGCATTGACTTCACTCCTCCTCTTCACATCAGCACTGACTTCTCTCCTCCTCTGCACATCAGCAATGACTTCACTCCTGTTCTTCACATCAGCACTGACTTCACTCCTCTTAACATCAGCACTGACTATAGTCCTCCTCTTCACATCAGCACTAACTTAACTCGTCCTCTCTCCATCAGCACTAACTTAACTCTACTTCTTCACATCAACACTGACTTTACTCCTCTTCACATCAGCACTGAATTCACTCCTCCTCTTCACATCAGCATTAACTTCACTCCTCCTCTTCATATCAGCAAGTACTTCACTCCTCCTCTTCACCTCAGCAGTGACTTCACTCCTCCTCTTCACAACAGCACTGACTTCACTCCTCATCACATCATAACTGACTTCACTCCTCCTCTTCACCTCAGCACTGACTTCACTCATCCTCTTCACAACAGAACTGACTTCACTCCTCCTCTTTACAGCAGCACTGAATTTACTCCTGCTCTTCACATCAGCACTCTGTTCACTTCTCCTCTGCCCATCAGCACCGACATCAATCCTATTCACATTTGCACTGACTTCACTCCTCCTCTTCACATCGGTACTGACTTCACTCCTGTTCTTCACATCAGCGCTGACTTCACTCCTCTTTACATCAGCACTGACTTCAATCCTCTTCACATCAGCACTGATGTCACTGCTCTTCACATCAGCACTGACATCACACTTTTTCACATCAGCACTGACTTCACTACTCTTCACATCAGCACTGATTTCACTCCTCCTCTTCACATCTGCACTAACTTCACTCCTCCTCTTCACATCAGCACAGACTTCAGTCCACTTCTTCACATCAGCACAGACTTCAATCCTCTTTACATCAGCACTGACATCACTACTCATCACATCAGCACTGACATCACTCCTCTTCACAACAGCACTGAATTCACTCTTCTTCACATCAGCACTGACTTCACTACACTTCACATCAGACCTGACTTCACTCCTCTTCTTCACATCAGCAGTGACTTCACTCCTCCTCTTCACATCAGCACTGACTTCTCTCCTCCTTTTCACATCAGCAATGACTTCACTCCTATTCTTCACATCAGCACTGACTTCACTCCTCTTAACATCAGCACTGACTATACTCCTCCTATTCACATCAGCACTAACTTAACTCGTCCTCCCTCCATCAGCACTGACTTCACTCCACTTCTTCACATCAACACTGACTTTACTCCTCTTCACATCAGCAATGACTTCACTCCTCCTCTTCACATCAGCACTGACTTCAATCCTCATGTACACATCAGCACTGATTTCAATCTTCTTCACAGCAGTACCGACTTCGCTCCTCTTCACATCTGCACTGACTGCACTCCTCCTCTTCACATCAGCACTGGCTTGACACCTCTTCACATCAGAACCGACTTCACTCCTCCTCTTCACATCAGCACAGAATTCACTCCTCCTCTTCACATTAGCATTGACATCACTCCTCTTCACAACAGCACTGAATTCACTCTTCTTCACATCAGCACTGACTTCACTACACTTCACATCAGACCTGACTTCACTCCTCTTCTTCACATCAGCAGTGACTTCACTCCTCCTCTTCACATCAGCACTGACTTCTCTCCTCCTCTTCACATCAGCACCGACATCAATCCTTTTGACATAGGCACTGACTTCAATCCTCCTCTTCACATCAGCAACGACTTCACTCCTCTTATCAGCAGCACCAACATCACTACTCCTCTTCCCATCAGCACCGAATTCACTCCTCTTCACATCAGCAGCGACTTCACTCTTCGTATTCACTTCAGCACTGATATCACTGCTCATCTTCACATCCGCACTGACTTCACTCCTCCTCTACACATCTGCACTAACTTCACTCCTCCTCTTCACATCAGCACTGACTTCACTCCACTTCTTCTCATCAGCACAGACTTCATTCCTCTTTACATCAGCACTGACATCACTACTCTTCACATCAGCACTGACCTCAATCCTCTTCACATCAGCAATGACTTCACTCTTCTTCACATCAGCACTGACTTCACTACACTTCACATCAGCACTGACTTCACTCCTCTTCTTCACATCAGCAGTGACTTCACTCCTCCTCTTCACATCAGCAATGACTTCTCTCCTCCTCTTCACATCAGCATTGACTTCACTGCTGTTCTTCACATCAGCACTGAATTCACTCCACGTAACATCAGCACTGACTATACTCCTCCTCTTCACATCAGCACTGACTTAACTCGTCCTCTCTCCATCAGCACTAACTTAACTCTTCTTCTTCACATCAACACTGACTTTACTCCTCTTCACATCAGCACTGACTTCACTCCTCCTCTTCACATCAGCACTGACGTCACTCCTCCTCTTCATATCAGCAAGTACTTCACTCCTCCTCTTCATATCAGCAGTTACTTCACTCCTCCTCTTCACATCAGCACTGACTTCAATCCTTATGTACAATCAGCACTGACTTCACTCTTCTTCACAGCAGTACCGACTTCATTCCTCTTCACATCTGCACTGACTTCACTCCTCCTCTTCACATCAGCACTGACTTGACACCTCTTCACATCAGCACCAACTTCACTCCTCATCTTCACATCAGCACAGAATTCACTCCTCCTCTTCACATCAGCAATGACTTCATTCCTCTTCACATGAGCACTGCCTTCTCTCCTCTTCACATCAGCACCGACTTCACTCCTCTTAACATCAGCACTGACATCACTACTCCTCTTCCCATCAGCACCGAATTCACTCCTCGTCACATCAGCAGCGACTTCACTCTTCGTCTTCACATCAGCACTGATATCACTGCTCTTCTTCACATCCGCAATGACTTCACTCCTCCTCTACACATCAGCACTGAAATCACTCCTCCTCTACACATCAGCACTGACTTCACTCTTCTTCACATCAGCACTGACTTCACTACACTTCACATCAGCACTGACTTCACTCCTCTTTTTCACATCAGCATTGACTTCACTCCTCCTCTTCACATCAGCACTGACTTCTCTCCTCCTCTTCACATCAGCAATGACTTCAAACCTGTTCTTCACATCAGCACTGACTTCACTCCTCTTAACATCAGCACTGACTATACTCCTCCTCTTCACATCAGCACTAACTTAACTCGTCCTCTCTCCCTCAGCACTAACTTAACTCTACTTCTTCACATCAACACTGACTTTACTCCTCTTCACATCAGCACTGACTTCACTCCTCCTCTTCACATCAGCATTAACTTCACTCCTCCTCTTCATATCAGCAAGTACTTCACTCCTCCTCTTCACCTCAGCAGTGACTTCACTCCTCCTCTTCACAACAGCACTGACTTCACTCCTCATCACATCATAACTGACTTCACTCCTCCTCTTCACCTCAGCACTGACTTCACTCATCCTCTTCACAACAGAACTGACTTCACTCCTCCTCTTTACAGCAGCACTGAATTTACTCCTGCTCTTCACATCAGCACTCTGTTCACTTCTCCTCTGCCCATCAGCACCGACATCAATCCTATTCACATTTGCACTGACTTCACTCCTCCTGTTCACATCGGTACTGACTTCACTCCTGTTCTTCACATCAGCACTGACTTCACTCCTCTTTACATCAGCACTGACTTCAATCCTCTTCACATCAGCACTGATGTCACTGCTCTTCACATCAGCACTGACATCACACTTTTTCACATCAGCACTGACTTCACTACTCTTCACATCAGCACTGATTTCACTCCTCCTCTTCACATCTGCACTAACTTCACTCCTCCTCTTCACATCAGCACAGACTTCAGTCCACTTCTTCACATCAGCACAGACTTCAATCCTCTTTACATCAGCACTGACATCACTACTCATCACATCAGCACTGACCTCACTCCTCTTCACAACAGCACTGAATTCACTCTTCTTCACATCAGCACTGACTTCACTACACTTCACATCAGACCTGACTTCACTCCTCTTCTTCACATCAGCAGTGACTTCACTCCTCCTCTTCACATCAGCACTGACTTCTCTCCTCCTTTTCACATCAGCAATGACTTCACTCCTATTCTTCACATCAGCACTGACTTCACTCCTCTTAACATCAGCACTGACTATACTCCTCCTCTTCACATCAGCACTAACTTAACTCGTCCTCCCTCCATCAGCACTGACTTCACTCCACTTCTTCACATCAACACTGACTTTACTCCTCTTCACATCAGCAATGACTTCACTCCTCCTCTTCACATCAGCACTGACTTCAATCCTCATGTACACATCAGCACTGATTTCAATCTTCTTCACAGCAGTACCGACTTCGCTCCTCTTCACATCTGCACTGACTGCACTCCTCCTCTTCACATCAGCACTGGCTTGACACCTCTTCACATCAGCACCGACTTCACTCCTCCTCTTCACATCAGCACAGAATTCACTCCTCCTCTTCACATCAGCACCGACATCAATCCTTTTGACATAGGCACTGACTTCAATCCTCCTCTTCACATCAGCAACGACTTCAGTCCTCTTATCAGCAGCACCAACATCACTACTCCTCTTCCCATCAGCACCGAATTCACTCCTCTTCACATCAGCAGCGACTTCACTCTTCGTATTCACTTCAGCACTGATATCACTGCTCATCTTCACATCCGCACTGACTTCATTCCTCCTCTACACATCTGCACTAACTTCACTCCTCCTCTTCACATCAGCACTGACTTCACTCCACTTCTTCTCATCAGCACAGACTTCATTCCTCTTTACATCAGCACTGACATCACTACTCTTCACATGAGCACTGACCTCAATCCTCTTCACATCAGCAATGACTTCACTCTTCTTCACATCAGCACTGACTTCACTACACTTTACATCAGCACTGACTTCAATCCTCTTCACATCAGCACTGATGTCACTACTCTTCACATCAGCACTGATTTCACTCCTCCTCTTCACATCTGCACTAACTTCACTCCTCCTCTTCACATCAGCACAGACTTCAGTCCACTTCTTCACATCAGCACAGACTTCAATCCTCTTTACATCAGCACTGACATCACTACTCATCACCTCAGCACTGACCTCACTCCTCTTCACAACAGCACTGAATTCGCTCTTCTTCGCATCAGCACTGACTTCACTACACTTCACATCAGACCTGACTTCACTCCTCTTCTTCACATCAGCAGTGACTTCACTCCTCCTCTTCACATCAGCACTGACTTCTCTCCTCCTTTTCACATCAGCAATGACTTCACTCCTATTCTTCACATCAGCACTGACTTCACTCCTCTTAACATCAGCACTGACTATACTCCTCCTATTCACATCAGCACTAACTTAACTCGTCCTCCCTCCATCAGCACTGACTTCACTCCACTTCTTCACATCAACACTGACTTTACTCCTCTTCACATCAGCAATGACTTCACTCCTCCTCTTCACATCAGCACTGACTTCAATCCTCATGTACACATCAGCACTGATTTCAATCTTCTTCACAGCAGTACCGACTTCGCTCCTCTTCACATCTGCACTGACTGCACTCCTCCTCTTCACATCAGCACTGGCTTGACACCTCTTCACATCAGCACCGAAATCGTTCCTCCTCTTCACATCAGCAATGACTTCACTTTCATCTGCTCATCAGCAGCGACTTCAATACTATACACATCAGAACTGACTTCACCCCTCCTCTTCATATCAGCACTGACTTCACTCCACTTCTTCACATCAGCACTGACTTCACCCCTCCTCTTCATATCAGCACTGACTTCACTCCACTTCTTCACATCAGCACTGACTTCACTCCTCCTCTTCACAACAGCACTGACCTCACTCCTCTTCAATTCAGCACTGACTTGACTCTTCTTCACATCACCACTGACTTCACTACTCTTCACATCAGCTGTGAGTTCACTCCTCCTCTTCACATCAGCAATGACTTCACTCCTGTTCTTCACATCAGCACTGACTTCACTCCTCTTAACATAAGCATTGACTTTACTACTCCTCTTCAAATCAGCACTGACTTCACTCCTCCTATTCACATCAGCAATGACTTCACTCCTCTTCTTCACATCAACAATGACTTCACTCTTCTTCACATCAGCACTGACTTCATACCTCCTCTTCACATCAGCACTGACTTCACTCCTCCTCTTCATATCAGAAATTATTTCACTCTTCATCTTCACATCAGCACTGACTTCACTCCTCCTCTTCACATTAGCACCGACTTCACTCCTTTTGACATATGCACTGACTTCACTCCTCCTCTTCACATCAGCACCGACTTCACTCCTCTTCACATCAGCAAAACTTCACTCCGCTTAACAGCAGCACCAACATCACTACTCCTCTATCCATCAGCACCGAATTCACTCCTCTTCACATCAGCAGCGACTTCACTCTTCGTATTCACATCAGCACTGATATCACTGCTCATCTTCACATCCGCACTGACTTCACTCCTCCTCTACACATCAGCACTGACTTCACTCCTCCACTTCACATCAGCACTGTCTTCACTCTTCTTCACATCAGCACTGACTTCACTCCTCTTAACATCAGCACTGACTATACTCCTCCTCTTCACATCAGCACTAACTTAACTCGTCCTCTCTCCATCAGCATTAACTTTTTTCTACTTCTTCACATCAACACTGACTTTACTCCACTTCACATCAGCACTGACTTCACTCCTCCTCTTCACATCAGCACTGACTTCACTCCTCCTCTTCATATCAGCAAGTACTTCACTCCTCCTCTTCACATCAGCAATGACTTCACTCCTCCTCTTCACATCAGCACTGACTTCAATCCTCATGTACACATCAGCACTGATTTCAATCTTCTTCACAGCAGTACCGACTTCGCTCCTCTTCACATCTGCACTGACTGCACTCCTCCTCTTCACATCAGCACTGGTTTGACACCTCTTCACATCAGCACCGACTTCACTCCTCCTCTTCACATCAGCACAGAATTCACTCCTCCTCTTCACATCAGCACCGACATCAATCCTTTTGACATAGGCACTGACTTCAATCCTCCTCTTCACATCAGCAACGACTTCACTCCTCTTATCAGCAGCACCAACATCACTACTCCTCTTCCCATCAGCACCGAATTCACTCCTCTTCACATCAGCAGCGACTTCACTCTTCGTATTCACTTCAGCACTGATATCACTGCTCATCTTCACATCCGCACTGACTTCACTCCTCCTCTACACATCTGCACTAACTTCACTCCTGCTCTTCACATCAGCACTGACTTCACTCCACTTCTTCTCATCAGCACAGACTTCATTCCTCTTTACATCAGCACTGACATCACTACTCTTCACATCAGAACTGACCTCAATCCTCTTCACATCAGCATTGACTTCACTCTTCTTCACATCAGCACTGACTTCACTACACTTCACATCAGCAAAGTCTTCACTCCTCTTCTTCACATCAGCAGTGACTTCACTCCTCCTCTTCACATCAGCAATGACTTCTCTCCTCCTCTTCACATCAGCATTGACTTCACTGCTGTTCTTCACATCAACACTGAATTCACTCCACGTAACATCAGCACTGACTATACTCCTCCTCTTCACATCAGCACTGACTTAACTCGTCCTCTCTCCATCAGCACTAACTTAACTCTTCTTCTTCACATCAACACTGACTTTACTCCTCTTCACATGAGCACTGACTTCACTCCTCCTCTTCACATCAGCACTGACGTCACTCCTCCTCTTCATATCAGCAAGTACTTCACTCCTCCTCTTCACATCAGCAGTTACTTCACTCCTCCTCTTCACATCAGCACTGACTTCAATCCTTATGTACAATCAGCACTGACTTCACTCTTCTTCACAGCAGTACCGAATTCACTCCTCTTCACATCTGCACTAACTTCACTCCTCCTCTTCACATCAGCACAGACTTCAGTCCACTTCTTCACATCAGCACAGACTTCAATCCTCTTTACATCAGCACTGACATCACTACTCATCACCTCAGCACTGACCTCACTCCTCTTCACAACAGCACTGAATTCGCTCTTCTTCGCATCAGCACTGACTTCACTACACTTCACATCAGACCTGACTTCACTCCTCTTCTTCACATCAGCAGTGACTTCACTCCTCCTCTTCACATCAGCACTGACTTCTCTCCTCCTTTTCACATCAGCAATGACTTCACTCCTATTCTTCACATCAGCACTGACTTCACTCCTCTTAACATCAGCACTGACTATACTCCTCCTATTCACATCAGCACTAACTTAACTCGTCCTCCCTCCATCAGCACTGACTTCACTCCACTTCTTCACATCAACACTGACTTTACTCCTCTTCACATCAGCAATGACTTCACTCCTCCTCTTCACATCAGCACTGACTTCAATCCTCATGTACACATCAGCACTGATTTCAATCTTCTTCACAGCAGTACCGACTTCGCTCCTCTTCACATCTGCACTGACTGCACTCCTCCTCTTCACATCAGCACTGGCTTGACACCTCTTCACATCAGCACCGAAATCGTTCCTCCTCTTCACATCAGCAATGACTTCACTTTCATCTGCTCATCAGCAGCGACTTCAATACTATACACATCAGAACTGACTTCACCCCTCCTCTTCATATCAGCACTGACTTCACTCCACTTCTTCACATCAGCACTGACTTCACTCCTCCTCTTCACAACAGCACTGACCTCACTCCTCTTCAATTCAGCACTGACTTGACTCTTCTTCACATCACCACTGACTTCACTACTCTTCACATCAGCTGTGAGTTCACTCCTCCTCTTCACATCAGCAATGACTTCACTCCTGTTCTTCACATCAGCACTGACTTCACTCCTCTTAACATAAGCATTGACTTTACTACTCCTCTTCAAATCAGCACTGACTTCACTCCTCCTATTCACATCAGCAATGACTTCACTCCTCTTCTTCACATCAACAATGACTTCACTCTTCTTCACATCAGCACTGACTTCATACCTCCTCTTCACATCAGCACTGACTTCACTCCTCCTCTTCATATCAGAAATTATTTCACTCTTCATCTTCACATCAGCACTGACTTCACTCCTCCTCTTCACATTAGCACCGACTTCACTCCTTTTGACATATGCACTGACTTCACTCCTCCTCTTCACATCAGCACCGACTTCACTCCTCTTCACATCAGCAAAACTTCACTCCGCTTAACAGCAGCACCAACATCACTACTCCTCTATCCATCAGCACCGAATTCACTCCTCTTCACATCAGCAGCGACTTCACTCTTCGTATTCACATCAGCACTGATATCACTGCTCATCTTCACATCCGCACTGACTTCACTCCTCCTCTACACATCAGCACTGACTTCACTCCTCCACTTCACATCAGCACTGTCTTCACTCTTCTTCACATCAGCACTGACTTCACTCCTCTTAACATCAGCACTGACTATACTCCTCCTCTTCACATCAGCACTAACTTAACTCGTCCTCTCTCCATCAGCATTAACTTTTTTCTACTTCTTCACATCAACACTGACTTTACTCCACTTCACATCAGCACTGACTTCACTCCTCCTCTTCACATCAGCACTGACTTCACTCCTCCTCTTCATATCAGCAAGTACTTCACTCCTCCTCTTCACATCAGCAATGACTTCACTCCTCCTCTTCACATCAGCACTGACTTCAATCCTCATGTACACATCAGCACTGATTTCAATCTTCTTCACAGCAGTACCGACTTCGCTCCTCTTCACATCTGCACTGACTGCACTCCTCCTCTTCACATCAGCACTGGTTTGACACCTCTTCACATCAGCACCGACTTCACTCCTCCTCTTCACATCAGCACAGAATTCACTCCTCCTCTTCACATCAGCACCGACATCAATCCTTTTGACATAGGCACTGACTTCAATCCTCCTCTTCACATCAGCAACGACTTCACTCCTCTTATCAGCAGCACCAACATCACTACTCCTCTTCCCATCAGCACCGAATTCACTCCTCTTCACATCAGCAGCGACTTCACTCTTCGTATTCACTTCAGCACTGATATCACTGCTCATCTTCACATCCGCACTGACTTCACTCCTCCTCTACACATCTGCACTAACTTCACTCCTGCTCTTCACATCAGCACTGACTTCACTCCACTTCTTCTCATCAGCACAGACTTCATTCCTCTTTACATCAGCACTGACATCACTACTCTTCACATCAGAACTGACCTCAATCCTCTTCACATCAGCATTGACTTCACTCTTCTTCACATCAGCACTGACTTCACTACACTTCACATCAGCAAAGTCTTCACTCCTCTTCTTCACATCAGCAGTGACTTCACTCCTCCTCTTCACATCAGCAATGACTTCTCTCCTCCTCTTCACATCAGCATTGACTTCACTGCTGTTCTTCACATCAACACTGAATTCACTCCACGTAACATCAGCACTGACTATACTCCTCCTCTTCACATCAGCACTGACTTAACTCGTCCTCTCTCCATCAGCACTAACTTAACTCTTCTTCTTCACATCAACACTGACTTTACTCCTCTTCACATGAGCACTGACTTCACTCCTCCTCTTCACATCAGCACTGACGTCACTCCTCCTCTTCATATCAGCAAGTACTTCACTCCTCCTCTTCACATCAGCAGTTACTTCACTCCTCCTCTTCACATCAGCACTGACTTCAATCCTTATGTACAATCAGCACTGACTTCACTCTTCTTCACAGCAGTACCGAATTCACTCCTCTTCACATCTGCACTGACTTCACTCCTCCTCTTCACATCAGCACCGACTTGACACCTCTTCACATCAGCACCAACTTCACTCCTCATCTTCACATCAGCACAGATTTCACTCCTCCTCTTCACATCAGCAATGACTTCATTCCTCTTCACATGAGCACTGCCTTCTCTCCTCTTCACATCAGCACCGACTTCACTCCTCTTAACATCAGCACTGACATCACTACTCCTCTTCCCATTAGCACCGAATTCACTCCTCGTCACATCAGCAGCGACTTCACTCTTCGTCTTCACATCAGCACTGATATCACTGCTCTTCTTCACATCCGCAATGACTTCACTCCTCCTCTACACATCAGCACTGAAATCACTCCTCCTCTACACATCAGCACTGACTTCACTCTTCTTCACATCAGCACTGACTTCACTACACTTCACATCAGCACTGACTTCACTCCTCTTTTTCACATCAGCATTGACTTCACTCCTCCTCTTCACATCAGCACTGACTTCTCTCCTCCTCTGCACATCAGCAATGACTTCACTCCTGTTCTTCACATCAGCACTGACTTCACTCCTCTTAACATCAGCACTGACTATACTCCTCCTCTTCACATCAGCACTAACTTAACTCGTCCTCTCTCCATCAGCACTAACTTAACTCTACTTCTTCACATCAACACTGACTTTACTCCTCTTCACATCAGCACTGACTTCACTCCTCCTCTTCACATCAGCATTAACTTCACTCCTCCTCTTCATATCAGCAAGTACTTCACTCCTCCTCTTCACCTCAGCAGTGACTTCACTCCTCCTCTTCACAACAGCAATGACTTCACTCCTCATCACATCATAACTGACTTCACTCCTCCTCTTCACCTCAGCACTGACTTCACTCATCCTCTTCACAACAGAACTGACTTCACTCCTCCTCTTTACAGCAGCACTGAATTTACTCCTGCTCTTCACATAAGCACTCTGTTCACTTCTCCTCTGCCCATCAGCACCGACATCAATCCTATTCACATTTGCACTGACTTCACTCCTCCTCTTCACATCGGTACTGACTTCACTCCTGTTCTTCACATCAGCGCTGACTTCACTCCTCTTTACATCAGCACTGACTTCAATCCTCTTCACATCAGCACTGATGTCACTGCTCTTCACATCAGCACTGACATCACACTTTTTCACATCAGCACTGACTTCACTACTCTTCACATCAGCACTGATTTCACTCCTCCTCTTCACATCTGCACTAACTTCACTCCTCCTCTTCACATCAGCACAGACTTCAGTCCACTTCTTCACATCAGCACAGACTTCAATCCTCTTTACATCAGCACTGACATCACTACTCATCACATCAGCACTGACCTCACTCCTCTTCACAACAGCACTGAATTCACTCTTCTTCACATCAGCACTGACTTCACTACACTTCACATCAGACCTGACTTCACTCCTCTTCTTCACATCAGCAGTGACTTCACTCCTCCTCTTCACATCAGCACTGACTTCTCTCCTCCTTTTCACATCAGCAATGACTTCACTCCTATTCTTCACATCAGCACTGACTTCACTCCTCTTAACATCAGCACTGACTATACTCCTCCTCTTCACATCAGCACTAACTTAACTCGTCCTCCCTCCATAAGCACTGACTTCACTCCACTTCTTCACATCAACACTGACTTTACTCCTCTTCACATCAGCAATGAAATCACTCCTCCTCTTCACATCAGCACTGACTTCAATCCTCATGTACACATCAGCACTGATTTCAATCTTCTTCACAGCAGTACCGACTTCGCTCCTCTTCACATCTGCACTGACTGCACTCCTCCTCTTCACATCAGCACTGGCTTGACACCTCTTCACATCAGCACCGACTTCACTCCTCCTCTTCACATCAGCACAGAATTCACTCCTCCTCTTCACATCAGCACCGACATCAATCCTTTTGACATAGGCACTGACTTCAATCCTCCTCTTCACATCAGCAACGACTTCACTCTCTTATCAGCAGCACCAACATCACTACTCCTCTTCCCATCAGCACCGAATTCACTCCTCTTCACATCAGCAGCGACTTCACTCTTCGTATTCACTTCAGCACTGATATCACTGCTCATCTTCACATCCGCACTGACTTCATTCCTCCTCTACACATCTGCACTAACTTCACTCCTCCTCTTCACATCAGCACTGACTTCACTCCACTTCTTCTCATCAGCACAGACTTCATTCCTCTTTACATCAGCACTGACATCACTACTCTTCACATCAGCACTGACCTCAATCCTCTTCACATCAGCAATGACTTCACTCTTCTTCACATCAGCACTGACTTCACTACACTTTACATCAGCACTGACTTCAATCCTCTTCACATCAGCACTGATGTCACTACTCTTCACATCAGCACTGATTTCACTCCTCCTCTTCACATCTGCACTAACTTCACTCCTCCTCTTCACATCAGCACAGACTTCAGTCCACTTCTTCACATCAGCACAGACTTCAATCCTCTTTACATCAGCACTGACATCACTACTCATCACATCAGCACTGACATCACTCCTCTTCACAACAGCACTGAATTCACTCTTCTTCGCATCAGCACTGACTTCACTACACTTCACATCAGCCCTGACTTCACTCCTCTTCTTCACATCAGCAGTGACTTCACTCCTCCTCTTCACATCAGCACTGACTTCTCTCCTCCTTTTCACATCAGCAATGACTTCACTCCTATTCTTCACATCAGCACTGACTTCACTCCTCTTAACATCAGCACTGACTATACTCCTCCTCTTCACATCAGCACTAACTTAACTCGTCCTCCCTCCATCAGCACTGACTTCACTCCACTTCTTCACATCAACACTGACTTTACTCCTCTTCACATCAGCAATGACTTCACTCCTCCTCTTCACATCAGCACTGACTTCAATCCTCATGTACACATCAGCACTGATTTCAATCTTCTTCACAGCAGTACCGACTTCGCTCCTCTTCACATCTGCACTGACTGCACTCCTCCTCTTCACATCAGCACTGGCTTGACACCTCTTCACATCAGCACCGAAATCGTTCCTCCTCTTCACATCAGCAATGACTTCACTTTCATCTGCTCATCAGCAGCGACTTCAATACTATACACATCAGAACTGACTTCACCCCTCCTCTTCATATCAGCACTGACTTCACTCCACTTCTTCACATCAGCACTGACTTCACTCCTCCTCTTCACATCAGCACTGACTTCACTCCACTTCTTCACATCAGCACAGACTTCATTCCTCTTTACATCAGCACTGACTTCACTGTTCTTCACAACAGCACTGACCTCACTCCTCTTCAATTCAGCACTGACTTGACTCTTCTTCACATCACCACTGACTTCACTACTCTTCACATCAGCGGTGAGTTCACTCCTCCTCTTCACATCAGCAATGACTTCACTCCTGTTCTTCACATCAGCACTGACTTCACTCCTCTTAACATAAGCATTGACTTTACTACTCCTCTTCAAATCAGCACTGACTTCACTCCTCCTATTCACATCAGCAATGACTTCACTCCTCTTCTTCACATCAACAATGACTTCACTCTTCTTCACATCAGCACTGACTTCATACCTCCTCTTCACATCAGCACTGACTTCACTCCTCCTCTTCATATCAGAAATTATTTCACTCTTCCTCTTCACATCAGCACTGACTTCACTCCTCCTCTTCACATTAGCACCGACTTCACTCCTTTTGACATATGCACTGACTTCACTCCTCCTTTTCACATCAGCACCGACTTCACTCCTCTTCACATCAGCAACGACTTCACTCCTCTTAACAGCAGCACCAACATCACTACTCCTCTATCCATCAGCACCGAATTCACTCCTCTTCACATCAGCAGCGACTTCACTCTTCGTATTCACATCAGCACTGATATCACTGCTCATCTTCACATCCGCAATGACTTCACTCCTCCTCTACACATCAGCACTGACTTCACTCCTCCACTTCACATCAGCACTGTCTTCACTCTTCTTCACATCAGCACTGACTTCACTCCTCTTAACATCAGCACTGACTATACTCCTCCTCTTCACATCAGCACTAACTTAACTCGTCCTCTCTCCATCAGCATTAACTTTTTTCTACTTCTTCACATCAACACTGACTTTACTCCACTTCACATCAGCACTGACTTCACTCCTCCTCTTCACATCAGCACTGACTTCACTCCTCCTCTTCATATCAGCAAGTACTTCACTCCTCCTCTTCACATCAGCAGCGACTTCACTCCTCCTCTTCACATCAGCACTGACTTCAATCCTCATGTACACATCAGCACTGACATCACTCTTCTTCACAGCAGTACCGACTTCGCTCCTCTTCACATCTGCACTGACTTCACTCCTCCTCTTCACATCAGCACCGACTTGACATCTCTTCACATCAGCACCGACTTCACTCCTCCTCTTCAGATCAGCACTGAATTCACTCCTCCTCTTCACATCAGCAATGACTTCATTCCTCTTCACATGAGCACTGCCTTCTCTCCTCTTCACATCAGCACCGACTAAACTCCTCTTAACATCAGCACCAACATCACTACTCCTCTTCCCATCAGCACCGTATTCACTCCTCGTCACATCAGCAGCGACTTCACTCTTCGTCTTCACATCAGCGCTGATATCACTGCTCATCTTCACATCTGCACTGACTTCACTCCTCCTCTACACATCAGCACTGACTTCACTCATCCTCTTCACCTCAGCACTGATTTCACTCCTCCTCTTCACAACAGCACTGACTTCATTCCTCATCACTTCATAACTGACTTCACTCCTCCTCTTCACATCACCACTGACTTCACTCCTCCTCTTCACATCAGAACTGACTTCACTCCTCCTCTTAACATCAGCACTGAATTTACTCCTGTTCTTCACATCAGCACTCTGTTCACTTCCCCTCTGCCCATCAGCACCGACTTCAATCCTATTCACATTTGCACTGACTTCACTCCTCCTCTTCACATCGGTAGTGACTTCATTCCTGTTCTTCACATCAGCGCTGACTTCACTCCTCTTTACATCAGCACTGACTTCAATCCTCTTCACATCAGCACTGATGTCACTGCTCTTCACATCAGCACTGACATCACAGTTTTTAACATTAGCACTGACTTCACTCCTCCTCTTCACATTAGCACCGACTTCACTCCTTTTGACATATGCACTGACTTCACTCCTCCTCTTCACATCAGCACCGACTTCACTCCTCTTCACATCAGCAACGACTTCACTCCTCTTAACAGCAGCACCAACATCACTACTCCTCTATCCATCAGCACCGAATTCATTCCTCTTCACATCAGCAGCGACTTCACTCTGCGTATTCACATCAGCACTGATATCACTGCTCATCTTCACATCCGCACTGACTTCACTCCTCCTCTACACATCAGCACTGACTTCACTCCTCCACTTCACATCAGCACTGTCTTCACTCTTCTTCACATCAGCACTGACTTCACTCCTCTTAACATCAGCACTGACTATACTCCTCCTCTTCACATCAGCACTAACTTAACTCGTCCTCTCTCCATCAGCATTAACTTTTTTCTACTTCTTCACATCAACACTGACTTTACTCCACTTCACATCAGCACTGACTTCACTCCTCCTCTTCACATCAGCATTAACTTCACTCCTCCTCTTCATATCAGCAAGTACTTCACTCCTCCTCTTCACATTAGCACCGACTTCACTCCTCTTAACATCAGCACCAACATCACTACTCCTCTTCCCATCAGCACCGAATTCACTCCTCTTCACATCAGCAGCGACTTCACTCTTCGTCTTCACATCAGCACTGATACCACAGCTCATCTTCACATCCCCACTGACTTCACTCCTCCTCTTCACCTCAGCACTGACTTCACCCCTCCTCTTCACATCAGCACTGACTTCAATTCTCCTTTTCACATCAGCACTGACTTCACTCCTCTTCACATCAGCACTAACTTCACTCCTCCTCTTCACATCAGCACTGGCTTCACTCCTCTTCACAACAGAACTGATTTCACTCATCCTCTTTACATCAGCACTGACTTCACTCGTCTTCACATCAGCACTGAATTCGTTCCTCCTCTTCAGGTCACCACTGACTTCTCTCCACCTCTTCACATTAGCACTGAAATCACTCCTCTTCACATCCGAAATGAGTTGACACATCCTCTTTACATCAGCACTGATTTCAATCTTCTTCACAGCAGTACCGACTTCGCTCCTCTTCACATCTGCACTGACTGCACTCCTCCTCTTCACATCAGCACTGGCTTGACACCTCTTCACATCAGCACCGACTTCACTCCTCCTCTTCACATCAGCACAGAATTCACTCCTCCTCTTCACATCAGCACCGACATCAATCCTTTTGACATAGGCACTGACTTCAATCCTCCTCTTCACATCAGCAACGACTTCACTCTCTTATCAGCAGCACCAACATCACTACTCCTCTTCCCATCAGCACCGAATTCACTCCTCTTCACATCAGCAGCGACTTCACTCTTCGTATTCACTTCAGCACTGATATCACTGCTCATCTTCACATCCGCACTGACTTCATTCCTCCTCTACACATCTGCACTAACTTCACTCCTCCTCTTCACATCAGCACTGACTTCACTCCACTTCTTCTCATCAGCACAGACTTCATTCCTCTTTACATCAGCACTGACATCACTACTCTTCACATCAGCACTGACCTCAATCCTCTTCACATCAGCAATGACTTCACTCTTCTTCACATCAGCACTGACTTCACTACACTTTACATCAGCACTGACTTCAATCCTCTTCACATCAGCACTGATGTCACTACTCTTCACATCAGCACTGATTTCACTCCTCCTCTTCACATCTGCACTAACTTCACTCCTCCTCTTCACATCAGCACAGACTTCAGTCCACTTCTTCACATCAGCACAGACTTCAATCCTCTTTACATCAGCACTGACATCACTACTCATCACATCAGCACTGACATCACTCCTCTTCACAACAGCACTGAATTCACTCTTCTTCGCATCAGCACTGACTTCACTACACTTCACATCAGCCCTGACTTCACTCCTCTTCTTCACATCAGCAGTGACTTCACTCCTCCTCTTCACATCAGCACTGACTTCTCTCCTCCTTTTCACATCAGCAATGACTTCACTCCTATTCTTCACATCAGCACTGACTTCACTCCTCTTAACATCAGCACTGACTATACTCCTCCTCTTCACATCAGCACTAACTTAACTCGTCCTCCCTCCATCAGCACTGACTTCACTCCACTTCTTCACATCAACACTGACTTTACTCCTCTTCACATCAGCAATGACTTCACTCCTCCTCTTCACATCAGCACTGACTTCAATCCTCATGTACACATCAGCACTGATTTCAATCTTCTTCACAGCAGTACCGACTTCGCTCCTCTTCACATCTGCACTGACTGCACTCCTCCTCTTCACATCAGCACTGGCTTGACACCTCTTCACATCAGCACCGAAATCGTTCCTCCTCTTCACATCAGCAATGACTTCACTTTCATCTGCTCATCAGCAGCGACTTCAATACTATACACATCAGAACTGACTTCACCCCTCCTCTTCATATCAGCACTGACTTCACTCCACTTCTTCACATCAGCACTGACTTCACTCCTCCTCTTCACATCAGCACTGACTTCACTCCACTTCTTCACATCAGCACAGACTTCATTCCTCTTTACATCAGCACTGACTTCACTGTTCTTCACAACAGCACTGACCTCACTCCTCTTCAATTCAGCACTGACTTGACTTTTCTTCACATCACCACTGACTTCACTACTCTTCACATCAGCGGTGAGTTCACTCCTCCTCTTCACATCAGCAATGACTTCACTCCTGTTCTTCACATCAGCACTGACTTCACTCCTCTTAACATAAGCATTGACTTTACTACTCCTCTTCAAATCAGCACTGACTTCACTCCTCCTATTCACATCAGCAATGACTTCACTCCTCTTCTTCACATCAACAATGACTTCACTCTTCTTCACATCAGCACTGACTTCATACCTCCTCTTCACATCAGCACTGACTTCACTCCTCCTCTTCATATCAGAAATTATTTCACTCTTCCTCTTCACATCAGCACTGACTTCACTCCTCCTCTTCACATTAGCACCGACTTCACTCCTTTTGACATATGCACTGACTTCACTCCTCCTCTTCACATCAGCACCGACTTCACTCCTCTTCACATCAGCAACGACTTCACTCCTCTTAACAGCAGCACCAACATCACTACTCCTCTATCCATCAGCACCGAATTCACTCCTCTTCACATCAGCAGCGACTTCACTCTTCGTATTCACATCAGCACTGATATCACTGCTCATCTTCACATCCGCACTGACTTCACTCCTCCTCTACACATCAGCACTGACTTCACTCCTCCACTTCACATCAGCACTGTCTTCACTCTTCTTCACATCAGCACTGACTTCACTCCTCTTAACATCAGCACTGACTATACTCCTCCTCTTCACATCAGCACTAACTTAACTCGTCCTCTCTCCATCAGCATTAACTTTTTTCTACTTCTTCACATCAACACTGACTTTACTCCACTTCACATCAGCACTGACTTCACTCCTCCTCTTCACATCAGCACTGACTTCACTCCTCCTCTTCATATCAGCAAGTACTTCACTCCTCCTCTTCACATCAGCAGCGACTTCACTCCTCCTCTTCACATCAGCACTGACTTCAATCCTCATGTACACATCAGCACTGACATCACTCTTCTTCACAGCAGTACCGACTTCGCTCCTCTTCACATCTGCACTGACTTCACTCCTCCTCTTCACATCAGCACCGACTTGACATCTCTTCACATCAGCACCGACTTCACTCCTCCTCTTCACATCAGCACTGAATTCACTCCTCCTCTTCACATCAGCAATGACTTCATTCCTCTTCACATGAGCACTGCCTTCTCTCCTCTTCACATCAGCACCGACTTCACTCCTCGTCACATCAGCACCAACATCACTACTCCTCTTTCCATCAGCACTGAATTCACTCCTCGTCACATCAGCAGCGACTTCACTCTTCGTCTTCACATCAGCACTGATATCACTGCTCATCTTCACATCTGCACTGACTTCACTCCTCCTCTACACATCAGCACTGACTTCACTCCTCCTCTTCACCTCAGCACTGATTTCACTCCTCCTCTTCACAACAGCACTGACTTCACTCCTCATCACTTCATAACTGACTTCACTCCTCCTCTTCACATCACCACTGACTTCACTCCTCCTCTTCACATCAGAACTGACTTCACTCCTCCTCTTTACATCAGCACTGAATTTACTCCTGCTCTTCACATCAGCACTCTGTTCACTTCCCCTCTGCCCATCAGCACCGAGTTCAATCCTATTCACATTTGCACTGACTTCACTCCTCCTCTTCACATCGGTAGTGACTTCATTCCTGTTCTTCACATCAGCGCTGACTTCACTCCTCTTTACATCAGCACTGACTTCAATCCTCTTCACATCAGCACTGATGTCACTGCTCTTCACATCAGCACTGACATCACAGTTTTTAACATTAGCACTGACTTCACTACTCTTCACATCAGCACTGATTTCACTCCTCCTCTTCACATCTGCACTAACTTCACTCCTCCTCTTCACATCAGCACAGACTTCACTCCACTTCTTCACATCAGCACAGACTTCATTCCTCTTTACATCAGCAAGGACATTACTACTCTTCACATCAGCACTGACCTCACTCCTCTTCACATCAGCACTGACTTCACTCTTCTTCACATCAGCACTGACTTCACAACACCACATCAGCACTGACTTCACTCCTCTTCTTCACATCAGCACTGACTTCACTCCTCCTCTTCATATCAGCAAGTACTTCACTCCTCCTCTTCACATCAGCAGTGAGTTCAATCCTCCTCTTCACATCAGCACTGACTTCAATCCTAATGTACACATCAGCACTGACTTCGCTCTTCTTCACAGCAGTACCGACTTCGCTCCGCTTTCATCTGCACTGACTTCACTCGTCCTCTTCACATCAGCACCGACTTCACTCCACCTCTTCACATCAGCAAAGAATTCACTCCTCCTCTTCACATCAGCAATGACTTCATTCCTCTTCAAATGAGCACTGCCTTCTCTCCTCTGCACATCAGCACCGACTTCACTCCTCTTAACAGCAGCACCAACATCACTACTCCTCTTCCCATCAGCACCGAATTCACTCCTCGTCACATCAGCAGCGACTTCACTCTTCGTTTTCACATCAGCACTGATATCAATGCTCATCTTAACATCTGCACTGACTTCGCTCCTCCTCTACACATCAGCACTGACTTCACTCCTCCTCTGCACCTCAGCACTGACTTCACTCCTCCACTTCACATCAGCACTGACTTCAATCCTCCTCTTCACATCAGCACTGACTTCAATCCTGTTCACATCAGAACTGATTTCACTCATCCTCTTTACATCAGCAACTGACTTCACTCCTCTTCACATCAGCACCGAATTTGATCCTCCTCTTCAGATCAACACTGACTTCTCTCCACCTCTTCACATCAGCACTGAAATCACTCCTCTTCACATCCGAACTGACTTGACTCATCCTCTTTACATCAGCACTGACTTCACTCCTCTTCACATCAGCACCGAATTAGTTCCTCCTCTTCAGATCAGCAATGACTTCACTTCTCCTCTGCACATCAGCAGCGACTTCAATACTATACACATCAGAACTGACTTCACTCCTCCTCTTCATATCAGCACTGACTTCACTCCACTTCTTCACATCAGCACTGACTTCACTCCTCCTCTTCACATCAGCACTGACTTCACTCCACTTCTTCACATCAGCACAGACTTCATTCCTCTTTACATCAGCACTGACTTCACTGATCTTCACAACAGCACTGACCTCACTCCTCTTCAATTCAGCAGTGACTTCACTCTTCTTCACATCAGCACAGACTTCACTACTCTTCACATCAGCTGTGACTTCACTCCTCCTCTTCACATCAGCAATGACTTCACTCCTCCTATTCACATCAGCAATGACTTCACTCCTCTTCTGCACGTCAACAATAACTTCACTCCTCTTCACATCAGCACTGACTTCACTCCTCTTCACATCAGCACTGACTTGATTCCTCGTCATTTCAGCACTGACTTCACTCCTCTTCACATCAGCACGGTCTTAACTTCCCCTCTTCACATCAGCACTGACTTCCCTCCTCTTCCTATCAGAACTGACTTCATTCCCCTTCACATCAGCACTGACTTTACTAAACCTCTTCACATCAGCACTGACTTCACTCATCGTCTCATCAGCACTGAACTCATTCCTCTACACATCAGCAATGAATTAACTCCTCCTCTTCACATCAGAACTGACTTCACTCCTCCTCTTTACATCAGCACTGAATTCACTCCTGCTCTTCACATCTGCACTCTGTTCACTTCTCCTCTGCCCAGCAGCACCGACTTCAATCCTATTCCCATTTGCACTGACTTCACTCCTCCTTTCACATCGGTCCTGACTTCACTCCTCTTCTTCACATCAGCGCTGACTTCACTCCTCTTTACATCAGCACTGACTTCAATCCTCTTCACATCAGCACTGATGTCACTGCTCTTCACATCAGCACTGACATCACAATTCTTCACATCAGCACTGACTTCACTACTCTTCACATCAGCACTGATTTCACTCCTCCTCTTCACATCTGCACTAACTTCACTCCTCCTCTTCACATCAGCACTGACTTCACTCCACTTCTTCACATCAGCACAGACTTCATTCCTCTTCACTTCAGCACTGACTTCACTCAACTTCATCACATCAGCACAGACTTCATTCCACTTCACATCAGCACTAACTTAACTCATGCTATCTCCATCAGCACTAACTTAACTCTACTTCTTCACATCAACACTGACTTTACTCCTCGTCACATCAGCACTGACTTCACTCCTCCTCTTCACATCAGCACTGACTTCACTCCTCCTCTTCATATCAGCATGTACTTCACTCCTCCTCTTCACATCAGCAGTGACTTCACTCCTCCTCTTCACATCAGCACAGACTTCAATCCTCATGTACACATCAGCACTGACTTCACTCTTCTTCACAGCAGTACCGAGTTCACTCCTCTTCATATCTGCACTGACTTCACTCCTCCTCTTCACATCAGCACCGACTTGACACCTCCTCACATCAGCACCGACTTCACTCCTCCTCTTCACATGAGCACAGAATTCACTCCTCCTCTTCACATCAGCACTGACTTCATTCCTCTTCACTTGAGCACTGCCTTCTTTCCTCTTCACATCAGCACCGACTTCACTCCTCTTAACATCAGCACCAACATCACTACTCCTCTTCCCATCAGCACCGAATTCACTCCTCGTCACATCAGCAGCGATTTCAGTCTTCGTCTTCACATCAGCACTGATATCACTGCTCATCTTCACATCTGCACTGACTACCCCCCTCTTCTACACAACAGCACTGACTTCACTCCTCCTCTTCACCTCAGCACTGACGTCACTCCTCCTCTTCACATCAGCACTGACTTCACTTTACATCACATCAGAACTGATTTCACTTATCCTCTTTACATCAGCACTGACTTCACTCCTCTTCACATCAGCACCGAATTTGTTCCTCCTCCTCAGATCAACCCTGACTTCTCTCCACCTCTTCACATCAGCCCTGAAATCAGTCCTCTTCACATCCGAACTGACTTGACTCATCCTCTTTACATCAGCACTGACTTCACTCGTCTTCACATTAGCACCGAATTCGTTCCTTCTCTTCAGATCAGCAATGACTTCACTTCTCCTCTGCACAACAGCAGCGACTTCAATACTATTCACATCAGCACTGACTTCACTCCACTTCTTCACATCAGCACTGACTTCACTCCTCCTCTTCACATCAGCACCGACTTCACTCCACTTCCTCACATCAGCACAGCCTTCATTCCTCTTTATATCAGCACTGACTTCACTGCTCTTCACAACAGCACTGACCTCAATCCTCTTCAATTCAGCACTGACTTCACTCTTCTTCACATCAGCTGTGACTTCACTCCTCCTCTTCACATCAGCAATTACTTCACTCCTCCTCTTCACATCAGCACTGACTTCACTCCTCTTCACATCAGCACCGAATTTGTTCCTCCTCCTCAGATCAACCCTGACTTCTCTCCACCTCTTCACATCAGCCCTGAAATCAGTCCTCTTCACATCCGAACTGACTTGACTCATCCTCTTTACATCAGCACTGACTTCACTCCACTTCTTCACATCAGCACAGACTTCATTCCTCTTTACATCAGCACTGACTTCACTGCTCTTCACAACAGCACTGACCTCACTCCTCTTCAATTCAGCACTGACTTCACTCTTCTTCACATCAGCACTGACTTCACTACTCTTCACATCAGCTGTGACTTCACTCCTCCTCTTCACATCAGCAATGACTTCACTCCTGTTCTTCACATCAGCACTGACTTCACTCCTCTTAACATCAGCATTGACTATACTACTCCTCTTCAAATCAGTACTGACTTCACTCCTCCTTTTCACATCAGCAATGACTTCACTCCTCTTCTTCAAATCAACAATGACTTCACTCCTCTACACATCAGCACTGACTTCACTCCGCCTCTTCACATCAGCACTGACTTCACTCCTCCTCTTCATATCAGAAATTATTTCACTCCTCCTCTTCACATCAGCACCGACTTCACTCCTTTTGACATATGAACTGACTTCACTCCTCCACTTCACAACAGCACTGACTTCACTCCTCTTCTCATCAGCACTGACTTCACTTCACCTCTTCAAATCAGCACTGACTTCACTCTTCCTCTTCACATCAGCACTGACTTCAGTCATCTTCACATCAGCACTGACTTCTCTCCTCCTCTTCACATCAGCACTGATTTCACTCCTCTTCTTCACATCACCACTGACATAACTCCTCCTCTCCAAATCAGCAATGACTTCATTGCACCTATTCACATATGCACTGACTCCACTCCTCTTCTCATCAGCCCTGATTTCACTCCACCTCTTCACATCAGCACTAACTTCACTCCTCTTCACATCAGCACTGACATGATTCCTCGTCATTTCAGCACTGACTTCACTCCTCTTCACATCAGCACGGACTTAACTTACCCTCTTCACAACAGCACTGACTTCCCTCCTCTTCATATCAGAACTGACTTCATTCCCCTTCACATCAGCACTGAATTTACTCCACCTCTTCACATCAGCACTGACTTCACTCATCGTCATGTCAGCACTGAATTCATTCCTCTACACATCAGCACTGAATTCACTCCTCCTCTTCACATCAGAACTGACTTCACTCCTCCTCTTTACATCAGCACTGAATTTACTCCTGCTCTTCACAACTGCACTCTGTTCGCTTCTCCTCTGCCCATCAGCACCGACTTCAATCCTATTCACATTTGCACTGACTTCACTCCTCCTCTTCACATCGGTACTGACTTCACTCCTCTTCTTCACATCAGCGCTGACTTCACTCCTCTTTACATCAGCACTGTCTTCAATCCTCTTCACATCAGCAATGATGTCACTGCTCTTCACATCAGCACAGACATCACAATTTCTTCACATCAGCACTGACTTCAGTACTCTTCACATCAGCACTGATTTCACTCCTCCTCTTCACTTCTGCACTAACTTCACTCCTCCTCTTCACATCAGCACTGACTTCACTCCACTTCTTCACATCAGCACAGAATTCATTCATCTTCACTTCAGCATTGACTTCACTCCACTTCTTCACATCAGCACAGACTTCATTGCTCTTCACATCAGCACTAACTTAACTCGTCCTATCTCAATCAGCAATAACTTAACTCTACTTCTTCACATCAACACTGACTTTACTCCTCGTCACATCAGCACTGACTTCACTCCTCCTCTTCACATCAGCACTGACTTCACTCCTCCTCTTCATATCAGCAAGTACTTCACTCCTCCTCTTCACATCAGCAGTGACTTCACTCCTCCTCTTCACATCAGCAAAGACTTCAATCCTCATGTACACATCAGCACTGACTTCACTCTTCTTCACAGCAGTACCGACTTCGATCCTCTTCACATCTGCACTGACTTCACTCCTCCTCTTCACATCAGCACCGACTTGACACCTCTTCACATCAGCACCGAATTTGTTCCTCCTCTTCAGATCAACACTGACTTCTCTCCACCTCTTCACATCAGCACTGAAAACTCTCCTCTTCACATCCGAACTGACTTGACTCATCCTCTTTACATCAGCACTGACTTCACTCCTCTTCACATCAGCACCGAATTCGTTCCTCCTCTTCAGATCAGCAATGACTTCACTTCTCCTCTGCACATCAGCAGGGACTTCACTCCACTTCCTCACATCAGCACAGACTTCATTCCTCTTTACATCAGCACTGACTTCACAGCTCTTCACAACAGCACTGACCTCAATTCTCTTCTATTCAGCACTGACTTCACTCTTCTTCACATCAGCTGTGACTTCACTCCTCCTCTTCACATCAGCAATTACTTCACTCCTCCTCTTCACATCAGCACTGACTTCACTCCACTTCTTAACATCAGCACAGACTTCATTCGTCTTTACATCAGCACTGACTTCACTGATCTTCACAACAGCACTGACCTCACTCCTCTTCAATTCAGCACTGACTTCAGTCTTCTTCACATCAGCACTGACTTCACTACTCTTCACATCAACTGTGACTTCACTCCTCCTCTTCAGATCAGCAATGACTTCACTCCTGTTCTTCACATCAGCACTGACTTCACTCCTCTTAACATCAGCATTGACTTTACTACTCCTCTTCAAATCTGCACCGACTTCACTCCTCCTATTGACATCAGCAATGACTTCACTCCTCTTCTTCACATCAACAATGACTTCACTCCTCTTCACATCAGCACTGACTTCACTCCTCCTCTTCACATCAGCACTGACTTCACTCCTCCTCTTCATATCAGAAATTATTTCACTCCTCCTCTTCACATCAGCACAGACTTCACTCCTCCTCTTCACATCAGCACCGACTTCACTCCTTTTGACATATGCACTGACTTCACTCCTCCTCTTCACATCAGCAACGACTTCACTCCTCTTCACATCAGCACCGACTTCACTCCTCCTCTTCACAACAGCACTGACTTCACTCCTCTTCTCATCAGCACTGACTTCACTCCACCTCTTCAAATCAGCACTGACTTCACTCTTCCTCTTCACATAAGCACTGACTTCACTCATCTTCACATCAGCACTGACTTCACTCCTCCTCTTCACATCAGCACTGAATTCACTCCTCTTGTTCACATCACCACTGACTTAACTCCTCCTCTCCAAATCAGCAATGACTTCATTCCACCTTTTCACATGTGCACTGGCTTCACTGCTCTTCTCATCAGCACTGATTTCACTCCAACTCTTCACATCAGCACTAACTTCACTCCTCTTCACATCAGCACTGACTTCACTCCTCCTCTTCACATCCGCACTGAATTCACTCCTCTTCTTCACAGCACCACTGACTTAACTCCTCCTCTCCAAATCAGAAATGACTTCATTCCAACTATTCACATATGCACTGACTTCACTCCTCTTCTCATCAGCACTGATTTCACTCCACCTCTTCACATCAGCACTAACTTCACTCCTCTTCACATCAGCACTTACTTGATTCCTCGTCATTTCAGCACTGACTTCTCTCCTCTTCACATCACCATGGACTTAACTTACCCTCTTCACATCAGCACTGACTTCCATCCTCTTCATATCAGAACTGACTTCATTCCCCTTCACATCAGCACTGACTTTACTCCACCTCTTCACATCAGCAATGACTTCACTCATCGTCATATCAGCACTGAATTCATTCCTCTAAACATCAACACTGAATTCACTCCTCCTCTTCACATCAGAACTGACTTCACTCCTCCTCTTTACATCAGCACTGACTTTACTCCTGCTCTTCACATCTGCACTCTGTTCACTTCTCCTCTGCCCATCAGCACCGACTTCAATCCTATTCACATTTGCAATGACTTCACTCCTCCTCTTCACATCGGTACTGACTTCACTCCTCTTCTTCACATCAGCGCTGACTTCACTCCTCTTTACATCAGCACTGATGTCACTGCTCTTCACATCAGCACGGACATCACAATTCTTCACATCAGCACTGAATTCACTACTCTTCACATCAGCACTGATTTCACTCCTCCTCTTCACATCTGCACTAACTTCACTCCTCCTCTTCACATCAGCACGGTCTTCACTCCACTTCTTCACATCAGCACAGACTTCATTCCTCTTCACATCAGCACTGACTTCACTCCACTTCTTCACATCAGCAAAGACTTCATTCCTCTTCACATCAGCACTAACTTAACTCGTCCTATATCCATCAGCACTAACTTAACTCTACTTCTTCACATCAACACTGACTTTACTCCTCTTCACATCAGCACTGACTTCACTTCTACTCTTCATATCAGCACTGACTTCACTCCTCCTCTTCATATCAACAAGTACTTCACTCCTCCTCTTCACATCAGCAGTGACTTCACTCCTCCTCTTCACATCAGCACTGACTTCAATCCTCATGTACACATCAGCACTGACTTCACTCTTCTTCACAGCAGTACCGACTTCGCTCCTCTTCACATCTGCACTGACTTCACTCCTCCTCTTGACATCAGCACCGACTTGACACCTCTTCACATCAGCACCGACTTCACTCCTCCTCTTCACATCAGCACAGAATTCACTCCTCCTCTTCACATCAGCACTGACTTCATTCCTCTTCACATGAGCAATGCCTTCTCTCCTCTTCACATCAGCACCGACTTCACACCTCTTAACATCAGCACTGACTTCAATCCTCGTCTCATCAGCAGCGACTTCACTCTTCGTCTTCACATCAGCACTGATATCACTGCTCATCTTCACATCTGCACTGACTTCACTCCTCCTCTACAAATCAACACTGACTTCACTCCTCCTCTTCACATCAGCACTGACTTCACTCCTCCTCTTCACCTCAGCACTGACTTCAATCCTGTTCACATCAGAACTGATTTCACTCATCCTCTTTACATCAGCAACTGACTTCACTCCTCCTCACATCAGCACCGAATTTGATCCTCCTCTTCAGATCAACACTGACTTCTCTCCACCTCTTCACATCAGCACTGAAATCACTCCTCTTCACATCCGAACTGACTTGACTCATCCTCTTTACATCAGCACTGACTTCACTCCTCTTCACATTAGCACCGAATTCGTTCCTCCTCTTCAGATCAGCAATGACTTCACTTCTCCTCTGCACATCAGCAGCGACTTCAATACTATACACATCAGCACTGACTTCACTCCTCCTCTTCATATCAGCACTGACTTCACTCCACTTCTTCACATCAGCACTGACTTCACTCCTCCTCTTCACATCAGCACTGACTTCACTCCACTTCTTCACATCAGCACAGACTTCATTCCTCTTTACATCAGCACTGACTTCACTGATCTTCACAACAGCACTGACCTCACTCCTCTTCAATTCAGCACTGACTTCACTCTTCTTCACATCAGCACTGACTTCACTACTCTTCACATCAGCTGTGACTTCACTCCTCCTCTTCACATCAGCAATGCCTTCACTTCTGTTCTTCACATCAGCACTGACTTCACTCCTCTTAACATCAGCATTGACTTTACTACTCCTCTTCAAATCAGCACTGACTTCACTCCTGCTATTCACATCAGCAATGACGTCACTCCTCTTCTGCACATCAACAATGACTTCACTCCTCTTCACATCAGCACTGACTTCACTCCTCCTCTTCACATCAGCACTGACTTCACTCCTCTTCACATCAGCACTGACTTGATTCCTCCTCATTTCAGCACTGACTTCACTCCTCTTCACATCAGCACGGACTTCACTTCCCCTCTTCACATCAGCACTGACTTCCCTCCTCTTCATATCAGAACTGACTTCATTCCCCTTCACATCAGCACTGACTTTACTCCACCTCTTCACATCAGCACTGACTTCACTCATCGTCATATCAGCACTGAACTCATTCCTCTACACATCAGCAATGAATTCACTCCTCCTCTTCACATCAGAACTGACTTCACTCCTCCTCTTTACATCAGCACTGAATTTACTCCTGCTCTTCACATCTGCACTCTGTTCACTTCTCCTCTGCCCATCAGCACCGACTTCAATCCTATTCACATTTGCACTGACTTCACTCCTCCTCTTCACATCGGTCCTGACTTCACTTCTCTTCTTCACATCAGCGCTGACTTCACTCCTCTTTACATCAGCACTGACTTCAATCCTCTTCACATCAGCACTGATGTCACTGCTCTTCACATCAGCACGGACATCACAATTCTTCACATCAGCACTGACTTCACTACTCTTCACATCAGCACTGATTTCACTCCTCCTATTCACATCTGCACTAACTTCACTCCTCCTCTTCACATCAGCACTGACTTCACACCACTTCTTCACATCAGCACAGACTTCATTCCTCTTCACTTCAGCACTGACTTCACTCCACTTCTTCACATCAGCAAAGACTTCATTCCTCTTCACATCAGCACTAACTTAACTCGTCCTATATCCATCAGCACTAACTTAACTCTACTTCTTCACATCAACACTGACTTTACTCCTCTTCACATCAGCACTGACTTCACTTCTACTCTTCATATCAGCACTGACTTCACTCCTCCTCTTCATATCAACAAGTACTTCACTCCTCCTCTTCACATCAGCAGTGACTTCACTCCTCCTCTTCACATCAGCACTGACTTCAATCCTCATGTACACATCAGCACTGACTTCACTCTTCTTCACAGCAGTACCGACTTCGCTCCTCTTCACATCTGCACTGTCTTCACTCATCCTCTTGACATCAGCACCGACTTGACACCTCTTCACATCAGCACCGACTTCACTCCTCCTCTTCACATCAGCACAGAATTCACTCCTCCTCTTCACATCAGCACTGACTTCATTCCTCTTCACATGAGCACTGCCTTCTCTCCTCTTCACATCAGCACCGACTTCACACCTCTTAACATCAGCACTGACTTCAATCCTCGTCTCATCAGCAGCGACTTCACTCTTCGTCTTCACATCAGCACTGATATCACTGCTCATCTTCACATCTGCACTGACTTCACTCCTCCTCTACAAATCAACACTGACTTCACTCCTCCTCTTCACATCAGCACTGACTTCACTCCTCCTCTTCACCTCAGCACTGACTTCAATCCTGTTCACATCAGAACTGATTTCACTCATCCTCTTTACATCAGCAACTGACTTCACTCCTCCTCACATCAGCACCGAATTTGATCCTCCTCTTCAGATCAACACTGACTTCTCTCCACCTCTTCACATCAGCACTGAAATCACTCCTCTTCACATCCGAACTGACTTGACTCATCCTCTTTACATCAGCACTGACTTCACTCCTCTTCACATTAGCACCGAATTCGTTCCTCCTCTTCAGATCAGCAATGACTTCACTTCTCCTCTGCACATCAGCAGCGACTTCAATACTATACACATCAGCACTGACTTCACTCCTCCTCTTCATATCAGCACTGACTTCACTCCACTTCTTCACATCAGCACTGACTTCACTCCTCCTCTTCACATCAGCACTGACTTCACTCCACTTCTTCACATCAGCACAGACTTCATTCCTCTTTACATCAGCACTGACTTCACTGATCTTCACAACAGCACTGACCTCACTCCTCTTCAATTCAGCACTGACTTCACTCTTCTTCACATCAGCACTGACTTCACTACTCTTCACATCAGCTGTGACTTCACTCCTCCTCTTCACATCAGCAATGCCTTCACTTCTGTTCTTCACATCAGCACTGACTTCACTCCTCTTAACATCAGCATTGACTTTACTACTCCTCTTCAAATCAGCACTGACTTCACTCCTCCTATTCACATCAGCAATGACGTCACTCCTCTTCTGCACATCAACAATGACTTCACTCCTCTTCACATCAGCACTGACTTCACTCCTCCTCTTCACATCAGCACTGACTTCACTCCTCTTCACATCAGCACTGACTTGATTCCTCGTCATTTCAGCACTGACTTCACTCCTCTTCACATCAGCACGGACTTCACTTCCCCTCTTCACATCAGCACTGACTTCCCTCCTCTTCATATCAGAACTGACTTCATTCCCCTTCAAATCAGCACTGACTTTACTCCACCTCTTCACATCAGCACTGACTTCACTCATCGTCATATCAGCACTGAACTCATTCCTCTACACATCAGCAATGAATTCACTCCTCCTCTTCACATCAGAACTGACTTCACTCCTCCTCTTTACATCAGCACTGAATTTACTCCTGCTCTCACATCTGCACTCTGTTCACTTCTCCTCTGCCCATCAGCACCGACTTCAATCCTATTCACATTTGCACTGACTTCACTCCTCCTCTTCACATCGGTCCTGACTTCACTTCTCTTCTTCACATCAGCGCTGACTTCACTCCTCTTTACATCAGCACTGACTTCAATCCTCTTCACATCAGCACTGATGTCACTGCTCTTCACATCAGCACGGACATCACAATTCTTCACATCAGCACTGACTTCACTACTCTTCACATCAGCACTGATTTCACTCCTCCTATTCACATCTGCACTAACTTCACTCCTCCTCTTCACATCAGCACTGACTTCACTCCACTTCTTCACATCAGCACAGACTTCATTCCTCTTCACTTCAGCACTGACTTCACTCCACTTCTTCACATCAGCACAGACTTCATTCCTCTTCACATCAGCACTAACTTAACCCGTCCTATCTCCATCAGCACTAACTTAACTCTACTTCTTCACATCAACACTGACTTTACTCCTTGTCACATCAGCACTGACTCCTCCTCTTCACATCAGCACCGACTTGACACCTCTTCACATCAGCACCGACTTCACTCCTCCTCTTCACATCAGCACAGAATTCACTCCTCCTCTTCACATGAGCACTGACTTCATTCCTCTTCACATGAGCCCTGCCTTCTCTCCTCTTCACATCAGCACCGACTTCACTCCTCGTCACATCAGCAGCGATTTCACTCTTCGTCTTCACATCAGCACTGATATCTGCTCATCTTCACATCTGCACTGACTTCACCCTCCTCTTACACATCAGCACTGACTTCACTCCTCTTCACCTCAGCACTGACTTCACTCCTCCTCTTCACATCAGCACTGAATTCACTCCTCCTCTTCACATCAGCACTGACTTCACTCTTCTTCACATCAGAACTGACTTCACTCTCCTCTTCACATCAGCACTGACTTCACTCCTCTTCACATCAGCACTGACTTGAGTCCTCGTCATTTCTGCACTGACTTCACTCCTCTTCACATCAGCACGGACTTTCACTTCCCCTCTTCCCATCAGCACTGACTCCCTCCTCTTCCTATCAGAACTGACTTCATTCCCCTTCAAATCCAGCACTGACTTTACTCCACCTCTTCACCTCAGCACCTGACATCACTCATCGTCATATCAGCACTGAACTCATCCTCTACACAATCAGCAATGAATTCACTCCTCCTCTTCACATCAGAACTGAACTTCACACCTCCTCTTTACATCAGCACCTGAATTTACTCCTGCTCTCTACATCTGCACTCTGTTCCATTCTCCTGCCCATCAGCACCGACTTTCCATCCTATTCACAATTTGCACTCTGACTTCAACTCCTCCTCTTTCCACATCGGTCTGACTTCACTTCTCTTCTTCACATCACGCGCTGACTTGCACTCCTCTTTACATCAGCACTGACTTCAATCCTCTTCACATCAGCACTCCCGCTCAGACTTCATTCCTCTTCACTTCAGCACTGACTTCACTCCACTTCTTCACATCAGCACAGACTTCATTCCTCTTCACATCAGCACTAACTTAACCCGTCCTATCTCCATCAGCACTAACTTAACTCTACTTCTTCACATCAACACTGACTTTACTCCTTGTCACATCAGCACTGACTTCACTCCTCCTCTTCACATCAGCACTGACTTCACTCCTCCTCTTCATATCAGCAAGTACTTCACTCCTCCTCTTCACATCAGCAGTGACTTCCCTCCACCTCTTCACATCATCACAGACTTCAATCCTCATGTACACATCAGCACTGACTTCACTCTTCTTCACAGCAGTACCGACTTCGATCCTCTTCACATCTGCACTGACTTCACTCCTCCTCTTCACATCAGCACCGACTTGACACCTCTTCACATCAGCACCGACTTCACTCCTCCTCTTCACATCAGCACAGAATTCACTCCTCCTCTTCACATCAGCACTGACTTCATTCCTCTTCACATGAGCACTGCCTTCTCTCCTCTTCACATCAGCACCGACTTCACTCCTCGTCACATCAGCAGCGATTTCACTCTTCGTCTTCACATCAGCACTGATATCACTGCTCATCTTCACATCTGCACTGACTTCACCCCTCCTCTACACAACAGCACTGACTTCACTCCTCTTCACCTCAGCACTGACTTCACTCCTCCTCTTCACATCAGCACTGAATTCACTCCTCCTCTTCACATCAGCACTGACTTCACTCTTCTTCACATCAGAACTGATTTCACTTATCCTCTTTACATCAGCACTGACTTCACTCCTCTTCACATCAGCACCGAATTTGTTCCTCCTCCTCAGATCAACCCTGACTTCTCTCCACCTCTTCACATCAGCACTGAAATCAGTCCTCTTCACATCCGAACTGACTTGACTCAACCTCTTTACATCAGCAATGACTTCACTCCTCTTCACATTAGCACCGAATTCGTTCCTCCTCTTCAGATCAGCAATGACTTCACTTCTCCTCTGCACATCAGCAGCGACTACAATACGATTCACATCAGCACTGACTTCACTCCACTTCTTCACATCAGCACTGACTTCACTCCTCCTCTTCACATCAGCACCGACTTCACTCCACTTCCTCACATCAGCACAGACTTCATTCCTCTTTACATCAGCACTGGCTTCACTGCTCTTCACATCAGCACTGACCTCAATCCTCTTCAATTCAGCACTGACTTCACTCCACTTCTTCACATCAGCACAGACTTCATTCCTCTTCACATCAGCACTAACTTAACTCGTCCTATCTCCATCAGCACTAACTTAACTCTACTTCTTCACATCAACACTGACTTTACTCCTCGTCACATCAGCACTGACTTCACTCCTTCTCTTCACATCAGCACTGACTTCACTCCTCCTCTTCATATCAGCAAGTACTTCACTCCTCCTCTTCACATCAGCAGTGACTTCCCTCCTCCTCTTCACATCATCACAGACTTCAATCCTCATGTACACATCAGCACTGACTTCACTCTTCTTCACAGCAGTACCGACTTCGATCCTCTTCACATCAGCACCGACTTCACTCCTCCTCTTCACATCAGCACAGAATTCACTCCTCCTCTTCACATCAGCACTGACTTCATTCCTCTTCACATGAGTACTGCCTTCTCTCCCCTTCACATCAGCACCAACTTCACTCCTCTTAACATCAGCACCAACATCACTACTCCTCTTCCCATCAGCACCGAATTCACTCCTCGTCACATCAGCAGCGATTTTACTCTTCGTCTTCACATCAGCACTGATATCACTGCTCATCTTCACATCTGCACTGACTTCACCCCTCCTCTACACAACAGCACTGACTTCACTCCTCCTCTTCACCTCAGCACTGACTTCACTCCTCCTCTTCACATCAGCACTGAATTCACTCCTCCTCTTCACATCAGCACTGACTTCACACCTCCTCTTCACATCAGAACTGACTTCACTCTTCTTCACATCAGAACTGATTTCACTTATCCTCTTTACATCAGCACTGACTTCACTCCTCTTCACATCAGCACCGAATTTGTTCCTCCTCCTCAGATCAACCCTGACTTCTCTCCACCTCTTCACATCAGCACTGAAATCAGTCCTCTTCACATCCGAACTGACTTGACTCAACCTCTTTACATCAGCAATGACTTCACTCCTCTTCACATTAGCACCGAATTCGTTCCTCCTCTTCAGATCAGCAATGACTTCACTTCTCCTCTGCACATCAGCAGCGACTACAATACGATTCACATCAGCACTGACTTCACTCCACTTCTTCACATCAGCACTGACTTCACTCCTCCTCTTCACATCAGCACCGACTTCACTCCACTTCCTCACATCAGCACAGACTTCATTCCTCTTTACATCAGCACTGGCTTCACTGCTCTTCACATCAGCACTGACCTCAATCCTCTTCAATTCAGCACTGACTTCACTCCACTTCTTCACATCAGCACAGACTTCATTCCTCTTCACATCAGCACTAACTTAACTCGTCCTATCTCCATCAGCACTAACTTAACTCTACTTCTTCACATCAACACTGACTTTACTCCTCGTCTCATCAGCACTGACTTCACTCCTCCTATTCACATCAGCACTGACTTCACTCCACTTCTTCACATCAGCACTGACTTCACTCCTCCTCTTCACATCAGCACCGACTTCACTCCACTTCCTCACATCATCACAGACTTCATTCCTCTTTACATCAGCACTGACTTCACTGCTCTTCACATCAGCACTGACCTCAATCCTCTTCAATTCAGCACTGACTTCACTCTTCTTCACATCAGCTGTGAATTCACTCCTCCTCTTCACATCAGCAATTACTTCACTCCTCCTCTTCACATCAGCACTGACTTCACTCCACTTCTTCACATCAGCACAGACTTCATTCCTCTTTACATCAGCTCTGACTTCACTGCTCTTCACAACAGCACTGACCTCACTCCTCTTCAATTCAGCACTGACTTCAGTCTTCTTTACATCAGCACTGACTTCACTACTCTTCACATCAGCTGTGACTTCACTCCTCCTCTTCACATCAGCAATGACTTCACTCCTGTTCTTCACATCAGCACTGACTTCACTCCTCTTAACATCAGCATTGATTATACTACTCCTCTTCAAATCAGTACTGACTTCACTCCTCCTATTGACATCAGCAATGACTTCACTCCTCTTCTTCACATCAACAATGACTTCACTCCTCTACACATCAGCACTGACTTCACTCCTCCTCTTCACATCAGCACTGACTTCACTCCTCCTGTTCATATCAGAAATTATTTCACTCCTCCTCTTCACATCAGCACCGACTTCACTCCTTTTGACATATGAACTGACTTCACTCCTCCTCCTCTTCACAAAAGCACTGACTTCATTCATCTTCACATCAGCACTGACTCCACTCCTCCTCTTCACATCAGCACTGACTTCACTCCTCCTCTTCATATCAGCAAGTACTTCACTCCTCCTCTTCACATCAGCAGTGACTTCACTCCTCCTCTTCACATCAGCAAAGACTTCAATCCTCATGTACACATCAGCACTGACTTCACTCTTCTTCACAGCAGTACCGACTTCGATCCTCTTCACATCTGCACTGACTTCACTCCTCCTCTTCACATCAGCACCGACTTGACACCTCTTCACATCACCACCGACTTCACTCCTCCTCTTCACATCAGCACTGAATTCACTCCTCCTCTTCACATCAGCACTGACTTCATTCCTCTTCAAGTGAG